>NW_021163038.1:1800000-2284676 GCF_004324835.1 Dendronephthya gigantea | reverse complement strand
ACAAAGAATAATTAGAACAAAAATTAGAAATTCCAACTGCGGGAGGACTTTTTGTATTCCGAAGGTATGAAAGCGCAAGTGACTGAACGAACCTGGACTATCGCAGGATAAATCAGATTCTTATATAATATAATTTTTTTACCAATTTTATGTACGAATAAATAAAAAGCAAACTCCGTAGTTTTGTTACATATTTTGGAAGCCATTTTTCTAGTTGGCGCCAGTTTGTCTAGTCGTCGGCATTTGTTTGGATTTTAGTCTTTAGAATGTTTTGCCGATTGAACATATCAAAGCCCAGTTAAAAACAACCTAATTCATGCGATGTTTTTAAATCTGAAATACTATAGTCTTTTTGATATTTAAATGTAAATCGCTATTTCATTTCGTTGATTTCTGTAACCGTTTTGCTCATAACTTGTCATATATGATAAAGTATACGTAAAATATAACTACTAAAATATAACTACTAAAATAATACGACGTTTTGATCTAAAGCCAATTGCCTTCACGGCCTCACCAGCCATGCAAGTTATACTAACTCTGTAAGGTGCTTGCTGCTTATTATCCTTAAGTAATGAGCTCATTCAAAAAACCCAAGAAAATTAAACATGCCTTTCTATTCCCATTTTAAGTTTTTAACACGTTTTAACAAATACACATACAAACGCATTTTGTTTGACTAACATTATTGCATCTGTTTAAACCCCGCAAAAAAGAATAAAGCCGCTAAAACTTGAATAAGTCACACTAAAAAGCAGAAAACAAAAGTACTAATCATATATTTAACTATTTAAAACTTGTTTAAATATAACTTTGTTGCAATTATGTCAAAAGTCAAACTACAAATTTTTCTCTTCCATGGGATTTAACACCAATTTTTGTCTAAGAATAAGAAGTTTATTTCCAATTCCATCGTTCTCTTTCCTTTCTTTCTTCAATGACACTGTCGAGAATTGGCGACAGATATTCTACATCCTAAAAAAACACCAACTGTAGTTCAACTCTGCACAAAAGGTAAGCTCAATACTGTGCAAAACCTGACTCTAGATCCCCTAAACCCAACAGGGTCTTCACATTTGAGGGTATACCTTCCCCAAACCAATGTAAAATGAATCTTCAGGAAATAAAAACAGAATATGTTTCATGAACTTGTTTGGTTGGATAGCATTCTTAAATAGGGAATGATAAGGTTACAGCAATTTTTAAGGATTGTTCTGCACTCAAAAATGAGAGGCTTTAAGATTTAAATTTTAATCAAATTTCCAAAATTGCATTTCTCTCTAGACAATTTTTTTGTCCTAGTCAAATATTACGATATACCGCAACAGCCTACTAGACATGACATAGCTAGTTTATATTTGGATGAATACTAAACCAATATTGTGTAAGATACAGTATTCAGTATGTTGAAAAATTGCAGTTCAAAAATGTAAACAAAGCCTCTCTTTTCTTTTCTTCACTGACCGTAAATCACCTCGTCCACAGTTGGACTGATACTTTTATGTGAATGTCTAGCTTTTACACTGGAGTTACCTAAAGTAGACTATAGTATTTTCTAACTAATTTAAATAAAGGCAGTCATGTGCAGAGATTGGTAGTGTTGGGCATCACATAATATACCTCCTCTGGCTTGGTCCATTCCTCTTTAGGAAGCAGCTGATGCTTCATAGAGAGGTCTAGGGCCCTCTTTATGCGGAACAGTCTTAAGTTCTGTTCCTCCTCAGGCAAACGTCGGACAGCTTCAGTCAATTCTGGTGTGTCTTCTTCGTTCATGAGATCATCTTTACGCAAACCTGGTGGATAAAAAATTCTTCATTGAATGACATATTGTTATGAATAGCATTGGAATTATGACTATTATTATGATATTGGTCAACTATACGAATATATCTATAGTTTATACGTTTATATGTCATGTATGTCATGAAGAAATTGCAGATATATTTTCCATAAAATAATTCTATTTAAATTACATGAAAGATGTTTGAAAACAGTTCTCAAAAGACTTCGTGAACATAAAGTGTTCTTACATATCTTGTTTATGCATGTGATTATATCCGATTGAAGCTAAATTTTTCGCTATTTAACATAGACAATTTACGATTTTTCAACTCTGACAAAATGGTCACAAATTACTGGTTAAACTTGCTTAGAAAACGGGTATTTTCTTAGGTATTTAACACAAATTTAACACAAATATATTTTCTAAACGCTCACCTAGTTGTCTATAGCCACAAGCATTCACATACCACTCGCGAAATGCGTTAAACATGCGTTGTCCCGAACTCAACTGCGAAGCAAATCTCCGGCTAATGTACGCCATCTTGAAAACGAGAACAAGAACTTCGGGGATACGGAGGGATATTTAAGGAAATTATAGTCAAATAATAGGATAAGACAGGAAGCCACAGGATCGATGTGATTATTTATAACACTGGTTTTCCAATTTCCAAAGACATTCAAAATGAATAAGAGATTAGCAAGAAATAAGTAAATTGAATCTATTTGTTATCTTGAAAACCTGAAGTAAAGTTAGAGTAGAGTGTAGATTGATTTTTTCGATTGGCGATTGATGATGATGATATTTTATGACGTCATGTGGCCTGGGCTAAAAACAAAGTGTGGACATAGCCATGCTAATGACGTCATACTAATGAAGACATTACCCAACGAGACAAAAATTGACAATTCACTAACAAATGCTCAACAATAAGATTCTTATACGCAGATAATAAGAGTATAAATTTAGGAAACGCTAATTAAACATCATATTTGAACACAGATCCGCTCTGTTCTCTGTCAATTTCGGATTCCTACTGGGAAACCCGATACAGAAGACAAACACGAGACTAGAGAAGAAAAAAGATGGACAACTCAGGTCAAGTCATAAGCTAAAGTCCAGGGGTGGCGCCGAGATTTCCCCGACACAGGGGCTAAGGTCCCCGACACAGGGGCTGGAAGCTGAACTATCGAAAATCAAATTATATCTGTTGTACCCCCTCTCCACCTCTCTGGCGCCACTCCTGCTAAACAATCCATATCTTGACATCTTCTTGTGACCGGGAATTCGTGCACGATTGAAGATCGCGGTGCAAAGTCTGACCAAAAGATATGGGACAGCAGATAATACATTTGGTCAGCCAGGTCAGGTCTCTTAGCGTTATCGCATGATGTAAATTGTGGTTACTTGTCCTAACCAATAAAGAGACGCTTGACGTGAGTTGATAAAAGTGAACTGATTGTAATCAGAAGAGATGCAAGCCACTTCTCCAGCCATATCAGTACTTCGAGACAATTGTTGGTCACCTTATCATCGGGAATACACGAGAATTTGTGTGCGTGATGTTTACCTGATGAGTGCTAGCATGAGTGCCGGCATTACAAGAAACATGTGGCGTAATCAGTTTATCTTTGCTGTATTTCCAGCTACATCGACTTAAAGTAATGCAATATAATTCATAATACAATACGTTCATCTCAATATAATCAGTTCCATATGGGCTAAGACTAAGATCCCGGCATTTCTCGTGAGCTCAATTCCATTTTACAAAAACGTCTATATATTAAAATATAGCAGGTGTATTATGCAGATGAACAAGGCTACATTAACACGTTACTTTGAGCCAAAATCAACCTCTGGGGGATTGCAAGGACTGGTTTAAACTATTTTTGAAAACTGATTTCAGGAGGGACGTATTAGTGAATGCTGTTTGTGGCCATTAAGTTTCCCAGTTTTCGGAAAAAGCTCGGCTCTGAGCTAGCCTGGGCAGTTGGCACACTAAACTCCCCAAAGGATAAAAGCTTATAAGCTTAAAAAGCTAAAACACTTTTTGGCAGGATCTGTAATACAAAACAAGTGTGGACAATCCGGGCTCTGCACTGAAAATTCTATTTCGGAGATTCCCACATATCTCACTTGGGATCATGCCCCCTCGTCCTTCAAAATTTAACCGCCAAACGGTCCTTCCCTAATTGAGGCTTAAATTTGAGCATGAAGAATATGAGAATATGAAATTTAGACACTTTTTTCAGTCTTAATTTCACTCTACCCAAGTCATATTTAAGCTTGCGACATATCAATTGCTGCACGTGGCAAATGGCTTTACAGATGCCAAAGGCTTTTATAACAGAAGAATCCAATTAACGAATGCTTTGCGAATAATATTTCTATTATATATAGGTTTAAAGGATGCACCAATCAACAAAAGTATCAAGTTGTAAATATAAGCTTAAATACAGTATTGTCAAGTAATCTTCAATTAGTGAAATGAATTTATCTTTAATCAATCCCTTATTAGCTTGTCTTTGACCCCATCATCTGCAGATATGTGTAACATTTGGTTGGTAAGAATGCCATTGATGATAATTTTGCTCCTTCGACAATCAAATAACTGAAGAGCACAGTAAAGTTGTTTTGGGGCACGAAGGAGTGATTTCGAAAGCTTTTAAAATTAAAGTAGGAAGATCAGTAACTATGAACAGTCGACAATTTTAAAAAAAGTAAAACAATTCCGAAAAGACAAGACAAGCAAAGGCAAGTTTGAGAATGTAAATTTTCGACTTTATTCCAAAAATTTCGAATTGGATATTAGACTGTGTATCCATTTTTATGTACAACGATGTGTGCAAAGTGTTTAAATTAAAATGATAAATTAGTTTATCATTGCACAAATCTTACTTATCACGGCACAGATGAATTATCATTGCACCTAAGAAAAATCTCTGCCTGAATCATACGTTTTTTGATATTTTACCCCTGCTGTCAGCAATATAGTTCTAGACATTTTTGGATAACTTACCCTATACGTCTGTCTCGAACGTTCAAAAACTCACTTCAAATTAATCAAAAATATTTGAGCAAGAAATCCATGCCATTTTGAACATTTCAGGCACCTTCCGAGCATGCGCAGTTGGTCACTTTATGCTCACGCGCACTAAAATAAAAGCGGGTACAAAAAATGCCATATTTAATTACTATTCGCCACCTAGTCCAGCGCTGTATCCATTGTTTACTCTGTGCTAAAGCTTCCTTTTATTTCAAAAATTGAAAGCACGTATTCTCCACAAGAGGTGTTATTCTTGTCCCACCTCTTTGAGTGAACTTTGTAGAGAGGTGAGGCTTAAAAAATGTCTTGGGGGGTTATTACCGAGGGGGGTAAATAAAGAAAAGAACACCGAAGAGCTTCTAGACGTGACGACTTATGAATCTTGTTAGTCTTTTCAACTAATCTTTGATGAATTTTAATTCGATCTCGGACTGAGAGGGTATTTTTTACACAAGGATCTCCATAGTGGGATCAACTTAATTATTTCCGTTCTCTTTCTTGTAAAGCTTTTCACACTTTTAGCCGGAAGCAATTTTTCAAATTTATAAAAAAAAGATGGCGGCATATCCATGTCGACCTTGAAATCCGAATTCCTTGCAAAGTTAGTAATTAAATATAAGCTTATAAAGCAATGTAAACAAGTTCTTTCGCACGGGGACAACTCGCTTTTTCTAACTCGGAAGACTTCTGTTGGTTTGCGGACACAAATGTTCGTCAAAAGCTAAATCAATCCTCACTCTATATTGTTGTGAAAACATTAAAAGCTTCGAATTTACTAACGTAATCGATTCAAACACGCAGAGAAACGTCTCTAAGACTGACAATTTTGCCATTTGTAAAGACCATATCACAGGCATTGCACGTTGACAGGTTTTTTGTAGCCTGTCATGTATTTAATCGATCCTTATCAACTTAAATGCGAACAGCAAAGACCTAAGTGTCAGCATTATGTAGCAAGGTACTTGGAACGATAACTTGTGATAAACATACGATGCCCATATTTGCCTAGAGCCAAATAGTTTTTCTGACTTGGAGCTGAAATACTTGACCTTAAATGTCGTGCTGTTTATACCAACCTGAAGCTATAGGAAATTGTCACTTTTTTAGGACTTTGATAGCTAAAAGATGAATAATTTGAAAATAAAACAACATCCGCTATTAAACAGGTATCATTTATAAATGAAATTCCTTTTTCAAATAGTTTTGAAATCACTATAGTCCATAATTAGCCCGCGAAATAGAGTTTTCACGATAGCCTAATTTTCATACAAAACACAACTTTCAATATTAATTATTCCGGTTGAAATCTCGAAAAAGTAAAACACACTGTATAACTATCAGTTTGATGGTTAAGGTACCAAGCTTTGCAATAATAAATGTTCGTTGTGTACCTACAAATTGACTGTTAATGTTATATTGTTATTCGCAATATGCAAAATTACAAGAATATTAAAAGCACTGGCTTCGATTCCCTCGCTAAATTTTCGTTTCCGATTGTATTAATATTACACCCGCACCCAAGACATGGGTTCATTTCGTTTTTAGTACAAGCCTAGCTATTTACCATCCATTTGCACACAAAGTCGGCATTTCAGTCCTATCATCTTTACCGAATATGGCTGTGTTCAAAGTTCGATGAGTTGCGTACGTAAGAAAGTCTCTCGTTCCAGCTGTCGTGGTTTTCGGAAATCATCGGAACATCGTCGGTGATCTACGTATATGCACGATTATTTAACGAGTCACGTGGTTTGCGGTTTATTATCACCTCATTCTTCTGGTTGTTTCGTCTTTGGCTTATCGTTTGCGACCGAGATAATCAGAGATACATCTTATGTATCAATGAAATGAAAGCTTGCCGGTTAGTCCTGTTGTCATGGAACAGAAAATTCAACTATATATGTACATTTCTTTCATTTAAGAGGCTTTCTTTCACCCAAGAGGCTTTCTTCTAGCCGAACTTTTTTATTTCAACGTTCCAACATTCTTCACTTGATTTGCACGCTGCTTATACCCTATTTTTTGACCCACTATAAAATTTTAGAGCTTTGAAGGGACTTTCAAAATGCAGGAGGGACGTGGGAGTTGTTATGTATGCATGTGTTACAAAATGTCAGTCCATACCGAAGGGTTATATCTCTCGGTTGAGGAAAGAAAATTATAGACTTGTATAGTATCCTCCTGTGACAGCGGTAATACGAAGGCCTGATCGCGTAATCCACTGGATAGCGTTTTCCCGTAAATAGCTATAATGTATAGTTTAGTATTCTTGAAGTAATGTTTGTCTCAATTTGTTAAGACGATATTATATTCGTAGTTTTATTGCATTTTAAAAAATCTTAAAACGGTTGAAAAGTTATCATTCGGTGGAAAGCGGCTTTCAAGCTTTTGGTTACAACCGACCGACTTGAGAAATGAGTAAGAATGGACCAAAAACTTTTTATTATCATGCATTATAAAAGCTAAAAGATGCATTGCAACAGCTTCCCGAAGTTACTGAGCTGTCGAATTCAATTTGACCCGGTTTTGTTATTCAGTAAAACATTATCACATTCTGCATTATAAAAAGCAAGAATGTGCAGTCTCAGGCACTTTTTCCCTTTCGAAGGATCTGTTTCAAAACAAAATTTTTCTTTCAAGATAATGTTTTATTGCTAAAGGCTTGAAAACAAACGCTTTGGTTAAACCGTTTGCACATGCACCGGCACTGGCTTGGTATATGAAACATCATACATTTATACAGTAGCAATGTTGATCATTCATATGCCCTAAATGCGGTCCTTATCACCCACTGATGTTATCACCTTGCAGCACAAAAGAAAGTACAACTTTCTCCAAGTTACCCGCCAACAGTCAAAGTATGATCTTATTTGGAAAATTTATGGTCAGTGGGAATTACAATTCGGCGGTATACACGTTTTACAAAGAATTCCCATGCAGAGGAATGTTTTCAGCCCGCCCGCTTTGAAAATCCTCTTTCCACATATTAGAAAATAAAAACTATAACTGACGAAATAAATGGGTTTTTAACAATAACAATGCATGCACGAAATGCGTGCAGTTATCCGGACCGGCTAAATTAAATTAAAGCAAGCTTTAAAACATGCAATTTACTACTTCGGGGCATATTAGATGTTTTATTTTTTGCACGACATAATTCAAAACAATGGATTTTCACCAAACAAAAATCAACCTTGCACGAAGCTTCACCGACCTATTTTATAACGCATGTTTTCTGACATCGTAGTATTTACGTACATATTCCAAATAATTATTGGCAGAGACAACCTTTGCTTCATGCCGGACCGTTTGGCCATTTCAAATAAATATATTTGCATGCATGTTTTCCTTTAAGAATTGTCCAGAATTGCAAAGAATTTTCGGGCTTCAAAACTGCTTATCCTCACTATTAGAACCTCCACAGACTACAGGGATTTCGGTTGTCGATAACGTAGTCTGTCGTGCAAGTTATCAACGTCTGTATAAACTCCAAGATATTACTTGCTGTTTGCCTGAATTAAGTATGAATTTGACTGTTTTTTTGAGCTAGTGAAGTTTGCAAAATCAAACATGCTATTGTCAAGATATATATAGCTATATACACCACTGCAGAATGATACAAATTCATATCACCTATATTTCAATCAATATAGTCAGTAACCTGAACGGCCGGTTAAATGCATATGTAAACTGCCTGTAGTCGAGATTTGTGTTAGAAAAATTAGATAGCTGATTCATTTATCATATGAAAGGCTTACCACGCACCGGCTTTTTTAATTTGAGGACAACAAGAAGAAGTGTCAAAAACACTCATAAATCATAACATCAGTCTGCAGACAAGTGGTCTCATTTACAACTCTGCTGTGTCATTGTGTAGAAAGGATCTTCTCTGTTCTCCACAGCCTCTTAAAACTGAATAGGCGGATCGCGATTTTGAGGTTTTGTAAATGACATTTCAGAGATATACTTGAATTAATGAGAATTAAATTAAGTCCGGGAAATTGAGTAAAATTTCATATCGAGTTATATGTCTGGCGCGTGCATAGCAAGGTACCAGGTACCTGAGAAAAATCGAACTACATGATTGGCTGTAATCAGGGATACTTGACTGTTAATATATAGTGCAAAAACTATGTGATTATACCTAATCCCACTTCAATGATGCAGAGCATGATCGGCGGTTTTTGGCACGAGACAGTCTTTAATCGGTGGTCTACGTTTGAGAACTAATTGTTGTTGAAATTCTGAGAAAATATTTCAACACACAATAGAGTTGATCTGCCATCGAAAAGACGTGCAAGCCAATTTTTATTGCGTTCTCGCCCTTTTGTAGACGTTTGTTGCATCAATGCAACTTCAGGTTTTTATAGTCGGATCAAATTCCTAGAAATTAGCAATCCAGTTTCGTATTTCGTTCGCGTAGATAGCGTATAAAAACACCAACGTACAACTTTACAAATTTCGTACCGTTTTTGCAAACTCCGGGTGAATGAGATACAAATTTTTTGTGTAATTTCCGCGCAAATGGAATAAATAAAGGCAGTTAGAATTTAGTTTATTCCCAAGTGTAAACAACATCACGTGCGGGTATTTCTGGAATGACTTTGCAAGTTGGATAAACTAACAAAAATATACATCATTCAAGTAATAATATACTACCACGTTAAATGCAAAGCACAATAGCTCATTCTCTATGATGGGATAAATTATCTGTTTACTTTATGAGCAAATTCAGTTGCCTGTAAATCTGCAGCGCTCTGGAGGAAGCCTGTTAATCGATAACCTGTCGTCTGCGCAACTAATTGCGGGAAACTGTGAAGTACAGTCAAAGATAATAGAATTGTGTGGATAACCGCAAGCAAAATTTCCCATGCGGTTCGATGGGCCACAAATATTTCAAATGAGAGAATATTTTTCAGATATCTCCTGCGTGATTAGCTGCAACGTGCTGAGTTGATGGTCTGGACTCTGTCGAAGCGAGCGTAATTCACCTTCCGGCGTTTCGGTGAAATTATTTTGCATCTCTGTGATTTGATAAACAATAGAACGGATGCAATTGTCTCACTTTCACACAAAGCTTGTACATTTTATCGGTATCTTGTCAAGTATATAGTCACACAGTAGCGTAGCCAGCCTGTCGATTTGTCCCGCTATGCTAATATTTTTATGTTCACTGACTGTGAAAACAATAGATTTCTAAAGACATGAATAATCATAATAACTCGAAATTTACATAGCGGGCAAAATCGTCAGGCTGGCTACGCCACTGTAGTCACAAGCGATAAGCTAGAGCGATTGGAACAGCTCGTTATACGATGTCAACAACCTGCCAATGTGTCAACAAGCTTGAGCGATCAGGCACACTCTTTTTCCCGTTGAAATGAAAGTGCATGCAATGCTTTGCTTTGCTTTCACCCACTTCGGATCACTAAACTTGCGCGAATCACCTCGTCTACCGAATTACACTTTCTCAGTATAGAAAACAAATGTTTCGGTAAAACAATCCTTTCTCTATCGGGATGAATGAGAAAAAAACCATCTCTCTTCAAAATAATTTATTTCACTGTAAATATTACGGTATGTTTTGTGAGGGTGAATCTCGCAATAGAATAATAGTAGAACGAAATATTCTGGCCTGTCAAGTCTAATTGACCGTTTGGGCCAACCTTAATAATGAATATAGAAATATACTCAAGGAACTCAAAAAAAGTATTCAGATCTATTGTACGTGGTCTGCCAACTACTAAGGCATGCTACAGATACTGCAATGCGATAATTCAGATAATCTCTAACGGTTTTCATACGCGTTTTAAAGCCTGGTTTTCATATGTTATAATTGATCGGCGATGTTCTATGGTCTATTGTCGGTGATGAATGAAGTAAATAATATTCTTCGATAAACAAAAGGATTTTATGCACCAATGAGCACCGACAATAGCCATCGCCGATGAATTACGACACATGAAAACCAGGCTTAAGGACTCCCAAATCATTTATCAAACCGCAAAAGAACTGGCGAAAATGATGAAAGGCCAAAATCAGAAATCGGTGCAAGTGAAGTCTGACTAGTCGGTGTAAAGCACTGAAAACAAATCAAAGACAAATGAAATTTTCGCTATCAAAATTTAATGCACATCAAGAGATTGAGGTAGACCGACCCTTGACTGTAGCCCATAACTGTCTACATGTCTACGAAAGCCAAAAACAAGTGAATCGCGATTGGTCCAAATTACTATAAAAACGTGAAAGAAATTCTTGCGATATGCCATTACTGCGAAACCTTGAAAGTGTTAACAGTCCCGTGCACATAACAAAAGGTGAGTGAACAAAGTCAATCGATTGTTCCGATATTGATTATATTGTAACTAATATAACACAGTTCATAATCAGTCGACCATCAATTCATATCTTTTAACAAACGCGTTAATCCTTTTCTGTTGTTTCAAATCAACTCTGAAGAGCTTTTTTTGTAAAGGATTTGTTTCTCGAAGAGGATAAAACCACTACCATCGACTTTGGGACGCCAGTCTTTTTTCATGCTCTTTATTTTTTCTCGTCTTAATTGTATTAAAAAAATGGAACAATTTGAAAATTACCACGCTTGTCAAAAATGTTCGCAACGGTTCAAAACAGCAAATACTGCAGGAAATTTTCATTTTTTTATTGCGCGTTGGTCTGACGAAGGGTAACTGGTTACACAACACCCAAAATATTGAACAACATGTATAAACACCGAACATTGTCTTTTCCATTTTTCTAATATTTATCGACAATGCTTCACTTGGGCGCGGTTGAAAAACAAGCAATACACCTAAATACAATATTAATCAAGTGGGTCAAAGGTCTTCTGAAGTGTTGTCAGAAAAACATAGTGTTAATAGACTTAAGTCCAAATATGTTTAGATTGGGTGTAAACTGGGTATAATTCGAGGTTAATGCGATCATCCACCCCAATAAGTGAGTTACGATTTTTTTTTATGAAAACTGTCAAAGAATAGTTGTCGATTTAAATATTAGGGAGATTTGGTTAGGGCACGTCGTCAAAGACGAGAGGAAAATGTTGTTATCCACAAAATTCTACGAGTTTGCCTGCCATTTCAGTAAAGTGTTTCAAGTCGTTCAACGCTTCGGTAAATCTCTCTGGTATTGCAATGAACGACTATAAGCCTCCACCAAGTTATGAAATCTACTTGAAATGCAGAGAAAAATATTTAATAAATAATTCTATAAGTTTAAACAACACATTATAATTCCTTGCATCACTTGAGAGTACACCGTCTGGTGTTGAATAATACTAAACATGTGTCTAGACAATTTGTCTTCCATTAAGCTGGTTAAGAATTGTTTACAAAGGCTCAGGAATGTTTTAATTATAAATATTTGCCCATTTTAATATTGAAAAGGAGAAAAAATTGGGTTTAAAAAAGCGCTAACTTTTTAATTAACATATAGAGAAGACAACAAGTCTGGATCGAACCAAAAACTATTGTGATTTTTCGATTTCATTACAAGAACATCGCCCGATATATCCCTGCTTTGCCGCCGACGACGATTTTTCAAATTGAATTGAAACATCACAACAGAAACTGTCCACATGTTCAAGCCTAGTCTCCATATGGCGCTGATAGCTGATTTCCATTGTCGGCGAAAACTGATATAGGGCAAATCTTTTGTTTTTTAAGCCATTTGAATGATCTTATCGCTCTAGTGCGACTTGAAGCTAGTGAAAAACACAGTGGACTGACTTGTGTATGTTCGAAAATTAAACGTGCCTATGCGTTACCCAATTTTGAACCGTATAACATTTCAATATATTTGTGATTCCTGCGCTCTGAAAACTGTGGAACATCCAAATACATAACAGACTTCATGAATTCAGTCAATAGGAGATCGAATTTTTTATCAAAAGTATTTTTTTCACCAGTCTTATTTATTCATCATCAATCCAAGTTTGCCAATCAGTTAGCCTGATAACGCAACCGACAGCGATAATTGATGCATGTTGGGTTGCATGTATGTACAACGATTTTGATGTTTCTAGTTTGCAAGTCGGTTAATGGCAACACTTCGAGCCTTTCCTAATGCGACTTCTACCTATACAGGTTATGCTATGATCTAACCACTCTAGTTTACACATTGCTTTAATGCTTTTCAATTGGGTTTGTTTGGTAATTCACTTTCAACCCACCCTTATGTCGGTACTTAGGTCATCATTGAAATACATATACTGCTAGTCTGACTGACTGCATGTTGAAGTACTGGTAGCCTGTCTGACGGTTGATATAACCACTAACTTGGCTGGCTATAGTACTTACTGCTTTCCAGTCGATTCTATGCAGTGTTTAAATTTTAAACCTCTTCAATGTCCCGATAATTAAGAGTTAAGTTATCGGAGTAATGCTAAACCTGACTGACCACAATGTAATACGGCTAGCTGCGAATTGCAAGCATGACTAGTTTAGGCATTACTACCTACCAGTGCTTTATTCATTGTGCCTCACTTTAAACATTTCTTAATGCCGATTACCCATATTTACTTTTATATTCAGAATGCTGCATGGTTCTAATACCAGCCTTGGTAGAAAAGTAGTTTCTGCTTTGCCATGCTTTATTTAGTGTTTCATTTCAAACATTTCTCAATGTCTGTTGGTCACAAAAGTCCGGATAGTTTGACAGACTTTGTATTGTTCGTAGTATCATATTAACTAGTTAAAAAACTCTGACCCGGTACATTACAGTTATACATATGACTGCTGTAGAAAGTCAAAAGTGAGTGATTCACACTGAAGTGCAATGGTTCACCCATGTGCATTGTAACCTAACCTTTGCGAATTTTAACGAACAGTTTGTTTGGAAAATAAGCATGTGTGAACACAATGTAAATATGCATGAGTGCTAAAATTAAATTTTAAAAAATATAAAAAATGTTTTAATCCTACATCGCCACAACCAAATATTTTTGATGGAACACTTAGTGTCGTGGGATTGAACTTGAGGGATTAGTTCTCTCTTATATATATTTACAGCGCGTATTAACATATCGAGGTTACATCACAAGACGCGACAGAAGCCATATCATATAACTTTCAACCTTCAATCTTTTCCAACAGTGTAGGTGCACATCATACGCCGAACATTTAAATGTTCGCAATTTATGCAAATTAGTTGCGAGTTGGAGCAACCAAATTGACGTGTATCTTATGTTTTTCAGCTTGCCCATAATGGACTCTTCAAAGGTGTTTCTGCTGATTTTCCTCATCGCGAGAGTTGCAATTTGCGTCACTCCTGATCCAATGATCGCCCGGCTAAAATTTCGTGCCGAATTAGAATACAAAGAGATTGAGAGCCTGACAAAAGAATACGTAAGAACTTTAGCAATATAAATTACCGCGTTAATTAGCTATTTTAGCGTGTTAGATAGTGTTTTTGTCACGGCAAGGGTATAACATGTGCAGCGAAGAATGGTTCGGTCAAATGTTCTCAACAGCAGGTATGTTAGGGAAGCCTCGAAAACCAGCAAATTCAACGGGGTTTTTGTTAGACCAAATAAAAATCTGCAAAGCGTTTATACCAAAATCGCACGCTGGTCTGCATGCAAACCCAGTTTAATTAAAGTTTAGACCTCTCGTTGTATTTTACATTGTTGATCGGATAAAAAGCTCAGCTTTATGTGCGAGATAGCTATTCTCTATAAATAACCACCCGGAATTATTTAGGTTTTAAAGATATTTCTTGTGTCATAATACAGGATATATACATGCGACTGTTTTGTATATGAAAAATCGTCAATGAACACGGCGCTGTTATAATCACCTTAGGCTATCGTACGTCATGCCTAGGGTCTAAATTACCCATGGTCGAATAATTTAAACATTTTAGGACACAGATATAACGTAAGGATATGTTAAAATGAAACTAGGTCAGTAAACGTCAGGTTAAACCGTTTGGTGGTATGTAGGCAGATTGCAAGCGTTGATCAAAAATGCATGCGAATTTTCGAGGCCCATATTCATTTCATGACTTTGTCAGAATAAACGACATGGCGTTGAAAACCGATTTGGTGACCTCTTCACCTGGCTTAAAACAAATAGGCTCACTGCAAGTTTTAAATATAGTTCCTTTTAAGGTCGGACCCTCGGGATTTTTTGTCTTTGTCAAATACCTGTAGCGAGCTATACAGTCCTCCATGCATGCAGCGATGAATAACATCGTTTGAACTTCCTGCTACCGAAAAAATATAAGCGCGAGTTTATATCTTCCACGAAATTTCGACCAAAAATATCATTTCTATTTCTCAAATCCAGTAGTTTGAGAAAATCCAAGCTATATAAATGACAATGATATTAATAAAAATGACTTTTTAATAATGTACATATATATATACGCAGTCCCTATTACGGTTTATCTATGTACCAAAGAACAAATATATGGATGTTGCTTTCTAAGGTTCAGTTTACATTATCAAATTTTCTGTGATCACAGTTGGAATTTTCAAACGTCAAATCCTAAGTCTCAAAGTATTTGGTAGAAATATTCAAGGAAACAAAAACAGGGAACTGGGAACTTTAATTAACGTTTCAACTTGGTCTTGGGATTTACCAATGTAAATTTTCAACTGTGAACGCAGGAACTTTGACACTGGTGTAAATCGGACCTAACGCTACAGACAAAACAAGAAAACACTGTATACAATTATTTTAAATAAATTTCTTATTTTGCATGAGAAAGGCGATGTTGGATATTTTCGAATTTCTTTCACGGCATAAGTGCATGATAATACTGCATGCATGCGGTGAAACACAACAGTTCTTCATGATTTAAATACAAACGGCAACTTTATCGATAAAAAAACAAAGGAGAGGCTTTAAAGAAGCTCAAATCAGTTTATAAGGTCTAAAGATATTCCAAGAATAATAGAGGACAATATGCATAGAGAATATTATCAGTAAAAATATTGGGAGTAAATATTGTTGAGGAACTCTTATCCCTGTAACCCATTTTGGTTTATTTAAAAAGCCTACAATATATAGACAGTCGCTGGTTTTTGCCAACACGGCGGTATTGGTGCAGATGCATTTAAGAGTCAATGTATCAATCTGGGGTCGGTTGTATCAAGCCCGTTTAGCTTAAACGGCGGATAAGTTTAAAATAGAAATCAAGTCTATTGTTTTATTCAACAAGCAAACAAAATGTTTTTAACCTTAATACAAAGACACTGTTTACAACTACATATTCAGCGCATAATATTCAAGTTGACTCATTCAAGAGAGATGTAAGAGTGTTATTTAATTTTGACTTATCCGCCGTTTAAGCTAAACGAGCTTAATCCAACCGACCCCAGCAAAAGACAAGATAAAATAACTAAAATTTGGCTACTCTCCATGTACCACTTAACCCATTAGCGATCAGGGAGAGCCTTGTGTAAATGGCAAGTATAAGGCTATGCTCATACACACCCTGTCGAGATGCGGCAGACATATATGCGATATGGCCAAATTATCAACCATTGATTGTATCCGTGTATACAACAGGGGACACATACTCCAGAGGTGATTTCCGTTCGTTTTCTTGTCATATGAATTACTGAGCGTCAACTTTTACGCGTTTAACGGAGCAAAACGAGCAATTCAACGAGGATATGTTTTGTTGCAAAAGCCACAAATTCGGGCTAGAAAATGATCGAAAGTAGGTCATTTTTGCAACGATTCACTTTGACCTTATAGCCTAAACGAGCTTAGCAACCATGAATGTTGTCAATCTGCGCGGATAAAAACACAAATCACTATCGGATTAACGATATAATTGCCCACTTGTGAATTGTTAAACACTGTTTTGTTGCAACAACGTCTTTTCGAATTTCCAGATAAGTCTATATCGCCTTTCGAATTGTTTACCGCGATAAGAGAGGCATGTTTTTATCCATGTAATGTTCAACTGGATGTTTCCAGTCGCTCGATACAATTGCACGAGTTTTCATTGCAGTGCGCAGTAAAAAATCTCATTTTATTCATTGAAATTATCAATCAAAACATGGTACGGATTTAAAATGAAAATGTATCTTAAATATAGCCAGTATTTTTGTGACATTATTATGCGGACAGTAAATATTGACGATTTTAAATATTTTTCATGTAAGAGGTTTGAGAGTCTCAAATTTCAAGGGTTTCTCCTCTTTCGATTGACGTCGGAAATTGCTTTGGGCTATAGCATGTTGCTAGTTACGGACAGTCATATTAAAGCTGAATATATAGTCTAAACAAAAACGCGAAAGGCTGAGTATAAATATTTTAAAATTTATACCAACCTTCATATAATGTTACCTAATGCCAACTACAACAAATGGCATTTTAATTCGACACGGCGATGTCAACGTTTTGAAAACAATAATACCATCACAAGATTAGATAATAAGATTTTTTGCATTCTGCGCGTAGATGATTTGCATATTTAACGCGGAAACCTCGAGATGTTTTGCACAAGTTCGAACACTCGACGAACGAGCGTGCGAAAGCCGCAAAAAAGAGAGAGAAATATATACACTTGTTAAATAATCTAAAATGTCAATGGAAAATTTATTGCATGAGGTAACCCGGTGCTATTTTCGACCCAGACAAGTACATCAGGCAATGATAGCGTTGAAAGGAGTGAATCAAAGCAGTAATTCGTTCTGACAGATTCAATTGTCGACCGGTTTACACTTTGCACCGGCAATAACCACAAGACATTCTGCACGTTCTTCGAGAGGTCGCTAATGCTGCTTCGCACAACACACACGTGTAACTCAGCATGCCTTAACTTAAGACTCTTCTCCACTCATCGCGAAATGAACTCCGCAAAACTCGCTCCTGTGCGTGCAAAATAAACTGTCGAGCATTGTAATAAACCTGTCAAGCATTATTGGACGAAATTACTCGCGACGAGGTTGCCAGTTGGTTTTTGCGATGAGCGATTGAGAGCCTTTAGGGAAGTTTTCACTTCAACGTGCTGTAGCGACACGTACCTATCATTCTTTCCTTGGCACTCGGGTAGAGGTAGAACTAATGGCTTTGAAACAAAGAAATACGCTACGGTACGACTGAAATGGAAAACAGGCCTTCGTTCAGTATAATTCGAGATCGTCACTGAGAAAATTAAAATTTTTTTAGGAACTAACTGCGGTGAAACACTATTCAGCCATATCAAGTATTTCAGTGTAGCTTTTTTTAAAGCTGTTTTGGATATCGAGGTTACCGCTTAATCACGATTCAAAACGCTATGTATACCGACTTTTCGGTGGAACGAAAGTTTTCGCTCGATTTTTTAAAAATTCCGTCTTGTGGAAAACCGCCCTATGGAAAAAATCCGGTCAAAATAAACATAATTGGAATTTTAGCCTCTTAAGTGGAGCTATGGGTTGAAAGTTTGATCCCTAAAGGTCTGTTCACACGATCTAATTTTGTTGGATCCAATTGACTTTTGATGGATGTTTTATAAGCTGTTGACTTGCAGCAAATCAACTAAAGCCAATGCAGTACTGCTTTATCAATATCAGACTACATACCATACGTCAGAGGTGTTGGATCCGACAAAGTTGGATCGTGTGAACTAGCCTTTAAAAACTCCAAAGTCCCGAGAAACGCGTGTGTCGAATCTCGCAGCTGTGTTAGGAATACGCGTTCTAGTTTCCATCTGAAAACTATGGGATAACGCATATGAATGCACAATTCAGTTAGCCTACTGTTTCTGGATGGCTGTTTTGTTCAAAGCCTAGCTAAGAAATAAACTCTCTCTATCAAACCAGTGAGGATCTCTGAAACAATCCTGCCAACTCGATCAATAGCTGTCAGAAAGTATGATTTACGGATTTGTATAAGCGCCCAGGGTTCCAACCGGCTTTAGAACAACCGGCTCCAGGTTTGAAAATGTCGGTTGCTATGAATCTCAGTTCTGAGTCCAATCAATTAAAAAAATTGCGTGATCTGGTAGTTTACAGCTAAGTGGTAGCAGTCTGTATTCACACGCATGACTACGACAAAAATTAGCTCCAATCCTCCGGTCGGAGATAGCGCTCTTTATCATTCAAACGGCTACAACCGAGACATTGGGATCAAGCCATTAATCGAGCCTTAAGGTGCAAAATTTGCAACTTACAGCTATAATTATAGCAGATGTAGGCGTGTAGCTAATGTGCACTCAATTAACAGCCAAGATATGCATATTCTAATTTAGCACTTTTGAAAGTGATGAAGGAAACATTTTAATTGTCTAAACACTCTTTTAAATCTATTTATATTCTATTGTTGACTCTACCGTAATTGGACCCAGGGCGCCATTTACGTAGTCCATAGGTGGGAGAATAACTGCTTTTGACCAAAAAAGGTAAAATAGGTTTCTTAAGAATGAAGGGCCATGATGGGTTGGATTATATAGGCAGACATTATAGTGCTGACGTATTACACATCAGAGGATTGCTAAGATTAAAGTCACCCTATGGGAGTTCTCAGGCCTAAATTTCTATCCCATTTAGTAAATTACGTGGTCTATTTCAAACCAATATATTGGTAATCTAGTTGTACCGGGTGTAAAAAGAGTGAGCTCAAAGCGGGTAATTTTTTCATGATTTGAAACTATAAGCTGTCGAGACACACAACAAATTTTGCTCGCCCACGCAAACTGTATGGCGCTTTCAAAGGCATTGATCAATATTCTTTTGCGCTCTACCATCAATATGGCCGAATTGCAAGTCAAGAACTAATGTTCTTGAGAGAACTAATGAACTAGTAATGTTCTTGAGAGAACTAATGAACTTCAAGAACTAATGTTCTTGACTTGCAAATTTCTGATTTTTTTCACAACGATGTTTTTCTTGCAGGCCGATTGTTAGTTGCGATTCTCTACTTTGGATAGTTGTGCTCTAGGATATAAGTTACGGGATGTTTCTATTAGATACATCAGAGCATTCAGTTCACTCGTTCGCATCTGTCAAAATGAGAAAATCTTATCTAATCAGTCATAGCAAAAAGCGCCTAGGTAACTGGGATGGCAGACCTTTAAATAAGAGTAATTATTAATTATACCTCAGACAAAGTGAACTGGCATTAGTAATTTTAAAAAACAATTAAAAACATTCCTTTTTGAAAACGCTTTTAACCTTCAGTAGAATAGGATAGCTTTCAGTCTTAGTAGAAATATTTAGAATATGTATTTATGACATTGTACAGCGCTTTGAATATCTATATAATCAAGCGCTATATTTAAATAGTAAATATTATTATTACCTGTCACGCAAATTATAATAACTAATAGATATCTTTTCACTGTTCATCGCAGGGGAACTTTTGTACTTGCGTGGACCCTAATCACGACTTGCACGAAAGACACTCCGTTATACAAGGAACAAAGGTTTGTTATATGAGTTTCTGAGCCGGATGCAATATTTCAGAGAGTTTCTGCCGCACACGCGGTGCTCGACGAATTTGTGCGAATGTACCTCACTAAATTCTATTTTTGCTTTTATAGGATCAAATTCTGAAACAGATCAGTCACTATGCGTACTTTTACGACAATTTACTAAAAAATATCACAGATAACGAAAAACGGACAGCCACCAAAGGAAAGTTGAAAGACATACGGGATTGGCTTTTAACTACACACAAACGAACTGAAAAGCTGGTAAGTATAGTTACTCGTGTTAAAAGACCTTAAACTTTTGATGTATTTAAAAGCCGCAACCATTGTATAGGCTGTTTGATTTATTTTACATCATAATATCGCGTTTGCAAGTCAAGGTATACGCATGCGCAATCAAATAGTTATCGTACGCAATCTGATGTGATGCAAATCTACGCTATTTGTACCGATAATTATCTTAATGTCCCCTGCCCCAGGCACTGAAGATCATCGCGTTTTGCAAATGTTAACAAAACTGGAAAACAAGTATTAAGTAAATCCTTTTAACACACAATTCGTTCTTAGATACACGGCCAAAACAGCACCGGCCAAGATCCTATGTCGTATAACGTTCCAGGGTCGAGTGTTGTGAAAATCCGTATTTCAAGTTGGTACAATAAAAATATAAAGGTACGTTGATAGAAAAATACGTTGTTTTATATTTAATAAAGATGATGGCGGTACATTAAAAATTTTTTGCATATTGAAATCAGTTAATTTAAGGACAATTTTCGTAAACAAAGGCATAAGGCCTTTTTTCCACTCATCGCAAAACCAACTCGGAAGCTCGCCGCGAGGGTAGAGTCGCAGCTCCTCGCAAGAATGATTTTCACTGGCTGAACTTTACAATACATTTCTGTTTCAACCAATAGCATAGCTTCGTTCTCTAGAAAGCATAGAGAAGCATTATCCAATTGGACAAAAGCTTCCGAGCGCTGCGACATGTGTTTGCCTGTAATTAAATTCAACCCAAAGGCATTTTCATTGGATGAAAACCCTCGCAGCGAGTGCGCCATTGCGATGAGTGGAGAAGAACATTAATCTAACAAAAAACTGAGATTGTGACATGTTAACATTAACACGGTATTTTTGCAAAAGAAATTTTACAAAATTCAAGCGACAAACTTTACTGGACATTACTGAACATTGAACAAATTAAAATTTAATCAATTGTCGTAAACGTAGCTAAATTCGCAATATTTTTGGGGAATTGACATATATTTCTGGTATTTTAGAGAGCAACTAACTTGACCGCAACTACCCGCAATGACATGCTGGCCTATATCACACTGTGTGCAGTGAAAGTTGCCAACAAGAACATACGACATGGTTTGTTCCAACTTTCCGGCAGTAAAGGTAAATGAAACAACCCGAAACTGAAAACGTAGTACTTTTAGTAGAACTATCTTAGTAGAACCTTTTAAGAATAATACAAAAGGGTAGAACCGGATATAGCCTGAGGCATCTAATTTGAGGTCTCGGAATACGCATGCGCAATCAAATAGCTACCTTACGCAATCTGATACGACGCAAATCCACACTATTTGTACCGATAACTATACCCAGCTTGGTAAAGAATATCGTGGATTTGCATGGTCAGATTAGAAATATTTTTGCAAACAAAAAATATACCGACGACGTTACGCTTAAAGCGAGTCTATTTATTTATAGAATATTTATCCTGTGTAGCAAATTTATTTTATAGAAGTATCTATTTTTCTGTGTATTAAATTTATTCTGTGGTACCCATGTGTGAAGTGGATCAATTCAGTTTTGTTGTGGCACATATGTGTGTAGTGTATGTGGTAATATTTTTCTGTGATTGTTGTGTACGTGTCAACGTCAATCCACTGTATAAAGAAGAGTGTATGTCGGGTGTTTATTTAATTGTCGAAAGATGTTACCTCGGTTCAACCATTAAACAAAGACGTAGTTTTGGGAGGTCAGCGGAAAAGGAGAACTGACAAACGTTCCAGTTAAAGCCGGTACTATTTGAGAGATGATACTGTATACAATTTATCACAAATGAAAGTTTTCCGGGTTTGGAGAAAAACTCTTTAATTCCATCAGTCCAGAACTCGTAAATTAGAGTTATATTTCAGAATAAAAATTTGGGAACTGAATATTGACTATATAAGTTATAACTTTATAGTCAAATCTGTTTTTCAAATTAAGTATCAAATGAAATTAGACTATATAGAAAATAAATGAAAAGTATTGTATTAGTATTGTGTCTGTGTTTTGTATGTCACATGTTTTATGACATGTCGCAATGTAATTCTGGTTGTAGTTGTCACAATATTTGTTGAGTTGTCGTCCATGCAATGTTAGGAGCTCTAAAACATGCACCACGACAAAGCCAATGAAAATAAATGTTAATTTATTCCTAATGGACCAAAGAACTCCCTCCCTAGTTCTAGTCGTAAAATAGAATTATTTAATTCAAAACAATCAACAATTATTCGCCGAAAGCGAGGTGATTATCGGGAAACAATCAATCGAGACGAAAACGAGGCGAATACTCCCCGATAATCGGCACCAAGCCTAAGGCGAATAGTTGTTTCAGTATTTTTGCACTAGTGAATTGACACAAGAACTGCATTTGTTCGCTTATCTCTTTGTAAGAAAAGTCCACAAAACGCCTAGCCGCCATTTTGAAATTTGTTACATTCATCTGAAAGTGAATATAAAAGCATAATACGTCAAATCAGACCAATCAGAATGTAGGATTTGATATATTCACTTGGGAAAAAATACTAAGCATTAATGCCGTTCTCAGTTTTTCCCAATATCGTCTCTCGTATTCCTGATATTCAATTTTCGAACGTACGCAAATTAAGCGTGTCTGGACGTTATCTTACTTTAGAATAATAAATTTATAACAAACTTAGGAATCTTACGAAGCAGAACTGTGTAGGACTACAGTAATTAGAAAATAGTTACTCTTAATTGAGATTGTTTTTTAAAAATTTAAAGGTTTTGGAATGATTACCACTCGACCTGATAAGCCAAATGTAGCACTTAATTCTTATATACTCTTCATGATGGTGGCATAAAAAAATTATTGTTTGAAATACAGGATTTACATGTAATTACAACTGTTTGTTTAACTGCAGATACCCAACGCCCTTTAGATATATACTTGAGAAATAAGCATTCGGCATTTCCTAAAAGGACGATATGCACTGACCACTTAACTATTTTCCCGCCAACAAAATAATTGTATGCTTTTACTTGTGTACTACAATTATCGGCAATATTTGAAAAAAAATCGGCGGTTTCTATCAGAGATGCACATAATTTTATAAATGTAATTACTATTTTTTGTGCAAATGACGTTACGTCACCTACGTGTAGCCTAATTTCCAACTGAAATCTAAATATCTTGGAAGCGAGAGAGAATATTGAAAAACTGGGAACAATAAATATCAAGGTTCATTTTGAAATAATGTGACATTTCCACAAAATTAAGTGTAAGGTTCATTCGTTGAGGAAGCACATTAAAAGCTTATTTCTAACTGCAAATTTTAGGTCTTGTGTAGTGCGGTCTGCATTTTAGGCCCCTTTCAATATGGGCTGCACAAAACAAATGTTTTCATCTCAATTATTTCTTCACTAACATGCATATATTATACGTTTTCCACATGTCGTGTTGCTGTCTAACTTATGCTTTTGTTTCTTTATTTCTATCTTTGTGTGCTTTTTGATGCGAAAAAAATCGCACAGAATACATTAAAGATTAATATATGATCTATTGATATATAGGTGCTGTGTATTTTAAATGTGATCGGTTCATTCGTAGTCACATGACTTTAAAAAAATGCAATGTTTCCCGGGAAACAAGAGAAATTGTTGCCCGCTTCTTGTCATAACAAAGTAAAGTGTGTTTTTTTAATGAAATTGTTGTTTAACATGTATGCTTTTGTTCTTATATAACAAAACACTTAATGTATACAACCTCGGGAAATAGTGAGTTTTGTTTTCCCTCGAGTCTTAATGTTTCCCTCGACTTCGTCTCAGGAAACATTCAGACTCTTGGGAAAACAAATCTCACTATTTCCCTCAGGAGCATACATTAGGTGTATATTGATATTACATTACTATCTCTGTGATCACCAGACTTTACTCGTCAGGAGTAGGGTAGTATACCATTTCATTATCGAGGAAATGCGCTATCACTTTGCAAACAGATAGTGACCTAGCTTCTACTTCAAAACCAAAAGAATGAAAATCAGTATAGCTTTTATTATAAAACTAGACGCGAAAATGTCATGTATAATTCTCCCTTTATTAGACCCCTTAATCAACGCACACTCAATGTTAGAAACTAACTGAATGTTAGAAACTTACTAATGGAAACATATAGCGAATATAATCAGCTGCAGGAAAACTGCCTAATTCATGAAATGGGTGTACACTGTCACTATTTTTAAGACCATCTTTGAACACATGAAATGCTAAGTTTGAAACTGACAAACAGAGAAAACAATAAAAAAATCCTTGTTCCCAGCGTCATTCTATCATTCGTACTCCATGAAAACATTGTAAAATCGTCGGGCGTTATAGGGCGTCGGGCGCTAAAATATTAAATGTGCGTTTATTTTTTCTGTAGGAGCAAACTCGGCGCCAACGGAGAACTGGTTTAACAATGGTGAGTCCTTCAATTTACGTACCATAAAATGCAACAGTCAACTCACCACAAAAGAGACCCTCGATATTTTCTTAACATTTCATGCACATTTTTTTTTATCTTTTTAGGAACAAAGAAAATATTTTCAAGAAAAAAAAACACTAGAGGTACGTTTAACAACAATAACTACGTATATTCGCTGAAAAATCATTCACTATTATTACTTATGTGATTAATTTGATATTGGTGTGCATCGGAGATAAACTTTTCATTGTAACTATTAATAGTGATTAACTTGACATTGACGTGTCTCTGGGATTTCGTATTCTTGCACAGTATAAGGTTTACGGTACATGAGTGCTATAGGAACAAGTCAAATTTGTTAGTAAAAGGCAGTGAAGATTTTTTTATCTGAGACCTGAATATACAAATAAATAAGAATTTACTATCAAACCTTGCTTTATATAATGGAAAAGAAGATGGCGTGAAGATCGCGTATAATGGAGTACGGCGTTTAAATGAAAACGAAAAAACATTTTTCTGCGGATTTCGTTTCATCGCATAATGTATTATTCGTGCGGGTTTCGCTTTTTTCTTGGACACCCAGTACAATAGACCATAACAGGGTCAAAATCATACATAATCCTGTCTAACCACGGATGAATAAGTGAATATCTCATTTTTATTTCACCATAGTTTCTAAGATGAAAATCAGTAAAGTCAACTCGATGACAATTGGACAAAATACTGGTATGGCTGTTTCAATCTAAAGTCGCTTATAAGTAATTTATAAAGTTTAGATTTTGATTACAATTAAGAACCTTTAAACCCTAGAATTTACGTGCATCGAGTGAAGTGCCAAAAATCACAATTGATTTACAAACAACAATATATACATTATTGCAACGTAATCCTTTTATACATTCATTCATTATATTAGTCCAATTAAAATGTTATATAAACGACTGATTTGAAATTATTTTTTATAGGTAAATAAACTGGGCGATGTCATGTAACGGTAAGCTCGCCAGATTAGATTAAGCCAAATTGACGGCAAAAAGATATATAGCAAAATTTTGGCCAATATATGATACATAACTACCGTTTGACACAGTTGTTCCAGACAAACGTACAATCTTTTATGATACGATTATTAAATACCTTACAACATCACCTTCTGAACTAAAACGACACGGCCCCTCGACCTTAGCAATGGCGTAGCAACGGTGAATATAGAGCATTCGGGTAAAGCGCTTGGCGTCTATGGTGTGTTAAATATTCTTCCCCTGTCATTTTAAAAAAAATTTTGGGGAACATGATAACAATCCTTCTGAAATAAATTGAAAATTCAATTGATTATACTACAGCAGTTATCATACTTTCTTCCTGAAACCCACTGAAGAAGTTCTGTAACACAGTTGTTGCCTCGCCTTGCTAAAAAATTGTTCTTAGGTCTTTACACTGTTTGGAATGTAACCGCGATATTTTTTTATATTTCATTATTTTATATTCTCCGCGATTTCAGGCAAACCCAGGGAGAAAGTTCAACTTTAAGATTTGTGTTATTGTTTGTTTGTAAGCTTTAGAAAGCCATGATATTAGGACGAACTAAATAAAATTTAGTTTGTGTAAGTTACATATAATGTAGCCTAATGGTTTTCCAAGAAAATCATTATCGTTGTTAAGATATAAGATTAAAACGTATACCAGAACTGGCTTGTTTATACATGTTTTGTATATTTGCAAAGAAAAAGTAGCAACATACCACCAGCAACATTTTACTATGTTTTGAAAAATATTAGAAAAAAACCTCTTGATTTCCAATTTGCAAACTTTAAATGCAAATCAGAACTGTTCTGAGATTTATTGATGTATTTTGAAATTCGTGAATAATTAACGAGGTCTATACCTAACCAACTTTCGTGAATTAGGTCACATGTGCACCCTATTAACTATACAATAAGATTTATAAATATGCAAATCAGTTAGAAACACTAGTGGTTGTATTTTTTCCAATACAGTCACTAGTGTTTCTAACTGATTTACGTATTTATTAAAATCTTATTTATTGCAAAATTCATTTCACAAGTTGTTGTATATTAAATACAACACGGCCGCTCTTGTTTTAAACATTACTTAATTGCATTTACTCATTAAAATCTTGTTAAACACTCAAAAAGGATAAATATGAATGCAAATCGGTCTAACAAATATCACAACAGTTTTCCGTTCGGCAGGAAAGATAATTTGAGTTGGAAAATATTTCTGCAATGATCGAATCTATATGTATACAAAACATTAAACAGCCAGTTTTATGGGTATGTTTTTAGTTGCTATATTATGACAGCTTGCAAAAGCATAAATATATTAAGGACATATAAATGCAGTGTTTTCGAAGAAAAAATAGTTTGACAAGGTTTCGACCCAACGTCAGTTCATCTTCAAGCAAAGCAATAAGTTACAGATTACAGATATTACCATACGATATGTATGGGCGATAAACTTTTCATAAAAATATTGATTCATTAAGACTAACCACGGATTAGATCAATGCATATTTCAGCAAAATTACTCAAATGAACATTTAAACTTCAATCAAGTTAAAGAGATGCTGCAGGTTCATATCTATAAAACAATGCGATATTCACAGCAGAAGATTGCCAACGTTGGGAACGAATATTGTCCATTAATTTTTTTGTCAAATGATAGGATGAAATCATTTTCTTAATTTTAGAAATATGATAATATATAAGTTTATACAGAGTGATGCACCACCGATCATTGGAACTTCCTTTAGCAAAGAGCACAACTCATAGATTTGAAGATAAGGTGGATTAATACACCTCTGACAACTCATTAACTATTATTGTCCAAGAACAGGTGTGTGTAAAAGGTGGCTCCTATCTTGATACACGCTCAATTTTACATTTCCCTAAATAAACAAAAGCGATGGCCTGAATTTTCTGTTGATATTGCAAAACAACTTGCTAATTCAAACATTGCTTTTGGAAGATTTAGAGAAAATGCAAAAGACAAGTGCCAATGGTCAAGTTAGGAACAGTCTCTTTTGCCAATGTACACCTAGATATAGTTAATGAGAGGTATTGTTTACTTCCATCTTGTCTTCAAACTATGTCAATTACTGTTGCAGAATTAAGCCCTGAAAGCCCTAAAAGCTTGTTTTCTAGCCCAAATTTCAATTTTTCGAATTTGGTGACAATAATGATTAGGTTGAGAATGAAGACATTTTGACTTCATGCCCTTAGCCAACATTCTTTGATTTAAAGGACTTTTCATTATTGGTGCCTAATTAGGTTGTCATATGATGGCAATTAAGAGAATTTGATATCATGTTTGCTTATGAAGTGATATAGTAGCTTTATAGTTGGAAAATATATCTAATATATATAAAAGTCATGCTTGTAACTTTTAATCACCAAAGATTTAATAAATCATTGTGACATCAGTCACTGCATGCAATTGTTGTTTGGAATTCAGTTTGCACTCAGTAATTCAAGTCATAAATAATTTGGTGCTTTTTACTGGGATATATCAAAACCATTTGATGTAAGGAATAGAATTACCCAATCGATTTGTAAATCCACGATACAAAAAGAGTGGACAATTTTCAACATTTTAAAGAATATTTTGTCCAGATTCAAAATAAGATAGCTTTTCCTTTGGCTTTGTGTTACACATCAAATCATACGATCATAGCGTGTAAAATCAAAAACAACTGTATGACTTTAAATAATTTCACCGACGGGCGGGCGACGTGTTGAATTGTCAGGGTTGGTAGATTTTATGAATAAATAAGCCAAATATATTAACATAACATTTGTTTTCTTTGTTTGAAACAAAGGAATCAAAGGGCCGCCAATAAGAATGTTTGGCTTATTTATTCAGTAACTTACCAACCCTGTGAATTGTCTCCTGTCCTGACCATTAAAAAACAGCAAGTCTTCCTGTCCTTTACGTCAAAAAAGGTATGTCAAGCTTTACACAATTTTCAAATGATAAGTGCAAAAAATCACTTAAAAGTTGTTCAAAAGGACGTACGCGAACAAGTTCATTTGCTGTAGTGTTTTAGCTAAAAAGTTTAGCATTAGCCGCCATGTTGAATTCTTTCGTTTGCCGAAACGGTCCAAACCAGCCGCTTAGCGCATCTTTAAATCTAAACCAGTCATGCCGCTGTGTAAACGCTAGCATTTACTACGACAATACTAAATATAAACACATAAACACATGCTTTTTTATTGTTCAACTACCAATGTAAAAAAATATAAATTTACCTTGAATCATTTTCATTTTCCCGCCGAAAGCCATGCTGGCGCCGGTGATAGTTTTGACAAGCGGCTGCATTGCGCGATACTTTATTTAACACAATCAATTTTAGTCTTTTACCTCGTTTATTTATATAAAAGTTTAAATCACAATGTTGACAGAATGACAGTAACTGCTCGTGTTAACATGACATGGACAAGTCATATAACGATACCATAATCTATTGCTACTCATTCAAGTATTAATTAAAGCACCAGTCAAAACAGGTGTTTGACATGAGAAATTTTGCTATACATCCATGCTTGATTGTTGTACAGCAATAAGCTGGTGTGCAACAACCAGATCAGCAGGTAAAACTATTTCTTGGCCATCTTGCCCGGCCGCAACAGCTGTGATGGTGATTGCTTCGGCCTGCTCTCCGTCACCAGATTCAGTGATGTATCTGCAAAGACATTGTTGATTATTTTTTCGAAAATTCTGGATTCCAAAGACAAATTTAATTAATTGATTGTCTTTGTGTTTCTACTCTTGAATCTCGATAAATAGAAGCTCTCAAAAATATCTTCCAAAAAATATTGGGGGAGAGGCGACCACCCCCCAAGAGTCCTCCCCTGGTTCAAAAGAATTTACTTACGCATCATGTAGGCTTCTCTCGGCCGCAACTTGTTCCCTGTTTTCAGTGTCTTTGTTTTCAGCACTATCTTCATCACAATGTTGAACAAGATGTGCGTTGCTGACCATAGTATGTTTTACTGCACCATTTTCCAGACTATCATCGACCATGTGACTATCGTCATCAACCATGTGACCACCATCATCAACCACACCTTCAAAAACAAATAAAATGTTGAGGTTTTGTTAATTCCAAAATGTAAGTTTCTAAGAATGCCTAAATGTTTAATACTTCATAAAAAAAGGTGGTACTTTTTACAGAAATTAATAAAAAATTATGCATTCTGATTGGGTTACTGAAAATGTAAACAAATTTGCTTATTGGTCTAAAACAAGATCACTCCTTTTACCTATGCATGTTTTGCAGAAATCGTTTTGGCAGAGTTCAACCTACCTGTACCATCTTCATTTTCAAGCTCTTGCTGTTCCATCTCAAGACCACTGCTCTCATCGCCTTTTTTCAACTCCTCTAACGCGATGGTCCTGTGATGAACAGAAGCCATATGAAGTACATATGGATCGTCCTCACAGAACGACATATAGCATACGTCACAGCGATGTCGGATGTCGATGTTATGTCGTTGACGCATGTGGGTGATAAGCGGAGCGGTCTGCCTGAATGCGCGCGGGCAGTGCGGGCAAGGCCGCGGCTTCTCACCAGTGTGCGTCATCGTGTGCCGACGGAGAGCCGAACGGTCGCCAAAGGCTTTTCCACACGTTTCGCATTTGAAAGGTTTTTCACCCGTGTGCGTGCGCATGTGCACTTTGAGGTCAGTTGATCCTCTAAACGCACGGTTGCAAACCAGGCAAAAACGTGGCTTCGTAGCACCTAGGAAACAATGAAAGGTAGGCTGTTAATAATGCATTTTATATGTTTGTAAAAGGCATAGATTTTTTGCTCGTGATATATGGAGTGTTTTAAGACAAACCTGTGTGAATTTTGGCATGGCGAAGCAACAGCCACTCCGAAATGAACGAGGCAGCACACTTATCACATTCGTATTTCTTCATTTCGTCACGTCTTGCGTGAGCAATTAAATGTTGACGCAATTTCCAGGACTGTGTGAATTTCTTGGCACACTGATCACAACTGAAATCCTTCTTGCCATCCTTGTCATCAGACTCCTCACCATCATCACCCTCGTCAGAGATGTTGTTACCATCATTCCCTGCAAATTATTCATAACATTTGATTATGTGAACCTCAATCAATGACTAAAACAGCAAGCTGAGGTAAGGATGTTGGGAGATGATTGTGCAATGTTTGAAAGCAACAAGTAGTTTCACTAAGGATTATACTAGGGAGCTTATATTGCAATAAGTAGCTTGGTAACCATGCATGGCTGATAATTTCTTTATAGTAGCTTAAAGTATTAAGTGGTTACATTATGGGTGATAAAGTAATGCCACACTGCTCCCCAGTTATTGCTGTGAATCAATCAGCATTTGATATTTACTGTTTTTAGGTTTTTGTTTACACATATAAATTGTATATAATAAAAACAAATGTAAGCTTACATTTTTAAAATATGAAATATTTGCTTAAAATATGAAATATTGCTTAAAATATGAAAAACTGTTTGAATATCAAACAGAATATTGGTTTGTTATGGTTCGATCCAAATGAACATGAACTAGAGTTTGTATCCTAATTTGTGTCCAACATTGATATGAGCAGAGCCAATGCACAAACTTGACAGGATATTACCTTTGAATCTAAAATATTTTGTAAATAAAGCACATTTGAAGAGAAGAACGTTTATATACCTTGAGTGATGGCTGGAAGTTGAGAGGCATTGCCGGTTGTGTTCACTGGAGTGACTGTTGTAGTTGACGAAGTTGTTGGCAATTGTTGTTGCTGTGACATACTCTGCTGTAACATCGACATTATTGCGTTGCTAAACATTGGCGAGAGGTTTGCCAGGTTCCCACCAGAGCCCAGTTGAAGCGAGCTCACAATAGAATCTGTACTTTGAGAGCCATCATTGTTGATTACAGCCAGAACAAGCTGTCCATTGCTTGTGTTAATGATAGGGAACTGTGTTTGCAAAGGCTCTTCCAAAACTGCTGTGAACTGTAAGAGTTTAGGTGAACAAATGAAATACAAATTAAAAGAGAGCATTAGTACACTGCTCATTAAACAGGTACATAGTCTGACTCTGCCTCAGAAAATTGAGAAAAAATCATCTGTTTTCAACCAAGGCAAAATAACAGCAAAGGTTTTAGTTACAGACATAATTGGCATTGAATTATTTTATAATGTTCTTACTAATCCATACTTACAATTTCTTTATCTTCAGCAACATTGGCAACTTTGTCATCAGGGTCAACCATTGCGCCTTCTGATTGAGTTTTAAGATAGGATATCTTGATCTCTTCATCTGGGCTCTGGACAGATATAATTTGGCTACATAAGCTTTATGATAACATTTAAGTTGAAGCCTGAATAATTCAAATTATTTCTCGAATCATTAAGTTCTTCTAGTTCAGTATCAGCAGGCATATCTGACTCATGAAAGTCCCGAAATTTTACCTATAATATCAGTACTATCGATTGCATTAACGTAGAAACACTAAAGTTGAAAGCATCTGAGGATTATAGCCAAGTCTGCAAGCCCCAATACGATAATATGTACAGGATCAAGTAAGATGTATTCTAGAAGTCGACAAATTACAAATGCAAAAATATTAAACCGAAGCATGCAATATACTAGAAAAAGATTTCGTTTAAAATCACAAATGGCATCGACAAAACCATAAAATTACAATTAATTAGTGCAGTACTTGATTTTATACAATCATCGGTACAAAAAACCTTCTTAACGAAGGTGATATGGGTACTTCGAGAGAAATTTAGTGGTCATATTAGGATAATGGCGTATTACATACCTTGTTGGTGACTTTCTTAAATTTGGTCACAGCTATTTCGTTGAGTTCTTTCACTGTCATATCTTCGGCTGCATCGCAAGGAACTAGAATGCGCACCTCTCCGAAACATACTATCACTTTCATCGTGAATTTCGGCTCGAATCCTTCGAAAAAATTCAATTTCTCGCAAATCGATAACAAGACCTTCGCAGACACAAAGGGAGGAACGAGACACGCGCTCGAACATCGCGGGGAGCATCATGGGTATTCTTGGGACAATTTCAATAATAAACAATTAGATTCTCATCCAGTTAACTATGTATAGATCAGCGTCAAACTTCCATTTTTCCTCGTTGAATACTTTTGATTTGTGAAATATCACTTGAAATTTTAAAGCTTTTCACAGACAAATTCTGCCTTTTACTATGCGTCCCTGATTTTTTCACGTCCCTCATGTTTTTTTTAACAAAACGATACTAAGCGATAAAAATTTCCGTTTCAGAAATCAGAATGATTTCCCTAGACATAGCTTCTAAATTTCAAGCAAGGTGGAAGCACTGATCACTTCGTATTTCGTAAACATAATATTAGCACGTGGCTATTCAACCAGACGAAAAATACAATTGGATGATGAAGAAATGCAATGTTGTAATCTAACCGAAAGCAAATACAGATGTCCGAAGTGCCGGATTTATAGTAAGCAACTTGATTGAAAACAATTTCGATTCCTTATGGTAACCTGACTGAAAATGTTTATATCATATATATTCATATATATATGATTTATGGTACATAATAATCCATATTATGTAAACAATTTGCTTACGTTTGTTTTTCTGCTTTAGTTGTTCCGTAACATGTTACAAAACACATAAAGGTGTGTAATATGTTTCATGTAAAGTGTGTAATATGATTTATGTAAAGTATTTAATATTTTGAAAACAGATATAATTATATATAGAAGGAAGCACTGCATGCATTACCTACATATTGGTATAATTTTAACATAATATACCATGTGTGTCACGCATATAACCTGCTAAACACACACAGTAACTATTTGCCCATCTGTAAACAGTAAAGTTCTCTGTTATTTAACCTTGTTGTATATAGACAATTCATGTGAGGAATTCAAACAACCCGAAGAGACTATTTTGCGCAATACAACTATAAATGGCAGTTCTCTGATCACTAAAGGTATGCTAAATGATTCACATTTAATAGTTTTGTAGTAATTTCACCATGCCACAGCTTGCTTCTTCATACAGTGTCTATTTAAAATTTTCTTCATGAAAACATAAAAGTAACACACCCCACAAAAATTTGGATGTTGGGTTATCATTATCAAACTCCACCATATTTGTAGAAGTGGAACCTGGTGAACTGACAGATGAAGAATTAGATGTTGAAGACAAAGTCAGTCAGGAAAAGTTGTCTCTTCTTGGTAAGGTGAAATTTTTTTTCAGATGAGGTAGCTGGGCAAGTACTTTGTATTCCTCCCTTTTTGATAAAGAAAACTCGCAAAAAATCAAGGACATGCTATTAAACAAACATCTGCAAAGAGTTTTGAAGACTATATGATGAAAAAGACAGTGAACAAGAACTTGAAGCTGCTATGAAGCTTCCTCTGTTTGTGGAATTTGCCAATGAATGTTTAAAATTGGTAGATGACTGAAATTTATGACTTATGGGAAAATGGGGTGAGTTTTGACCACCAAGATAAAGTTAATTTGAGTGGTTTACATGATGAAGTGGCAGAATTCATTGTATTATTGTATTACAAATATGTAAATTAACACGCACACTACAATTTTACAATTTACAAATTTGAAAAGTATTTTTTGCTACAAATATCTGTAGAATATTACGTAAACATATTGTAAAGTAAAAAAACTAAATGTCAACTATTTCTATCACTCTATAAAAAGTTTATGTAGTTTGTTAGTTCAAACTCATACTAGTTTCAAGAAACAAACAACTATTTATCGCTAATAGACACTTTCTGAATTTTCCATCCCCACTTCTCGGTTTAAAAATTCACGATTCGAAAAATGGGTACTTCTTAAACCTGAATTTAGCAGTCCTAAAAGTTCCATCCAAATGTTGGATTCCCAAACGTGATATGAGTCAACTCCTCTCTCAGTGGAAACGCCGCCCCAGATGCCTCAATTTCGCTCATTTTCTTGCGGGGAATTCACCGGGTACCCTCGGTCTATAACGGATCTCGAAGCGGCGAGATATGAGCAGTTTCTTAGGACAACCCCATGTAAAACAGCTTTATTGAAGTCCTACAAATCTTTTTAAAAAATGGCCTGTCTCGAAACGTTGGAGATCTCTTCCAATTTTTCAGGTAGTTTGCATCTCATCAAGTTACTCTGACAACTCCATATTCGACCCAACAGGATGAGAATTTCCTTCGATAGATTCCTGTGCTTGATTTTCGACACATTCCTGGTCTTTAAACAGTTCCTCTAGCATGAATTCAGGGGAATTCATTTGATTACGATAATCAGTCACTGTAAGCATTGTTGCATCCATGAAGCCTGGCTCTAGTTCACCTTCCCCTGTATCTGCTGCATGTGTTCTTTGATGCTTCAGTAAATCGGTCGACTTGAAAAATCTCCTCTTGCAAACTTCGCATTCATAAGGTCTGTCACTGCTGTGGGTTTTCTTATGTCTCAACACGTTATGTGCTTTCGAGAAGGTTTTCTTGCAAACGTCACACTCAAATGGCTTTTCCCCGGTGTGTGTTCTTTTATGCCTGCTTAAAATACTCGACTGAACAAATCGCCTTTTGCAAACGTCACATTCGTAGGGTTTGTCTCCTGTGTGCGTTCGCTTATGTTTAGCCATATCGTTCGATTGGGAAAAGCGTTTCTTGCAAAATTCGCATTCGTAAGGTTTCTCACCAGTGTGGGTTCTTTTGTGTTTTCGTAAGCCACTTGTATCGTAGAATCGTTTCTCGCAAACATCGCATGCATGAGGCTTGTCTCCGGTGTGAGTTCGATAATGTTTTTGTAAATTGCTTGATTGCAGAAATGTTTTCTTGCAGACGTCGCATTCAAATGGCTTTTCTCCCGTGTGCGTTCTCTTATGTTTTATCAACCCTTGCATTTGGGAAAGTCGTTTCTGACAAACGTCGCATTCGTATGGCTTTTCACCAGTGTGGCTCATTTTATGAGCGGCTAATGCACTTGGTCGTCGATAAACCTTATCGCACTCGTCGCACTCGTGCGATCTTTTTTCTTTTAATTTTGTAAAGTTTGGGGATGTCTTGATGCAAACATCATCTTCATAATCACCATCGTCATTATCTTCATTATCTCCATCAACATCATCATAATCAACATCATCATTATCATCATCACCCTCATCATCAACACCATCATTATCATCAAGATGATGATCATCATCCTTATCACCATCACTATTATCATTATTCAAGTGCTCATGATGTGTTTCTTCAGCGTGACGGGTCTCTTCACCTTGTACTTCATGATCATTTAAATTGTCATTATAGGTTTCTTCAGAGGGTGTATTAACATCAAATAAGTGCTCACGATGGGTTTCCTGAGCGTGTACTTCAGTATCAACCAAATGCTCTTGATGGGTCTCCTCTGCAAGAATTTCATCATCATCCAAGGTCTCATGATGAGTTTCTTTCGCGTGTATTTCTCGTTCACGCTCGCAATTTGTTTCCTCGCATTGTACTTGATTTGAGGTCACGTTTTCGTGACGAGTTACTTCGGCTTGGGTTTTATTTCCCCCCAATTGCTCACGGGTTGCTGCAGAGTCTATTTCAATACCATCCATGTGCTCAACATTGTTTATTTCAGTATCCTTTACACTGTCATCGGAATGGCCATGGGCATGGCGGGTTTCTTCATTGTCAGTTTCATCATCGTGACTTCCAGAGCCATCCAATTGCTTATGATGGGTTTCTTCGCCACTTTTTGCATTGTCATCTAAATGGTCATGGTGGGTTTCTTTAGCGTGAACATGTTCATCATCTATGACCATGTCTTTATTATTACTTTCTGCAGGATGGATTCCAAAATCGCTTAAATGAACGTGACTTTCACAGCCACCTAAATCCTCATGATGGTTTTCTTCAGGGTGCGGTTTATTTGTGGTGTCAAGGCAGCTAGGTCCGGCATGATCGCACTCGACAGATTTCTCGTGGGTGGACGTAACCTGATGCTTCACCAGACCAAATGATTGCAAGAAATTCTTTTTCTTTTTGCAAGCCTCACATTCATGGGATTTTTCCTTTATGTGTGTTTTCTTATGTTTAGCGAGACTACTCAACCTCGAAAATCTTTTCTGACAATCATCACATTCGAAATGTTTTTTCTCGGGTCGACTCTCGTCTCTTCCCTTTTTACGTTTTTTTGCATTTCTGGGTTTCAGAATTCTTTTACTGCGTGCATCAGATTCATTACTCATTTTTCTAGGGCAATTTGGTTTGCGCTTAGTTGAAAGACCACGTTTTAGTTGTTTTCCTATAGTCCGTCTCTTTGCAATTTTCCGTTTAGAAACCTTGCGCGCATCAGATTCTTCGTTTTGCTCCTTCGGACACGCTTGTCTATGCTTTCTCAAAAGACTCGACCTTGAAAACGACTTCTCACAAACCTCGCATTCAAACGTACTTTCATCTAGACGAGCCTCCACCCGTCTTTTGCGCTTCTTTGAGCTTCTTGGCTTTGCAGATATTTCAATTTGTGCATCAAAAGTATCTTTTCTTCTTTTTCGTGTCCTTAAAGTTCTTATTCCTACATCCTCTTCATCGGGTGCATCAGATCCCCCAGTTTGCTCTTCCACACAAGTTTTTTTATGTCTTGTCAAAAGACGGCTTTTTGAAAACGACTTGCCACAAATGTCACATTCAAAAGCCTCTTCTTCCAAAAAATCTTCTTCATTTCTCTTTTTACGCTTCTTCCTAACTTTCTTTCTTACCTCATTCTCAGTTTGTTTCCTAGTTTGTTTTCCACATGTTTTTTTATGGCTTGAAAGAAAATCTGGCCTCGCAAATAACTTTTTGCAAAGATCACACTCGAATGGCTTCTCCCCCGTGTGTGTTCTTTTATGACGTACTAAGGTACTCGACTGCGCAAACCTTTTTTCGCAAACGTCACATTGATACGGCTTCTCTCCCGTGTGCGTGCGTTTATGTTTGATTAACACGTTCAACTGGGCAAAACTTTTATTGCACAAATCACATTCGTATGGCTTTTCACCAGTATGCACTCTCCTATGCACCGCCAGGGTGGTCGATTTGGGAAAGGTTTTCTGGCAAAACTCACATTCATGTATTTTCAGGCTATTATTCATCAATTTAGCGTCATGACACTTTTTGTGGTTAACTAAACTACTCAACCTTGAAAATTGTCTATTGCAAAACTCGCAATCAAAACATTTCACTGCGTCGTGAGTTTTTCGATGCTTTTTCAGACCGTTAGGTTGAGAAAATCCTTTCTCACAAACTTCGCATTTGAACGGCCTCTCTCCGGTGTGAACTCTCTTATGAGCAACCAGAGTACTCGCTTTTGTAAATCGCTTCTCGCACATGTCACACGCGTGGGGTTTGTCCCCCGTGTGTCCACGCTTATGATCCGCCAGACTACTTGACTGCGTGAACCGCTTCAGCAGATATCACATTCGTAGGGTTTTTCACCAGTATGCGTCCGCTTATGTCGCTGTAGACTACAGGATGTCGAGAATCTCTTTCCGCAAATATCGCATTGAGGCTTGTTGTTGAATTCCTGCTCGGCTACTACAGGGGTGATGATTATTTCCAGTTCATGAAAAATATCCCATGCTTCATCCATGTTGTGAAAAAGCACTCAGGAAAATATACCAAGAAAATCCTACCGATATAAAAATTGATATCAAATCCTCTGTAACTTCATCTAATTCGATATGAAGATATCGGGTGATATATTTGATAGAGTAGCTAATGGTAGTATATTATATGATGATGAATAAGAAATATCTATGTTGGCAATTATATTTGGTGGTAAACTGTGGTGGTAAACTGTAAATGGTAATGATATCAAATCCGCTTGTGAATTCGATATGGAGGTATATTTGGTGATATATTAGATATGGTAGTCAATTCTATATGGTATAATTCTTCATGGTGACAAATTCTATTATATATGTTAGTATATATTATATGTGTTAGTATATATATGTGTTAGTATATATATATATGGTAGTATATATTATATATGGTAGTATATATTAAATATGGTAGTATATATATATATGGTAGTATATATTATATGGTGGCAAATTTTATGTGGTGGTAAACTGTAAATGGCAATGAATTATTCTGTATACTGCTGAATTTTACATAGTAGTGAATTCTACAATGGTATGTCTTTTCTATATAGCATTTTGAATTTGGGAATTATCAAATGTTTCATTTGCTGGTTGAACAGGTGCACCACAAAGCATGCACAGATTTTCTTCATAATTGAAGTGTGTAATTTCACTGCCATTTTGTATAATCTGCTTATAGCAGTAAACTCTATATGGTGGCGAATTTTATGAATGCATATGACAATCTACAATACAACTGGAAACATTTGACTTTGTAGAAGAAGAATTTCATGAGCATCAGTCACCCATCATTATTTTCTATGGTCTATACCCAGATAGATATAGAACCATATCTGAGAGCCGTGTCCTTTTTCAACGTTTTCACAGGGACTATTATAGTTAAATAAAACCACACCTGATTTTCAGTTCCGATTAAGCCACACTAATTCCCACCAGATTGTATTAACTTGTATGGCATCATGTTGGCTTTATTAATAGGCACCAGAAATTTATGTTTATTGTTTTGACTTGACATTTGCCACAAAATTTCTTACAACATTTTCCCTGATTGAACCACATATTAAGTGGTTATATTGATACTCAGATTGCCATCAGACTATGATAATGTTACTCTGTGGAGCAAAATACCCCATGCAAACACCAATGCCATATTTAAACATTTCGAGATGAAAATCAAACTGATAAAATACCAACAGTTTTTTGGACGACACCTTTCCTTTTGTTTGGCTCAGATCAAATCAAATGGAATAGTCATATTAAATCACAAAATGACTATTTATGATATGTTACTGTAAAAGAAGGATTGGAAGGGCGATGTAGCCTCTCTGGATAAATCACATTCATAACTGTTTCAGATTGTATGATATACCATTATAAAGGCTAAAACTGTTCATTGTAAGTGATTTGAGAGCCAACAAGTATGTAATCTGATGCACATACTATTATACACAAGCGAACAAATATGTCTTCTCAAATATTTGCTGCAATTTGACTGTTAAACGTCAACCATTCTAGCAAAGTTTGTCTGACTTCTTCATGTAATATATTCAGTTATCTATCTACCGGTTAATTCTTTGCAATACATCCTTGTACTATTGCACATTTAAATCAAGTTTCACACACTAAATGATACTTGCAAACCAGTATAAAAGATATTTACAACATGCTTTGTAATTTTCGGTACAAGTTTCATAGTATTAATATTTACATAAAAATATTCAAAATGGGTTTTACTGTACATGTTGAGAATCCTATTCTACATTCTATTCATTGTGTCAACATTTCCCCCATAACCCCCCATAATCAACCTTTGCATCAGTGGTAATAATACATAACATTTAATACTGAAAGCATGTTGCATGACAAGCCCTCTCATAACAAAGAAAAAATAATGATTCATAAACACTGAAATGGATGTCAAACACATTCTTCCATAGACATTTTAAAATGAACAATACATAAGAGACATGAAAGATAAACCATCCATCTAAACATTTACACACCCCAAAATCGCTGAAAAGCTCATTGATTGATACACACGGCTAACACTCATCCATATATTGTTTTATGAACGCGAAAGCTTTATATTTTATCGTGTTTTGAAATGTGAAAGTACAATTTAAAAGCGAGAATTCTTCATGGGCAGCATTTACTACCCTATGAGTGAACTAGAATGAGAAATAGCTTTATTATTGCAGCCGTTGGGTTTCAACATGCATATATTCATCAAATCGCGACTATTTACTTCCAAATAAAATATAACAATCTTCGTATTTTACGGTGTAAGATATATCACAATAAATATAAATATTACAAATTTCACACAACGTGATACATACCACTGAATATATTCTTTGAAGTTAAAAAAATCAAATTCTTCTTGCTGTACTTTTAACAAAGTTGAAGAACATAAAAATTTGAATTCACATTTCAGAATACAGAAATAGATTTGCCGTTTGCGGCAACGGCGCATGCTCAGAGCCAGATATGTCGGCATGAAAATACTAAAGTGGCCAAACATCCTTAACTATCTCAAGGGGGTAATATTTCATTGATTTTCCAAGCGCATGTTTCATAAACTATGCATCACATCGGAACAACATGTATTGTACTTTTTATCAAAATTTATGCATTCTGATTGGGTTATTGAAAATGTAAACAAACTTGCTGTTTGGTCTAAAACGAAATCCCCCGTTGTTTCTTCGATCTTGTTTTGTGCGAGACACCCTCGCGTGGTACACGCAACTGATACCAACGTCCAACGGGGAATGACATTTTTGTATGATATAAAATATGAGGGAAACTCGCTAATGTTTAGGTAATGTGCAGTTGGATTTCCTTGCAGGATATTTTGACTGAATTTTAGCAAAGTGGGCTTGGAGATGATGCAGGTTCACCGTGGTCTCCATTTTTCCCTCTTTGCCACAACTGCGTTTCCGGGCGTTTCTAGTTTAGAAAAGACCTAGTCATTTTCTTCTGTTTGAAGTTTTTCCTGTGCAGTCACAAGATCACTGTAACAGCGTGATGCTGTTATGCGCATGCCTATTTCTCCCGACAAGCATTGATCAATGACATCTTTAACTTCAGGCATCCTGATCTTGCAGCCGGGTTTTTGAGGGCGATATCCGGAGATTACCTTTTCCATAAAATTGTATTTGTTCAGAGGCAATATTTCCGAGAAAACCTGGCTACCATGCCACATTTCCCAGAACACAAGACCCAGACTGTAAACGTCGCTTCCAGCGCTGTATACGTAGCTGTTGGACTGAAGTACTTCCGGTGCTGCATAAATCATATTATATTCGGTCGGCTCGTTTCGACCGATAATCCCAATGTCAGAGACCTTAACACATCCGTCTGGGCCGACCTTAAAATAAAAAGATTATATGAAGAAAAATAAGAATAAGAAAAAACATGTTGGATACCGGAGTAAGAATAGCTGCCCTTTGCAGGCTATCATTTACGTGTTTACGTCGCCAAATGAAATGGGGGGGGGGGGAATCCAATGCCCCAGCTACCAACTATCAACGGATATTGATATATTTATTGCGAATGCGTTCTTTTCTGGATCTAAATATCTATGTCGACTTCTTATATGGACGGATAAACAGGTCTGATCACACGATCTATTAAATTTTTTCACTCCATCCAATTCACTGGTGTATATGGAATGTACTTCGTTATTGATAAAGCAGTATTGATTTTAGTTGATTTGCTAACCATATACTGATATACATTGCAAGTCAACACACTGTAAAACACCCATCGAAAGTAAATCGGATACGACAAAATTGGATCGTGTGAACAGACGTTAATATCATTGATCCTTCAAGGTTAGAATGTCCATTGAACACTCCAGATATTCACTAGGTCCACCGTTGCCACGGGGAACATACTTCGGTAAACCTACTTAATACTAACCAATATGTTCTCTAGTGTCAGGTGCTTATGGACTAATTTCAGGCAATGTATATAGGCAAGTGCGTTCGCGATTTGCATCGCCCACTCGAGAAATTGCATGATTGTAGAACGTTTCGTCGCTATGGCGTTAACCGGTGGCGTAAAATTACGGCTAAAGATCACACTTCGAAGATTGTGTTGGTACATGGTCATGACCAATGCTATCCTGATATCTTCTACAGCTTGTGAAGTAGGGTCCTTTAAGATGAAAGCTCCAAGGAACTTGCAAATGTTTTCGTGTTCCAAATCCCTAGACAAGAAAAAGCAATGCAATATGGAATCAGAATTTACTTATTTGAAGTATAAAAAGGGTGTAGTATGCATATCATTCTATTTACCTTATCTTTGCTTCATTTTTCAGAAAATAATTCGCATTGGCGCTATCAAGCGGTTGTTTAAAAACTTTAATAGCCACGATCGCTGGACTGCCTTCTTCGGAAATACCTGGGTCGATTTTGGTCAAAATACCCGTGTATACTGAGGAAAATTCCCCCAGGCCAATACAACAATGTTCATCCTCACTCCAGTTGAGACGCTCGGCTCTGACCGTTCCGGACCAGATGAGGATACCGAATAAAGATAACATTCTTTGCAATTCCTTACATTTTCTAAAAATGGGCGAGTTTGCCCGCCATACCTCATCCTTCGATCTAGTTTCATTCATCAGTTCCAACGCCATCCTTCTGTTTGCTTCGAGGATTCTCGGAATTCTGGAGACGTACTCTTGCAACATGGCTTCCGCCAGGTGCATCTGTTCTTTAACGAAGACGCGTACTTGATCTTTATTCGCACATCTCGAATCTAAAAATTTTTTAGACCGTTTTATCAAATACGCCATTCTATCCTTTCGGTACGTGTCCATCCTCATTTTTTCACTTATGCTTTGCCGCGCTTTCTTTACGACATGCAAGGGCATCGTTACAATCAAACTCGCAACACCAACAGTGATCCACAGCGGAGATTTCTTGCCGTTTATAAACTTTGGCGTGACATCGAATTCAGGTCTTTCTCCTTTCTCGGTCGATTCAGAACTAGCTTGTGATTGTCGGGTGTGTATCACTTCCTCTATGTCCTTTATTTCTGCCTCCGCGAGCCGAAATCTACCGAAGAAAAGAAGGAATAGTGACTATTTAAACAAAACAGAAACAGGGAAATGATTCGTAGCTTCAATGTCACGAATCTTGATAAAAGCAAGGGCCCTGATTTGCAGGGGGGGGAAGGGTTCATTTAGGGGTGTTAGGCGACATCTCCACTATGGGCTTCTAAAATTCTAAAAATAGGGGTTCTCCCATGCTGATGATTTAGCAACGTTTTGACTTTTGAGATTTGTTCTTCTTCTAAACTGGTCTTCTTTCACCATGAGATAAACCCTCTAGATCTTTCTAGCCAGATTTCAACGTTTTAGGAAAATGGTTTCGCGGACGATTGGCGACCGCCCCCGATAAAAGGTCTTACTTGGTTTGAAAACATTCGACGAGTTCATCGTGTACTTTAGCGTGGACACCATTCGCTTCTTCCCAATTTGCCAAAAACGTTTCAAATCGTTTCTCTAAAGCGCTGACAATCATGGCTTTCGTCAATATCCACGTTTTCTCATCGCCAGGAATCTCGTCGTCGTACCAAGAGGTAAAACTCGCTTTAAATTCCGGACAAGAAAGATATTCGTAGAGCGCATCAACGAGGATTTCTGTTTCAGCTGCAAACTTCTTCTCCAGCTGAGCAATATCCTCCTGACGTGCGTTTTGCAGCGTCGTAATCTGTCCGTGAATTCCACTCATTCGCTGGATAAGTGCATCGCGGTTTTCTAACATCGATTGATTAAATCCCTCAATCCTGAATATTATTCGATTCAAAACAAGATTCATCCACCTAAGAGAAATAAATATCATTGCTGAAGTCCAAATTTGCCGTAGCCATCGTGAAAAAGTCATTTTCTATGATGCGGAATAGTCTGGTCGTAGTTCCTCCCTCGTGTCTCGTAAAATACCCCCTACTTCTTTTTATTGCAAGCATTGCAAGTTCATTACTTTGTTATATTATGTGCACTTACGCCCAATGGTTGATTAGTCTGCTGTTGATTGCTTTCAAAACCATCGACTTTATCCCTTCAATCAAAGCATCGTATTCTTCGCTTCTTTTACCTTGCCTTCGCTTGTCTAGTGCCTCCTTAGTGGAGACGTAAACCGTTTGTTCAAGAGGATTACCGTCTGGCCAATACTGCTTCAGTTCCTGCACAATATGTTGCTTCACCTCATGCTGTTCATCTTTGTCCACCTGATCCCACTTGTTGGCAACGAAAAGAGCGCACTCGGCCAAATGATTTGAATTCATTTCATCAGCAGATTCAAGACTTCGAACTTTATCCAATATTCTTACCAACTGAAATAAACAAAGCCAGTATTGATTTTTTGACACAATATCATCAACACTTATCTTTTTCTTGAAAAAGGACCGGAAACTTTCGACCAGAGGAAAGTTGGTGTGGAAAGGAAAGAAGTTTGCATTCGGTGAATGGGCATGTGTTGTCTAGAGAATCAAAATCAGGTGACCGACTATGTCATTGTAAACTGCAATCCGCAATGATGTCGGCTAGCCTTTGTGTTGCCTGCCTTGTCATTTGATAAGTGATTAATAAGTGAGATCACATTTCAGTGGACTGGGTGTGCGGAATAATAAATTGGAAGATGAAAAAAGGATATTCAGGAAAACTACGCGACCAGGTGTTTCAGTTGTTTTCTACGGTCGGTGAAACAATATTAAATTCGAAAAGAAAATTTGGCAATACCTACCCTGTCTTTTTGTATTCCACCAGCATTTGTACTATTTATGACATAGATGAATGCAAAAGCATTTGGCAGGTAACTCATCAAAGTTTGATCCATTATCTCGGATTCGCCAACACCTGGGCTGTCGATTATGACAACGCCGACCTACAATATGTGATAACTATTATGATCAAGTGTCATTTCTAATTCCCACCCCTCTCCCCACTTTCCGAATGATTTCACTTTACTATCAACAACTAGAAACGTATAAAGCCTCTTTAGACCTCCCCACAATAGCAAACTTATTAGATTGCAGTCGCATCCTGCAACCTCGCCACATACACTCATCACATGTTTTTTTCAAACGCTCAGAAATTGCCTGTTTTTTGCTATAACTGGGATTAAACCTTTGTATCTTTAAATTTGGGTTGTTTTTAAAAACGTTTAGCTAAAAATTTGTAATTGTATTGCTTTTCAGGCATGTTTACAACGGTTGAAAAATTCGATATCCGATGGATAGCCGCGTTATCCAGCTTTTATACAACCGGCCCTAATATTCTTTTCTTCTAACCTGTAACAATTCATTGGGCCAGAAAATTTCTACTTTTTCATACGAGGATCCTTTCCCCCTGTCCTTCTTCTTGTGTACGTAAGGAGCAATTTGTGCTTTGTAGCTTTTATTACACACGTCAGGCTCTTTCAAACGCACCGTTTTCGGCGGCAAAGGTGGATAGGATTCTGAATCGTTGCTGGTAGCTTTGCCGTGTGCCACAAGTTTGGGATCGATTCCGTATTTTATTTCGCATATTGTAGATGTTGTACTGAGACAGGAGTAAGGAAGCAGCTCCACGCCAAGCAACAAGTTTATCAGACAGCTTTTCCCCGAACTTGTTTCTCCTAGAAATTAGTCAAATTGTCATCTTTCCAAACTTACCCAAATTTAATCAAACAAATCAGTTGAAGAAGGACTTGGTTTTCGAAGGTCGAATACACCGGTATATGGTATACTCGACCTTGATAATAAAAAAATGAGTGAAGTTCAAATATACCGAAATGTGGTATACTGTCGGGAACTGACAGATAAGAAGAGTCGTATTTGCCATTTCCTGGCGAATATCACCATGGTTGTATTTGCCATTTTCCGGCGAATATTAATATGGTTGTATTTGCCATTTTCCGGCGAATATAACCATGGTCGTATTTGCCATTTTCCGGCGAATATCACCATGGTCGTATATTTGCCATTTTCCGGCGAATATATGACCATGGTCGTATATTTGCCATTTTCCGGCGAATATATGACCATGGTCGTATATTTGCCATTTTCCGGCGAATATATGACCATGGTCGTATATTTGCCATTTCCGGCGAATATATGACCATGGTCGTATATTTGCCATTTTCCGGCGATTATATGACGATGGTCGTATTTGCCGTTTTCCTGCGAATATGACCATGGTCGTATGTCTCTTTTACTCGATTATATTCTAGTGATGCAACCGTGGTTGATAGGATGAAGGTGTATATGGTGTGGTCACGAGAGTTAGTTGGACTGAGACATTCAGTGAGTGAGGAACTATAGTGAGCGAGAGAGAGTAATTTATAGTCCGTCTGCTATCTGACGGTGTGAGTGGTGAGGTTCGTTTGGAAATTTGTAATAGACATTTGGAATTCTTTACTTGGTTAAAATATGAATATACTATGAAAACTATGTGACTTGTTGAGGATCACATTTGGAGGCAAATTCTCTACAATACTCGATCTTGGTAATAAAAATGTAGTGAAGGTCGAATATACCGGAATAAGGTATACTCGACCTGGTATTGTAATAGAAAATCAATTTAAGGGCGAATATACCAATCAATATTAATTTTGGTATACTCGAGGGGACTATATAATAAATAATTATTGAAGGTCAAATATACTGGTATATGCCTATATCAGTGGTATATTCGACCGTTGTGGTATAAAAAAGTTAGTGATGTAGTAGAGATACCGGTATATAGTATATTCGACTGGGTAATAAAATATTCACTTCAATCGCGGGTTAATTGTCACGGCAATGTCAGTAACAGGAACTTAGATACGGAGCATTAAAAAAAAAATCATATCCCAATGGTTGGATTCACACAAGCGGGGAATATTGAGATTATATGCATACCAGCGACCAAGATGTAATAATCTCTTTGCTGTAGTCTCTTGATTCGTTCTTCTAACGTTTGCATAACGTCAGGAAAATCTTCATTAATGATTGAGAAAACATTGTTTTCCATTCCATTGAGGCAGACCGCAGTTTCCGATAACAATTGCTCCAGACGAGTTCTTTTCAACCCATCCTCTTCCTTTGCATCCAAAATTATCGAAAGACCCTGCATGAAAAACGGAAATTGTTACTGGCTCTTCTATTGACGAGTTTGCTTGTTTGAACTACAGTTAGCCGGAATTTTAAGAGGTTCATTAATCACACTAAAAACAAACAGTCACTTGTAGGATAATAATATTTTTAAGTGTTTTAATTGACAAGTTATGCATGAAAAATTGTGAAAATCACGACGATGTGGACGGAAGTATTGCCACTCGTCGCCAATATAGGAATGAATCAATAGTACTCGACTAAGTTTCCTACAAGTTTAAAATATTGTTAGTTTAAGAGTACACACATAGCTACATTATATTTATGTATTATACTATACCAAAATAGCTGAATTCCGCATAGCTAACATTTATATGTACTGATATAATTATTCAAAAGCCTTTGTAATTGATATTATTGGTTTAAGATATCTCAAGTTCAAGTTGTCTCAGCTCAATTCATTTCAAGATATAACTTCTCTTACGGGTTTATGGCTCTTCTTAACACCATACATATGCATTCTGGGCATAATTGACTTCTATCAGAAAAATTGACTCCTATAGTATGCTAATAACGCGTGGTGTATTTATAATTCTTTAAAATCTTTCTCTACAGTGGAATGCTATGAGAGTTTGAAAAACACCTTTGACAATTTCCACTTCTCAAATTTTGATAGATGCGAACGAGTTGCTGATGCTTTCAAATGTAGAATTAAGTAGAATTACCTAAATACAATTAAGTGAGCATTTACAAATATTCACGAATGCATCAATTCGAAGACAAATATCGGATGAAAATTCAAAGGATAAATGGTCTTATGTCTTTCAATGTATACGTCGTTGACATACATGTATAACATGCATCTCTTTGAACTGCATGTTTACTCGCTGTAAGATTTATTCAGAGTCCATACACAAGAGTCATATGCATTGCATCGCATATTACATAACAATTGTGTGGACAATGACGTAATAACTTTGAAGCCAATTTTCATGAAGAGTTATCCTAATTTTGCGAGTAGTATTGCTCATTGGTTCGGCTAATTTATCTAGTTTCATGTATGAGCAATATCATTGGGATCAATTTCCAAAAAAGCAAATAAAATACCTTTTGAAAGCCATTAAAAGTCGCTTCTCTTGAACTTCCTGAGGACATTTTGTAGACGATTGAGTAATAAAACTAATGTTCGATGTAGTTGTCCATTTCGTGGCCTCACAATTCATGATATTAATACATTTCAAAAGATTGACACTTTACCAAGACCAAAGTCAGCCAAAGGCAATATCTATTTAACTATATGATATTTTGATTATACCCACTGCACTAACAAAATCATGCAGGAATTTTAACACAAATTGTTGAAGAATGCTACAATAGTCTTTAGTGCGAGCTCACGCTGATAAAATTCTATGGGTTTGCAACACGAGACATAATAATAATTAAATCATCATGTTGAAGTCTATAATTTCTTTATAAAATATGCAGTTCATTACCTTTCAAATCCGTCTCCGTGGTTCCGTTCATGGGCTGCTTTGTTTATGTAACCTTTTGAGACGAAAAATTTGACGGGATTTTTTTTACTAGCTTGAACGGTCTTCATTGTATAAAACTGCGTAGCGCCGTGTTAATGGAGTTTGTTTAGGCCTACTATGCCTACACTTTGCGATTTGTCGCGTATACCATTCGTACCCTGGCGTATGTGAACGTATGAGCACACGTACAAACGTGACACTTTAAATTCCACGATGAACAAAATGCATGAATATTGTGGCATAGGCCCTCTTTTGCATTCGTCAGAATGGTAATTGAATACAACTTACTTATCTCCAGGGGCCGGTTGTTCGAAAGTCGTTTAGCTTAAACGGTGGATAAGTTCAAAATGGAAAACAAAATTATCAATTTATTGAACAACTGAGCTGAAATATTTCGATATAAATGGTTTAATTGTCAATGGAAGTACATATTAAATGCATAAGATACAGGTTCAGTCATTCACAAGATTTATGAGAGTATTTTTAGACTTTAGCATATCCACTGTTTAAGCTAAAAGTCTTTCGAACAACCGGCCCCAGTAGTCTAAATAGGCCTTTTGAGAAGAACAGAGCCCAATAGTTAATTTTAGTTCATTGGGCCTTGCCTTTTTCTTTCTTAAACGAAGAGATTGTCGGCAGCTGGTGATCTTAATCAGCCGGCACCCGGCTTTATTATCCAACCAATTATCCTTTATTATCCACCTAATTATCCAACAGAATCGATTAATAACAGGCAGTTTCCGTTTAGGATTAGCGTTAGGATTGGGGTAAGAATTAGGGTTTAGATTAGGATTACGATTATGGTAGGATTAGGGTTGAGGTTGACCAGGTTTTATGCATAAATTATACACAGGAAAGTACGCATCCAATTTGGGAACGCATTTTTGGTGCATATTTCATACAAAGTTTACCTGTATTTTTCCAGGACAACCTCCATTGAATTCCCTGCGTGCTATCAAACGAAAAGTAGCATGAAGCAAGAATAATTACTATTGAATATTACTGCAGTTTAAAAGTCCAAAACATGCCAACTGTTAAGCTAATTATTTTAGAACATCTTATACACAACCTTTTCTCAGGTATAAAAGGTATTAACTAGTTTGTTTTTTCCTGAAAAAGAGCAAGTGCGTGCGCGTAAAAATTACCCCGGATCAATATTAAGACTTCCATGCGACTAGAACTAAAACGGCCGCATTTTTATCTTTGTATTATGACAACGGCTGAGCAGAATCAACAAACGCTTATATGTAAACGACCCTTTCTTTTTAGGATGATATAATTTAGCATTATTTAAAAAAAACACGAAAGCAGTTCGACAACTTTAGTAGCTGATTTTCATAAGCACAAGCATAAACAAAGAAGATAAGTTATGCAGTGGCGTTATGCAAAATTGCAATATACAAGAACGAGTGAAAAATACATCATTATCGACTAAGGGTTACATGGAGCGAGTTATCCCGGCTAGGCGAGGTAAAAAGCGCATCACATGCATGAAAGGCTTAACCTGCATGATTAGTCTTTCATTATATGCAGTTCACCTCGCCTATAGCCGGGATAACTCGCCCCATGTAAACAGGCCCTAATTCTCCTTTATTATTCGTTTAAAATCTATACGCTCGGTGCAATCTGAGCCTGGTAACTCTTTATTTCATGGTCCAGTGGTTCAGGAGACTGCCGGACGCTCCTGATGCCATTCATGGGTATAGACATGCCCGCGATCATTAAGTTTCCTGTTGTGGAAAAGTGCAACTGACCACAGCACCAATTGCGATACTCATAAAGGCTGCTTTTATAAAAGTTCGTGTCTATTTTATAGCGCCGCCTACTTAGAAAAATAATTAGATGTGAACTTGAACGATAATTCGGCCGCCATCTTTGAAGCCGAAGCGGTCTCTTTCGATTGTTTTTGTCTTCACGGTAGACGATCGCGATAAAAAACAACAAAAAAGGACTGGCACTCGTATCAATTTCGGCTTCAAATTGACTTCAAAGATGGCGGCTAAATTACCCTCAGTTATCGTTCCATGGTTTATAGAGTTCGCTGTATGTTATTTCTGAAAATATTGAATTGAAAGACATAAATTAATGATGCCGTGATATAGGGTGGCACTGTTTACATCATCTTTAAAAATTGATAACATATATATTGCAAAGAAATGCAAAATCAATGCAAGAAAACGTGCAGTACCTTTAACTAGAATAACATTCTACGATTGTGAAAAAAATGGCGGATGTCTGCGGTCTGAAATGAATTATCACCTCCCTGAGTTTGAAGGACAGACATAAGAATAGAGGTTGTTTTGCTTTGGTTGCCTACACCGCTACCACCCTTTTTGAAATCATAGATTGCATCAGGCTCAAGTTGCTGTCGTACAAATGTCTCTTTCCCTCACCAGTGACTACACCGGTCCGACTAGATTTTAAGGCAAGAGACGTTCCCAAACTCCAATTATATTTTTCATTTCCGGCCTTGCCTTAGGGTCTTTATTCGTACACGCTTTCACAAGCTGTTTAACATTCTCATATGGAATTTCATTCATTTGATTTCTTCTATTTTGTGGATCAGGCATTTCGCAGATGGACATCTCACAAACAAGAATCCCATAGCTATATATAGACATCTATCTGTGTAAATAAATTAATCGCATTAATACAAGTCAAGTAAATTAAAACATTCGGCTTCGAAACCATCAGAAATTAACCGCAGGAAGCCCTCTAATTAAGGGAACGCATAGAAAAGTTTACTTAAATTTTATTACCTTTGGGCCGTGCCTATCTTCGTTACCTTCAGGTGCGGCATAAAGGAACGCCCCTGGAATTGATGTGTCATTTCTTTCTTCCTGAAGTAGCGGAATGGTAATCTCCGCTCTGATCTTATCATCCTGAAGTTGCATAAATTTACTTTTCATTTCATTCTTTTCTATATCTTTGTTCTTGTTTTTTTCACAAATTTCATCAATTTTGTCATTCATATTTCTGTTTTCTTGACGAAGTTCCTCAACTTCTTTATTCTCATCGTTGTTTTCCTGACGAGGTTTCGTAGACTCGTTATCGTTTTTGATGGCGTTTGTTTCACGAAGTTGTTTGATTTCCTTGTTTTTGTTATTGTTTTCATGACCAAGATTTACAATTGCGTTATTCAATGCGTTGATAGATTGATGAAGCATCTTTATTTCTATGTTTTTGTCTTTGTTTTCACGATCAAGTTGCTGGATTCTGCTATTTTGGTTGTGGTTTTCTTGGCGAAGTCCCGTAGTTAGGTCAACCATTTCCTTAATTTGTTCACGTAGATGACCAATTTTCTTGTTATTGCAGTTGTTTTTGCGACAGAGGTTTTTAATTTCGTTATTTTTGGCGCTGTTTTCCGACTCCAGTTGGCTAATTTCGATACTTTTGCTTACGGTTTCTTCCCGTAGTTGATCAATTATTTTACCCATCGTTTTCTTAATTTGATCAATGTTTTTAATTTCTTTACTCTTGTCGTTATTTTCTAGACGAACTTGTTTAATTTCGTCTTTTTTGTTGCTATTTTCGCGACGAAGTTCCATGATTTCGTTATTTTTGTTGGTGATCTCATGACGAAGTTGCTCAATTTGGTCATGGCTTACGCTTTTATATTTACGAAGTTCCTCAATTTCGTTATTTTTTTTGTTGTCTCCTTCGCGAAGTTGCTCGATTTCCTTTTCTTTATCGTTGTTTTCTTGACGACGCTTCTCGACTTCTTTATTTATTGTGTTGTTCTCTTGACGAAGTGACGCGATTTCATTATTCCTGTCACTATTTACCTGAAGAAGTCGTTTGATTTCCTTGTTATTGTCGCTATTTTCTTGGAGAAGTTGCTCAACGTCGTTGGTTTCGTTGTTGTTTCCTTGACAAAGTTCCTCACGGATTTCTTCATTCTTGTTGTTTTGTCCACGAAGTTGTTCAACTTCTTTTTTTCGGTGGTTGTTTTCTTGAAACAGTATCATGCTGTTTTTGCTCAAGCTGTCTTGTGTAATATGTTGCATTTCGGTGTTTATGCCGTCATTTTCGTTTTGAAGTTGCTAAATCTCGCTGTCTTGGGCTTTACTTTTTTGTTGAAGCTCATTGATTTCATCTCTTATTCGCTTTCCGTTTATTATTTGAAGACGAAATTCTTCGGCCTGCTCTTCGTCTTCTTTATCATAATTTAATACGCATTCTGTACAGGGTGTATCAAAAAAAAGGTAATCCAACTTTGGTGCGCTATTGTACGTGAACTACTCATTCTATTAACGAATTTCTTTCACATTCCGAAAGGTTAGGCTTTTAACTATCGAATGACATGTTTTTGATACCAAATGGTGAAAAAATGAGCAAATAGGAGGCTGATAAAAAGTGTTAGTCAAAATCGCATATTTTCACCTCTGAGAGTTGGGACTAAAGCCATTGAAAATTAACTCTCTTTGGGATTAAATTGAAGAATTTTGCTTTTGAATAAACTACCCGCATATGCATATTAAGTAGGAATAAATCACATCAGGAGAACATTTTAAGCAATGCGGCATAAAACCAGTGCAAGCTGTGACATGTTCGTGATTAATTGTTTTTTTCTTTTGTTATGCACTGCTTTAATTAGGCTCAAAGGTGAAAATATGCGATTAGGACTAACATTTTTTATCAGCCTCGTATGTGCTCACTTTTTCACCATTTGGTATTAAAAACATGTCATCCGATAGTTAAAAGCCTGATCTTTCCGAATGTGAAAAAAAGTCGTTCCTAGACTGAGTAGTTCACGTACAATAGCGTGTTGAAGTTGGATTACCTTTTTTTTGATACACCCTGTATAATTAGAAGGCAAACAGGAATAAATATTTTATAAAACATAAAGGAAAGTGTACAATGTAGCTGTGTTCTATATGTGTGATATTCACATTGTGACGTTTTAATTCGTGGTTTTTGCCTTCTACCATTTTCGGTAAACAACTAACTACTCGTATGAACTAATATAACCAGGGAGCAGCGTGGCAGCGTCTTCAAACAACTTAGCATCAAATATGGTATAACAACTGCCTAAAATAGACAAACCCCCTCTCGACGTTTAGACCTGAGGGCCTTCGTCAAGGGTCGGTACGTACCTATATGAACAAGCTTTGCTATTGGTTGATGATAAAAATAAAACAAAATGAGCTATAGAATTGATTTTTAAAAGAACGAATCATGAACACTGTTCACTTTTGTTACAAAAAGCCAAACACAAAACTCGTTCATACTAGGTAGATACTTACTGTTCGTCAGGAGAGTTAGTGTGAAAATAAATAGGGAAGAATAAATGTTTTGTATGTGGAAAACGCGTGATAAACACGTGGGAAAACACGTGGCCCGGATATTTTTAAAGAGACTAAGGGTTATCGGTGAAAGTGGAAGATGTCTCGGGATAACGCTGCAGGATATGAAATTCCTAAGTATGACATCCCTAACAGTAACAGCAAAATTGAGGGATGACGTGTCAGAACTAATTAAGCGGGTGTAAGAACTAATGCTAGGGGTGGTAGAGACAGGGTTTCTAAGGGTGTCTAAGAGGGAAATGTCGGAAGCCTTAGAAAAGACAGTGCCAATAAGTGAGGAGGGATCGCCCGATAAAGAATGTCCAGTCTCATCTCCAGACACTTGGCTTGGATAAAATGAACCCAGTTATAGAGTTGACCTAAATAAGCCGGAAGTACTTGCGAATTGTTTGTGTTGGAACGTCCGGGAGAAAAATGTTCAACTTCAGCTTGGAAGATCTTTCCTCCAAAAAAGAGAAAAATTTGATTAATTAAAGATATGCAGAGGAAATCTGTCACAAAGAACCACGTCTTTTATTCTTATAAAAATTCGTTTTCGCCAAATTTTGTTCACATTTTTCTTTTTCCTACAAACTATCGTCTCGGGAAAAATGAAGGTAACCATATAAGTACTTGTTAAACTTCGTTGTTACAATAACTTATGTGGAAAGCTGGATTGTGCCTTCGGTTTGTTTACTCGTGCATGTTCAATGCTTTTTATCCGTGTACACGCTGTGAAAACCCTGTTTAATTTTCCATGTAGTTATTACTTTCAATTTTTTATATGGTTATTACCTTCATCTGTCTTTCGTTCATTTCTGACCTTTTTCCTGACCTAAATGAATGATCGTACAGCTTTTGTGAGATAGAGTTTACAGTTTAACCACCGAGCGCGTACCCAGACGCTTAATTGCCTTCGCCAATATTCATTGCGGCAGAATATAATGAAAACTAGCACTTTTGCTCTCCTGCCTGGAGTAAACTGAGTCCTCTTCTAACAATAAATTAAACTGATTTATGTTAAACTGATGGAGATAACTATGCATGCAGTTTACCTTTGATACATCTACACTTGGTTGGGCTCTTTGACTTGACACGGTTGGTGTTCGAAAAATGGGTCTGAAAACTCGATGCCATATTAAATCCCAGGGCCCACGGTAATCAAGACTATCGCTCCCAGACGAGGCCATGTTTGTATGCTACACAAATAGTGTAGCTTCATTCCATCTTCAATAGTAGACAATTTTTCGTTGTATATCTAAGTATTGCTCTCTAAATTCAAAAAATATATGTGCAAAGATGTAAGGCTGGTTCCCAGTAATCTGTTTTCATACAAAACACAAAACATGAAAAGAAAAATACTAACAAAATTACATTAACAAAATGTACACAAGTATAAAGTAAAACATTAAGTCCACATTTCCCAAGCAATCAACGAAGAAGAATATTTACTCAGATGGCAAAAGTACATTGCGAATGTTTGGGATGGCTGATGCCGTAAATTCTAGTTTAGAAGGAGATGGTGCTGGATTAGAAAAGGTTTTAAATTGTCAGGTCATGTGATTTATGTATAATAAAAAGAGCATTGCAAGTGACGAAGATAGAACAATCATTGGATATATTGTGGTTTAAAAGATTTATTTCACTGAATAGTTATTGACATGCAAATTAAATTGGTTACATGCAGCAACGTTTCCTAGCGGGTCCGCTAATAACAATGTGTATATATAGCTAATTGATTTACATTGCTTAAATTTTTCCGCATGTCAGTTTTTTTACATCGAAAATCTTATTGATTATTCCTACACTATATATGATATTAATGATATTATATAGAATATATAGCAACTAAAAATGTCAACGAACTGAACGAAGTGTTGCATTTATATTACGGACTGTGAACCACTTTCAAATCATCAAATAGCATCCAATCTTGGTTTCACTTTCGATTTACCGCAGAAAAATCCATAGTTCCCAACATATATGAAGCAGGCTTGTCGCAAATGTGATAGCTCAACTGTCAACATGGCAGACAGGTTAATTTAATACACGGCTATGATACGACTATATATAAACCCCGATTCATACGGCTACTTCGTATAGTAATAGCTAATAATTAATACTCGAGATCGAAGTTTGTTAGCCAAATTTCGGTCTATTATCTGTGCAATTTTTGGTGCGATTTTATATGTAATTTTCTTCTTTTGAGAGATGTGAACGAGTGAATTAATTACTGATGTTCAAGTAAGATTTCGTATACAACGTTCACATTTATCAAAAGAAAATCGCAGCAAAAATCGAAAGTGTAAACGAGCCTTAACGTAACGACATGAAATTCTATACGTTTGCCCTATATAGGCCTATGTTTCAAATGTGCAGCCCGAATATAGCTATCATTTTCGTATAACAAACGAGAGCAAAAAAACTGAGACTGAAAAGAAATATCTGCACGACGAATGAGTTATCGTTTTGATAACTTGAGTAACTGAGAAAGTGATGACAATTTTTTGCATAAATCTACCTCAACATATACAGTTGTATTGTAGTTTTATGTGGTCTCAGAACCATGTATATTCTACTATTAACTGTGGGTGAATAATGAGCAATCGCGTTACCAACGGCTTACGTGAAGTTCAAAAGAAAGCGAATATTTAATCAATACACTATCACGAAACCATTGAAGCGGGTAATTTTACAGCACTTTCGATTTTAAAAATGATAGTGCGAAATTTCCCGAGGAAAAACCCCTGGCTTCTTGTGAAGAACCCTTAATAGTTTTACAAATGTAAAAACTTGCAACCAATGTCAATGTGTGTAAACTTGCATGGGCGCATGGAATATATTTTCATGAAAACGTTTCATCTTGGAAGGTACTTGGAATACTTTTCCATCAAAACTTGCTATGGAACAATCATATTACCGAGCTAACCTCGTCCTGTTATGGTGTTTTAGCAGTCTTGAAGAAATTAAAGCGGTTTACGCCATTTCATATTAGAAAGAAACTTGCGGAAGCTCTGGTACTTTCCAAATTAGATTACTGCAATGTTTTATATAATACTTTGCCAATCTACCTCATAAAAAGGTTACAAAGAGTACAAAATGCGGCGGCTGGTTTCGTACAAGGTCGATTTGCAGACACGGCAAATGTATTGGACTTGAAATGGTTGCCTGTCAAGGAACGAATTGAGCTAAGTATAATGAAATACCTGCTTTTTCTAAATAGTTACGTCTTAAGTGTCCATAATCAATCATGTAACAAACTAGCCAGAATAAAAAATGTCTACAAAACGATCGGGAATGGCCCGATCTCCACATTAATGAGGCTGATTGTTCGCTCTCGCGCCACGATGCAGGATAACCATAAAGAAATAAAATAAATATAAACAAACCTGGCGAAGTTCGTCAATAACGCAACTGTGTATACTTTTACTTCCTGCTGTTCGGTTGCTGGCAAAACCAAACAGTTGTCGTTTAATATAAGCTCTGTGTCGACTCTACATCATTCTTAATTGTGACGCGTAGGTCATATGAAACGTTTGAAAAGCTAAACCGTTCCAAATCTGTCTCAAAGACAACATTCACAAAAGGCAGGCTGCAGTCCAACAGTTGCAAGCTAAATGCTCGCACAAGCTGAATTTAAGGAGTTCCAGGCGCGGATCTAGGGGTAGGCAACATAGTCAAATGACTGTGGTAAATTATCCAGATATTAATTACAAAATTCCCAGTTCCCAATTCCGAAAGTATTCATTCATAAGTGGAAACATGCAGTTCATTATTCATATTTTCATATCACAGTCCAGTTATTTATTGATATACAGCTCATTGGTATTTAGGCAAGCCATGAAGCAAGCCAATGAGAGGCAGCTATTTTGCCTATGCCTGGCGGCCGATACAGCCTTTTGATTGGCTAATAGCTTTTTTGCCTAACCAAGACGAATTTGCCTAACTTGACGTAATCAGGAAGCCTTATGATTGGGTAATTTTTTTTAAATCTATTCTTTCATTGGCTTGCAGATTTTGCCTATCTTTGGCGAGTTGAACCAATCACTGTGCTTCGTAAGCATGCCTGTGTTAGTCATGTTAGGCAAAGACTAGGCAAAGAGTGGAAACATTCCCTTTCAATCGCTCTGAGCATCGAAGGATTAAATTTCGCGTTCGCTTATTGTGTTATTTTACAATGTCTTCATCGTCTTGTAGTGATTTGTACGAGCCATTCGAACGATTTAGAGTGTCTAAATGACGCGATATTTATGCGACGTTTCGATCTTTGTATTTATGAAGGCGACACGCTCTGACAAGGCTTTTTGTGTGGAGTTATATGTGCCGAAGCACGCTCGTAATGGCAAGAAAAAGGCTTGTACTGCAATAAGCTAACTATATTTTGTTTATTCCATGCTACGCTTCTATATAACTGTGTTTTTAGATCTCAAATCGGCAAAATGATTGTCGAACAACAACAAGCATGGCTAGTCTTTATGTATTCAAATATAAATTTACATATGTCTGCGCTGGCCGGGTCAAAGGTTGCTGTATATGAATATATAACTTAAATATGATAAGAAAGACACAAACTTAGCATGTTCACTTTTAGTTACTTATTATTATTCGTATTCCTGATGTATATCACATGTATAAATACGTTCATATGAAAATTATGAGTGAATATACATCATGATGTTGACATTGTAATTCTGCCGTCAGTACGCGATATAATTGTTAGATACTTGATCTAGGCTTCTAGCGTGATTTTAATTTCCTGTTTTGAATATTTTCCTACTTCTCCTAAGTTCTGATGCTTCAGCTTCGGCCCTAGTACTAGTAGGTAACAATAATACTCAAAGTTGGGACTACTCAAAGTAGAGACTAAGGAATACTTTGGGAGTAAGTAGACTCTCCCCTCAATGTCATCTCAAAAACAATTATTAGCGTATATTTTTAAAAGTATCCTTAAAAAATCGAACATCTTTTAATATGCCTGACACCATACGTGACGTCATAAATGACGTCATAAAATTTGACTAAGGTATGAAAAATCCTAGATCCGCACCTGAGGAGTTCCCTGTGTAAATTATCATTGTTGGAATGCGTGACGAGAAATATTTTCCCGCGGATTCATGCTGTTATATTTCTGAAGCCTTTGCTGCTGTCAAAGTTTATATTTAACTTCTCGAACGGTCGGTGTCGCTTATTAAGATAGTGCTTTCAAAATCCAGCGGTATTTTAACGTTTTTATGACTGCTTTGGATATATTTTACACCGTCGCCTTTATTATATAAAGTTTCGTTCGGCTTCATAAATGTGCTTACATGATAAAATTCCTGGATGCTGATTGGTCGAGAGGCGTACTGTCATTTCATTAATAATAATTTAACCAAAATAAACAAAACAGCGCGAAATTATTTGCATACAAGATAAATAGCCCAGGAGAGTAACTAAAAAAGGTCAGAAAGGAGAGGGAAAATTAATACTGTCAAAGTAAAAAATAATGGAAAAGGCCTAAAAGGGCTATGTTTTTACAAGAAACGTTCATGTATGCGTAAAAAATTACGTCCTAAAAGATCTCAACGAGGAGCATAAAAAATTTACGATTTTATTACGCTAATAATGAACAAATAATCATGCGACGTTGACAACATCATGTTGTTCCTGCAAGAAAGGATTAGTAGCACTTGCGATCTATATATTTGCAATTTTAAACTTAAAAGTTTTACAATAAAATTTATAATCTGTGCACGTTCTGCTATCGGCAGTTCACGCTGGAAGATTTTATTACATCTTGAAACTGGAAATGTTTTAAAACTTATGAATTACGTTTCTTTTTTTTAACATTATCGATGTTCAGATATAGAAAATGGAAAATAAAAAATAGAACAAAATACGTGAATATTGGATTTTGCGGACTGAAAGTGTTCGCTTTTCGAAAGGCGAGATCGAATGCAACACGCTTTTAATGAGCTAAAATAATTGCATCGCAATTACTTTGTCGATCTAGACACATCATTTCTTCTTAGAGCATTGGGAAAAATTCCTTCGCCATTTCCCAAGAATTGCTTTGCCATTTCCCAATTATACTCTGCATTGTAGGTCTGTCTTGTGGCTTTGGTTCCGTACAGGATTTTACCAGCTTTTTAATACTTTTGCTTGAAATTCTTTCTCTTTGCATTTCTCTATAGCTGGGATCAGGCAGTTCACAGATTGCTATCTCACAGACCAGAATTCCATAACTGAAGACATCGATCTATGTTGAAAAACAAGAACATTATCCCTTTAATTAACTGCTTTAAATTAAGAAAACTGTTCCCGAACTTCCCATTACATCATGGTTTATAGAATATACATTCTTAGAAGAAAAAAAAACTACAATACAATTCAATAACTATGTTGAGGTAGATTTATCAAAAAAATGTTCGTTTCTCATCACATGTCGATTGTATTTTGTACAGATAAACCAATAACAATATTTTAACATATTTTTCAGGTCAAGGTTGAGGAGCTTAGCAAGACGAATGCCATTGTTAAATTTGGCTAAAATACAATAGACAAGAAAGGAACCATTTTTTCGATAAACCTGGACAATAGCATATTTAATAATTTGTATTGTACTTTTATTTAGTCTCCAAACCATGTCAGGGGCGGATCCAGAGCAAAAATTGACCGTATCATGTACCCCTTGAGCACCGGAGGTGCGAACCGAGCGCCGAAGGCGCGAGCCGCCTAGAGGGGTCCGGGGGCATGCCCCCCCGGGAAAATTTGAGAAGAAGAACCTCAAAAACCGCAGTTTGCCGCAATCTGGGCGTCGAATGTTAATAAATAAACATCAAAATGACCAACCCTCCTCCTTTCTCATCCGGGCTTGGGACCGGCAATGGCGGAGTAAAGGATCTGCTTCTCGCCATGAAACAGCACCACGATGCAAAGTCTTATATTTATATTAATTGTTGTTCTTTAAAATCTTGAAAAGGAAGGGAAAATGTTCAAATGTACTCCCCATGAAACAGCACCACGATGCAAAGTATTATATTTATATTAATTGATGTTCTTTAAAATCTTGAAAAGGAAGGGAAAATGTTCAAATGTACTCTCCATGAAACAGCACCACCATGCAAAGTCTTATATTTATATTAATTGTTGTTCTTTAAAATCTTGAAAAGGAAGGGAAAATGTTCAAATGTACTCCCCATGAAACAGCACCACGATGCAAAGTATTATATTATTAATTGATGTTCTTTAAAATCTTGAAAAGGAAGGGAAAATGTTCAAATGTACTCTCCATGAAACAGCACCACCATGCAAAGTCTTATATTTATATTAATTGTTGTTCTTTAAAATCTTGAAAAGGAAGGGAAAATGTTCAAATGTACTCTCCATGAAACAGCACCACGATGCAAAGTTATATTTATATTAATTGTTGTTCTTTAAAATCTTGAAAAGGAAGGGAAAATGTTCAAATGTACTCCCATGAAACAGCACCACGATGCAAAGTATTATATTTATATTAATTGTTGTTCTTTAAAATCTTGAAAAGTAAGGGAAAATGTTTAAATGTACTCTCCATGAAACAGCACCACGATGCAAAGTATTATATTTATATTAATTGTTGTTCTTTAAAATCTTGAAAAGTAAGGGAAAATGTTTAAATGTACTCTCCATGAAACAGCACCACGATCGATGCAAAGTCTTATATTTATATTAATTGTTGTTCTTTAAAATCTTGAAAAGGAAGGGAAAATGTTCAAATGTACTCCCCATGAAACAGCACCACGATGCAAAGTATTATATTTATATTAATTGATGTTCTTTAAAATCTTGAAAAGGAAGGGAGGCTTCACGATAATTTTATTTCTTGCGCAATCAAAACACAGCAAAGGTATCGAAGGGTATCCAACGTCACAGATACACGACCTATGATTGGCTAGATACCCTCAAAGGTATCCAAATGCCTTATTTAGTTACTATTTTTAGTAAAATTTGAACCGCGGACCGTATCAGTACACCGTGGACGCATAAAGAATATTTTCCCGATCAATTTCCGATTGAATTTAATTCCTCGGTTCGTGCTTTCGGAAAGTTCTCGGCTTTTTTCGGTAAAGCTCCATTTAACGACGTAGAAACGTGTTACGTTTATACGACAATATACGTTAAGAGCTGTAATTACTCGAATCTTCATTATTTTTTGTGAACAGAAATAGCATGCGATAAAATGGAATATTTTCGGAATATTTTATAGAAAATATTTCACGGGAAAATCTGACCGTATCTCGAGCTACGCTCGATACCCTCTGGATCCGCCCCTGCATGTATATTCTATTAACTGTGATTACAACACCTTCACGTGTTTACGAGGTATTTCCTAAGCAAGGTGTAGAAAGGTAGTTTGGTAGACACTTGGTAAACGTGTTCCTGTCACATGAATCGTTATCGAAATATATATATCGAAAAATATTTTTCTATAGATGTCGGTTCAATGCCTTAGGTGATGAAGCAATTATTTTGTTGCATGTTATGTGAAAACGCAGCCACGCTGCAACTCGATAGTCATGGGCATTTAGTAAAAAAATATCACATCGAGAAGCCGGCGTTTGCCATATGCAGCATACAGCACGATGAGTCACTTTGATATAATTTAGTTCTACATTATTTACCTTAGGGTCCTGTCTAGCTTGCCCGGCTTCAGGTGCAGCGTAAAGAACTGTTCCTATATTTGGTGTGTTGCATATATCCATGTAATTAGCTGAGCCATAATCTGATATCTTCGCTCTTATAACTTGATTAGAAGTGTCCATCAATAACAATACGTTGGAACTGCTAACATCGCGATGGACTATTGTGTTTTGTTTTGAATGAAGGTAGTTAAGACCACACGCAACGTCCAAAGAAATCGATTTAATTTGCTGATAACTCAATCGCAAATTCACGTTCGCTCGTTCCTCGAGAAAACAACGCAAAGTCATATCCATCAGTTCTGTCACGATTAACAAATGATTTTGTTCATTTCTTGTTGCGCATATGAACTGAAGTAAATTCGGATGACGACACTGCGATGCGATATATACTTCACGTTGGAGAAGTTGCAAGTTATAATTAGATATAAGAACTTCGTAGTATTCTTTAACCGCTACTTTAGATCCATGAAAGTCTCCCTTGTATACAGTGCCATAAGCCCCTCGTCCGAGCACATTAGTTGAAACCACTACGGCACTTTCTTCAACCTTAGACGCAGCATCTAATGTCATATTGTCGATATGTCTTCGAAGTTGCCCATTTCTTTCTCCCTGAAGACGCTGTATCTCATTACTCATCTCATTCTTTTCTTTCTTATGTTGCTGAATTTCATTGTTCATCTGGTCGATACTGTCCCGAAGTTGCTGAATTTCATGGCTCGTCTCATTTCTTTTTTCCTGAAGTAGCGGAATGGAAATTTCATCAATTTTGTCATTCATATTTCTGTTTTCTTGACGAAGTTCCTCAACTCCTTTATTCTCATCGTTGTTTTCCTGACGAAGTTCCGTTGACTCGTTATCGTTTTTGATGCCGTTTGTTTCACGAAGTCGTTTGATTTCCTCGTTCTTTTTATTGTTTTCATGATTAAGATTTACAATTGCGTCATTCAATGCGTTGATAGATTGACGAAGTTTCTCTATTTCTATGTTTTTGTCTTTGTTTTCACGATCAAGTTGCTGGATTTTGTTATTTTGGTTGAGGTTTTGTTGGCGAAGTCCCGTAGTTAGGTCAACCATTTCTTTAATTTGTTCACGTAGATGAGCAATTGTCTCATTATTGTGGTTGTTTTGCTGACGGAGTTTTATAATTTCGTTATTTTTGGTGCTGTTTTCCACCTCAAGTTGGCCAATTTCGATACCTTTGCTTATGGTTTCTTCCCGTAGTTGATCAATTATTTTACCCATCGTTTTGTTAATTTGATCAATGTTTTCAATTTTTTCACTCTTGTCGTTATTTTCTAGACGAACTTGTTCAATTTTATTCTTTGTGTTGTTCTCTTGACGAAGTAACGCGATTTCATTATTCATGTCACTATTTACTTGAAGAAGTCGTTTGATTTCCTTATTCTTGTCGCTATTTTCTTGGAGAAGTTGCTCAACGTCGTTGGTTTCGTTGTTGTTTTCTTGACAAAGTTTCCCACTCATGTCTTCATTCTTATTGTTTTGTCTTCGAAGTTGCTCAATTTCTTTTTTTCGGTGGTTGTTTTCTTGAAACAGGTGAAGTATCATGCTGGTTTTGTTCAAGTTGTCTTGTGTAATATGTTGCATTTCGGTGTTTATGCCGTCATTTTCGTTTTGAAGTTGCTGAATCTCGCTGTCTTGGGCTTTACTTTTTTGTTGAAGCTCATTGATTTCATCTCTTATTCGCTTTCCGTTTATCATTTGAAGACGAAATTCTTCGGCGATTTCTGTTTCAGCTGCAAACTTCTTCTCCAGCTCAGCAATATCTTCCTGACGTGCGTTTTGCAGCGTCGTAATCTGTCCGTGAATTCCACTCATTCGCTGGATAAGTGCATCGCGATTTTCTAACATCGATTGATTAAATCCCTCAATCCTGAATATTATTCGATTCAAAACCAGATTCATCCACCTAAGAGAAATAAATATCATTGTTGAAGTCCAAATTTGCCGTAACTGTCGTGAAAAAGTCATTTTCTATGATGCGGAATAGTCTGGTCGTAGTTCCTCCCTCGTGTCTCGTAAAACGCCCCCTACAGGCCTACTGCTTTTCATTGCAAGCATTGCAAGTTCTTACTTTGTTATAATATGTGCACTTACGCCCAATGGTTGATTAGTCTGCTGTTGATTGCTTTCAAAACCATCGACTTGATCCCTTCAATCAAAGCATCGTATTCTTCGCTCTTTTTACCTTGCCTTCGTTTGTCTAGTGCCTCCTTAGTGGAGACGTAAACTGTTTGTTCAAGAGGATTACCGTCTGGCCAATACTGCTTCAGTTCCTGCACAATACGTTGCTTCACCTCATGCTGTTCATCTTCGTCCACCTGATCCCACTTGTTGGCAACGAAAAGAGCGCACTCGGCCAAATGATTTGAATTCATTTCATCAGCAGATTCAAGACTTCGAACTTTATCCAATATTCTTACCAACTGCAGAAATAAACAAATCCAGTATTGATTCTTTGACACAATATCAACACTTATCCTTTTCTTCAAAAAGAACCGGGAACTGGTAAACTTATCACGGGTAATCACTAGACCTCAGACTTTCGACTTAAGGAAAGTTGGTGTGGAAAGAAAGGAAGTTTGTATTCGGTGAGTGGGCATGTGTTGTCCAGTGAATCAAAATCAGGCAACTGACTATGTCATTGTGAACTGGACTGATTCGCAATGATGTCGGCTAGCCTTTGTGTTGCCTGCCTTGTCAGTTGATAAGTGATTATTAAGTGAGATCAAATTTAAGTGGACTGGGTGTGCGAAATGATAAATTGGAAGAAGACAAAAGGATATTCAGGAAAACTAGGAGATCATGTGTTTCAGTTGTTTTCTACGGTCGGTGAAACAATATTAAATTCGAAAAGAGAATTTGGCAATATCTACCCTGTCTTTTTGTATTCCACCAGCATTTGTACTATTTATGACATACATGAATGCAAAAGCATTTGGCAGGTAACTCATCAAAGTTTGATCCATTATTTCGGATTCGCCAACACCTGGGCTGTCGATTATGACAACGCCGACCTACAATATGTGATAACTATTATGATTAAGTGTCCTTTCTAATTCCCACCCCTCTCCCCACTTTCCGCATGATTTCACTTTACTATCAACAACTAGAAACGTATAAAGCCTCTTTAGACCTCCCCACAATATAATAGCAAATTAGATTGCAGTCGCATCCTGCAACCTCACCATGCATTTACTCATCGCATGTTTTTTTTTCAAACGCTCAGAAATTGCCCGTTGTTCGTTATAACTTGCGTTAAAGCTTTGTAGCCGCGTTATCCAGCTTTCGTTAGAACCGGCCCTAGTACTCTTTTCTTCTAACCTGTAACAATTCATTGGGCCAGAAAATTTCCACTTTTTCATACGAGGATCCTTCCCCCCTGTCTTTCTTCTTGTGTACGTAAGGAGCAATTTGTGCTTTGTAGCTCTTCTCACAAACGCGAGGCTCCTTCAAACGCACCGTTTTCGGCGGCAAAGGTGGATAGGATTCTGAATTGTCGCTGGTAGCTTTGCGGTGTGCCACAAGTTTGGGGTCGATTCCGTATTTTATTTCGCATATGGTAGATGTTGTACTGAGACAGGAGTAAGGAAGCAGCTCCACGCCAAGCAACAAGTTTATCAGACAGCTTTTCCCCGAACTTGTTTCTCCTAGAAATGAGTCAAATTGTCATTTTTCCAAACTTACCGTAATTTAATCAAACAAATCAGTTGAAGAAGGACTTGGTTTTCGAAGGTCGAATACACCGGTATATGGTATACTCGACCTTGATAATAAAAAAATGAGTGAAGTTCAAATATACCGAATAGGGTATACTGTCGGCAACTGACAGATAAGATGAGTCGTATTTGCCATTTTCTGGCGAATATCACCATGGTCGCATTCGGCATTCGCCATTTTCCGGCTAATATGACCATGGTCGTATTTGCCATTTTCTGGCGAATATGACCATGGTCGTATTTGCCGATTTCGATCCGGCGAATATGACCATGGTCGTATTTGCCATTTTCCGACGAATATGACCATGGTCGTATTTGCCATTTTCCGGCGAATATATGACCATGCATGGTCGTATATTTGCCATTTTCCGACGAATATATGACCATGGTCGTATATTTGCCGTTTTCCGGCGAATATGACCATGGTCGTATATTTGCCATTTTCCGGCGAATATGACCATGGTCGTATATTTGCCATTTTCCGGCGAATATATGACCATGGTCGTATATTTGCCATTTTCCGGCGAATATATGACCATGGTCGTATATTTGCCATTTTCCGGCGATAATATGACCATTGTCGTATATTTGCCATTTTCCGGCGAATGTGATTATATAGACAAATGTCTCTTTTACTCGATTATATTCTAGTGATGTAACCGTGATTGATAGGATGAAGGTGTATGTGGTGTGGTCACGAGAGCGAGAGAGTTTGTTGGACTGAGACATTCAGTGAGTGAGGAACTATGGCGAGCGAGAGAGAGTAATTTATAGCCCGTGTGCTATCTGACGGTGTGAGTGGTGAGATTCGTTTGGAAAGTGTTAATAGACATTTGGAATTCTTTACTGGGTTGAAATATAAATATACTATGAAGACTATGTAACTTGTCGAGGATCACATTTTGAGGCAAATTCTCGACAATACTCCACCTTGGTAATAAAAATATAGTGAAGGTCGAATATACCGGAATAAGGTATACTCGACCTTGGTAATAGAAAATCAATTTAAGGACGCATATGCCAATCAATATTTGGTATACTCGAGGGGACTATATAATAAATAATTATTGAAGGTCAAATATACTGGTATATGCCTATATCAGTGGTATATTCGACCGTTGTGGTATAAAAAAGTGATATAATAGAAATACCGGTATATAGTATATTCGACTGGGTAATAAAATATTCACTTCAATCGCGGGTTAATTGTCACGGCAATGTCAGTAACAGGAACTTAGATACGGAGCATTAAAAAAGAAATTATATCTCAATGGTTGGATTCACACAGGCGGGGAATATTGAGATTATATATACATACCAGCGACAAGGATGTAATAATCTCTTTGCTGTAGTCTCTTGATTCGTTCTTCTAACGTTTGCATAACGTCTGGAAAATCTTCCGATAACAATTGCTCCAGACGAGTTCTTTTCAACCCATCCTCTTCCTTCGCATCCAAAATTATCGAAAGACCCTGAATGAAAAACGGAAATTGTTACTGGTTCTTCTTCTATTGACGAGTTTGCCTGTTTGTACTACAGTTAGCCGGATTTTAAGAGGCTTATTAATCGTGATGGAAACGAACAATCATTTGTAGGAAAACAATATTTTTAAGTGTTTTAATTGAAAAGTTATGCATGCGTTATGCATGCATAAAATCGCGACGATGAGGAAGTATTGCCACTCGTCGCCAATATAGGAATGTATCAATAGTACTCGACTAAGATTCCTACAAGTTTAAAATATTGTTAGTTTAAGAGTACACACATAGCTACATTATATTTATGTATTATACTATACCAAAATAACTAAATTCGTCATAGCTAATATTTATATGTATATAATTATTCAAAAGCCTTTGTAATTGATATTATAGGCTCAAGATATCTCAAGTTCAAGTTGTCTCAGCTCAATTCATTTCAAGATATAACTTCTCTTACGAGTTTATGGCTCTCCTAAACGCCATACATATGCATGCTGGGCATGATTGACTTCTATCAGAAAAATTGACTCCTATAGTATGCTGATAACGCGTGGTGTATTTATAATTCTTTAAAATCTTTCTCTACATGCAGTGGAATACTATGAGAGTTTGAAAGACGCCTTTGACAATTTCCACTTCTCAAATTTTGATAGATGCGAACGAGTTGCTGATGCTTTCAAATGTAGAATTAAGTAGAATTACCTAAATACAATTAAGGGAGCATTTACAAATACGTTCACGAATGCATCAATTCGAAGACTGACAAATATCGGATGAAAATTCAAAGAATAAATGGTCTTATGTCTTTCTATATGTATACGTCGTTGACATACATGTATAACACGCATCTCTTTGAACTGCATGTTTACTCGCTGTAAGATTTATTGAGAGTCCATACACAAGAGTCATATGTATTGCATCGCATATTACATAACAACTCTTGTGTAGACAATGACGTAATAACTTTGAAGCATGATTTTCATGAAGAGTTATCCTAATTTTGCGAGTAGTATTGCTCATTGGTTCGGCTAATTTATCTAGTTTCATGTATGAGCAATATCATTGGGATCAATTTCCAAAAAAGCAAATAAATACCTTTTGGAAGCCATTATAAGTCGCTTCTCTTGAACCTCCGGAGGACATCTTTGTAGACGACATTACCAGAAATTTGAGACATTTTGCGTCCGCGTTCGTGGGCAGCGTCCGCTTCTTGACCCAAGGAATTGGTGAAAATTTCATAAAATGGCTCGATGGTATAATTATGCAATTATAATTATGCTTCAAATGTGTATGGCCGGATGCTTAACACACTGAAAAATCATGAAACGCTGTGGGAACCGTGGCGGTAAAAAATACGAAGATACTTATGAGTTATATCGGTAGCTATATCACAACCAAAGACATTTCCAACTCCGAACTTTGCATCGTCCAAAAGGAAAGTGGTGTATTTGACCAGATTGTAGAGCATGTTTACCGATATTACTATGGTTTATATAGCCGAATCATTCAAATTGGACTTGTATATAAATCGCACTCAGGAACCTAGAGGATTTGCTAGTGAGTGAATTTTTTTGTTATAACTCTTCCTTTCTGAGCGATTTACAGAATTCGAACTCCGAACCAAGAAAAAAACACACATAGGAAGCGTAATTTAAAGTTTTGTGATTAAGCCATATTGTTTCGCATGAAATTTGGCCGCCATGTTTGTTTTTATCCCAATGCAAGACGCCATCTTGTCCCAAATTTCTGGTAATGATTGAGTAAACTAATGTTCGATGTAGTTGTTCATTTCGTAGCCTCGCAATTCATGATATTAATACATTTCAAAAGATTGACACTTCACCAAGACTGACCAAAGTCAGCCAAGAGCAATATCTATTTAACTATATGATATTTTGATTATATATACCCACTGCACTAACAAAATCATGCAGGAATTTCAACACGGATTGTTGAAGAATGCTACAATAGTCTTTAGTGCGAGTTCACGCTGATAAAATTCTATGGGTTTATACAACACGAGACATAATAATAATTAACTCATCATGTTGAAGTCTATAATTTCTTTATAAAATATGCAGTTCATTGCCTTTCAAATCCGTCTCCGTGATTGGTCGAGAAACGTGTTTTTATAACTGTATAGAAACACGGGAATTTTCCCGCCGAAAGTGACAAGCGAAGTAATGTAATGAGAATTTGTAATTGAATCGAATTATAATATTTGTAAAGAATCTTTTTATTGAGTTATACTATAAAAAAAATAGAAATAACGTGGAAATAAGCCTTTTGAGAGGAACAGAGCCAAATAGTTAATTTTATAGTTCATTGAGCCTTGCCTCTTCTTTCTAAACAAAGAGTTTGCCGGCAGCCTGCAGCCGGCTTTATTATCACCTAATTATTCGACAGAATCGATTAATAACAGGCAGTTTTCCATGCATATATAGCTAGGATTCATTGCTTGTGATTTGAAAATGTACGAAATGAATTGTATGTAAAAATTGTTTAAACAGCATAGCAGGGCGCAATAATTAATGCCTTTTGCGTAGAGATATTTCAAATCCTTAGAAATTAGACCTTGTTTCCAAGTACTGCACGATTAGATAGCCATCTATGGAGAATGCTGTAAATAGCAGCTTCGATAGTAGCTACTTCTCAAGTTTCTGAGGGAAACATATACTTCACATACGCGGTTCCGTTCATGGGCTGCTTTGTTTATTTAACCTTTCGAGACGAAAAATTTGACGGGAATTTTTTTACTAGCTGGAACGGTTTTCATTGTATAAAACTACGTAGCGCCGTGTTAATGGAGTTTGTTTAGGCCCATTATGCGTACACTTTGCAATTTGTCGCGTATACGATTCTTACCCTGGAGCACGCGCGTACTATAAATGTTATATTATAATCAAAAGTCGATGGTGGCTTGGAAAAACGAAGATAGAAACATACGATTATTGTTGTAAAATGTCTTAAAAAGGTGAAATGTCCTAAATGTTTAAGCTTACGTTGTTTAAAATCATTCTCAACACTTAATTTTATGTTAAAATGAAACAAAGGAATGTAACAAACAATTAATAGCGACTACGCTTTATTTAAGAAACAGTTTTAACTAAAAACTGTTGCCTATGTTTGTCTATATTTTAACTCATGTAATATATATTGCTATACATGCCGTGGTCGTAGCTATATTGACACACTTTAGATCTTTCTTACAGCTAGTTAATGTAAGAAATATTTCATGATTTACATCTTTCAAACTATCAGCTACGATCATGATCTTTGTTGATTACAGTGTTGATTAAATTGAGTACAGTGTTTTGGCTGTGAACTATTCATTCTTCGACTTCGTTGTTTAGCTATCGATGGCCGAACAGTTTCGAATATATCCTTATAAAGTAAATAATTGGTTGCTAGAGTTCTAGAAAAAAATTAAGAAGAAGATATTATATAATAGATTTTTAATTTTTTTTTGTTATTTTGCACTATAATGGCATCACATTTACGTTACCGTTACACAAAATTTCACTTCACTTCCGCAAAAAGGGAAAACGGCCCGTGTCTTGAGACTCGTAGCGTTTCCAATGTTCAATCACATCCTGCATCGTTGGCCTTGCTGGTGGTTCAGGTTTCGTGCAGGTCTTCACCAGTTGTTTCACATTCCTGTTTGGAATTCTTTCTCTTTGATTTTCTCTACTTTCAGGGATAGGTAGTTCACAGATGGACATCTCACACACCAGAATCCCATAACTGAAGACATCGATCTGTGTGGGAAAACAAAAACATGCCATAATAAAAAAGAACGGCGTGCAAAACTCGTTTTTAACTGCCTAAATTAAACAAGGAAAACTTTGACTCGAGAAACTTTGCCAAAACATCAAGACTTTTCGCATCCATCTTAAGTAGTTTTAAAGTAAATACGCCGGTGTTAGTTAATTAAAACTACTTCTCAACGACGTCCCTATTATCTACCACATCTCAACTGATCGTGATTACCTAGGTTATAAAGAATTCAAACAAGCTAGCTTTATGGAGGGCACGACAATAAATTGATCTCTGAAGAATTTTGTTCTATTCTCATTACCTTAGGGTCCTGTCTAGCTTGCCCAGCTTCAGGTGCAGCGTAAAGAACTGCTCCTGGATTTTCAGTTTGACACATATCCATGAAATTGGCCGAACCATAATCTGATATCTTCGCTCTTCTTGGTGAATGATTTCCAATTTTTAACAATACGTTGGCACTGCTGATGTCACGATGGATTATTGGCCTCGGTTTCTTTGTATGAAGGTAGTTGAGACCACATGCCACGTCCAAGGAAATTAATCTGAGTTCCTCGTAATGCAGCCGCAAGCTTAAACGTCCCATATATGTACGTAAATTCATATCCATCAGTTCTGTCACGATTAACAGATGGTTATGATTATTTCTCTCCGCGCATATGAACTGTAGTAAATTCGGATGACGACACTGCGATGCAATATACACTTCACGTTGGAGATGCTCCAGATTATGTGGAGATATGATTAGTTCGTGATATTCTTTAACCGCTACTTTAGATCCATGAAAGTTTCCCTCATAAACGGCACCATAAGCCCCTCGTCCGAGTTCATTAGTTGAAACCACCACATCACCTTCTTGGATAGGGGTTCTAGACATAGCCTCTGATGTCATATTGTCGATATGTTTTTGAAGTTGCTGTATTTCATATCGCATAGCATATCGTTCATCCTCAAGACGCCGTATTTCATTACTCATCACGTTCTTTTCTATCTGATGTTGCTGAATTTCATTGTTCATCTGGTCGATACTGTCCCGACGATGCTGAATTTCACCTCTCATTTCATTCTTTTCTTTCTGAAGCTGCTGAATATCAACCTCCATTTTGCTGTTATCGCCCAAACGTAGCCGAATTTCACGGCTCATCTGATTTCTTTCTTCTTGAAGACGATGAATTTCATTGCTCATTGCATCATTTTCTGCCTGAAGTTGTTGCTTCTTACTGTTCGTCTGGTCCATGCTGTTCCGAAGTTGCTGATTTTCATTTCCCATCTCATTATTTTTTCTCTGAAGCTTCTGAATGCTGTTCTCCATTTTGGTCTTATCACTCTGAAGTTGCTGAATTTCATTTTTCATTTCATTTTTTTCTGTTTGAAGCTGCTCAATACTGTTCTCCATTTTAGTCTTATTGTCCCGAAGTTGCTGAATTTCATTTTCCATCTCATTTTTTTCTGTCTGAAGCTGCTCAATACTGTTCTCTATTTTGGTCTTATTGTCCCGAAGTAGCTGAATTTCATTTTTCATCTCATTTTTTTCTTCCTGAAGCTTCTGAGCACCTATCACTATTTTGGTCTTATTGGCTTGATGTTGCTGAATTTTAATTTTCATGCTATTACTTTCTTTTTGAAGCTGCTGATTACTGTTCTCCATTTTGCTCTTTTCACCCTGAAGTTGCTGAATTTCAATTTTCATGCTATTACTTTCTTTTTGAAGCTGCTGATTACTGTTCTCCATTTTGATCTTATTGGCCCGAAGTTGCTGAATTTCAATTTTCATGCCATTACTTTCTTTTTGAAGCTGCTCATTACTGTTCTCCATTTTGATCTTATTGGCCCGAAGTTGCTGAATTTCAATTTTCATGCCATTACTTTCTTTTGAAGCTGCTGATTACTGTTCTCCATTTTGAGCTTATTGGCCCGAAGTTGCTGAATTTCAATTTTCATGCCATTACTTTCTTTTTGAAGCTGTTCATTACTGTTCTCCATTTTGGTCTTGTTGGCCTGAAGTTGCTGAATTTCAATTTTCATGCAATTACTTTCTTTTTGAAGCTGCTGAATACTGTTCTCCATTTTGCTCTTTTCACCCTGAAGTTGCTGAATTTCATTTCTATCCTGATTCTTTTCATTCTTAAGCAGCTGAATTGTATTATCCGTTTTGATCTTATCGCCCTGAAGTTGCCTAATTTTACTTTTCATTTCATTTTTCTCATTCCAGAGTTGCTGAATTTCATTTTTATTGCCAATGTTTTTTTGCCGAAGTGTTTCCATTTCAGTCTTCAACGCCTTCTTATCTTCTCGAAGCTGCTCAATTTCATCTTCCTTACCAGCGCATTCATTGTTGATTTTTTCCACTTCTTTCTCCATTTGATTGATATCTTCTTCATGTTCCCGTATTTTCCTGTTCTTACTTGCGATTTTCTCTTGGAGTTCCTTCACTTCACCCCATATCTCCTTGTTCTCTTTCTGAAGTTGCTCAATTTTGTTGCTCTTGCCAATATTTTCTTGCCGAAATGTCTCCTTTTCCTTTTCCGACGTCTGGTTTTTAAGTTGCAAATTTAAGATTAGCTGCGAAAGTTCTTCTGTTTCATTCCCCTTTTCATTTACAACTATCTGGAGTTCCTGAATTTCTTGTTGCAGATCATCGTTCTCTTCTTCCAATTGACGTCGACGGCTATTTCGTCCAAAAAAAGGTAGGCATCTCGAACTGTCGTTCCTTGACGTAGTCATATTCGAAGTCATAATCTCGTTCTCTAACGTATCATCATCCCAGCCAACAAATATCGTATCTATGATAGCATCTAAACGGAAGGATTATACGATGTTCAGCCCAGGGCTCAATTGTTCGAAAGCTGTTTAGGTTAAACGGTGGATAAGCCAAAGTTTCAAAATACTCTCATAGATCTTGCGAATGACTGAACTTGCATCTTATACGTTTAATTTGTACTTCCATTGAAAATTAAACAATTTACATCAAAATATTCCAGCCCGGTTGTTCAATAAATCGATAGTTTTGTTTTCCATTTTGAACTTATCCATCGTTCAAGCTAAACGCCTTTCGAATAACCGGTCCCAGGACCTGTGCTGCGTTTTTTTGTTATTCTCGCAAGGAATTTAACTGTTTTCGTGTTGAGCATTATTGAATACAGCATTCCAGGTGCTGCATACTAAGCATTTGATGAAGCATTTTTATCTCTCTACTAGATATCAAAAGTACGAATTGACATAAAGGTTAATTTTGCAAATATAAGGTTCTTTGTCAGGTGAAAAAAAAATTTAGTGTAGGGCTAGACTTTTTTTTGGAAACTGCAGTTTTAATCCGCGTTTATACTACGTGCTTTGACCTGGCGTCGACCAGGCCTAGGCCTAAATGTGAACGTTGTTTATCCAGCCTAGACCAAGCCTGGACCTGGTCTAAGCCACAAAATCCAGGCCAACAGTAGTAGGTGGCTTGGATCAGACATGGACCTGACCAGGAGCAAAATGTTGGTAAAGTGAACAGGCTTTACCCACTCCTGACAAATTTTGAACTTAACAATATGATTTGTATAGGATACATATAGTATTACCACTTTTCGGCGTGGTTTGGATCTCTTTCCAAGTATTTTGCCAATTACTTTGGCTTTCCGATATCAGCAACAAGTAAGACAGTGTAAACGTGGCACATATTACATAGATTTTTCCTAGACCTGGTCCAGGCCAGGTTTCGGCCTGAAGTGTAAACGCGGCTTTAGTAACTGATTATCATTGTAAATCACCTGGCATGGATGGTAACCTTCATAGTTTATTTGGGAGAAAAATTACAATTAATCAATTATTTGATTTCAGGTAAATTTTCATGGCATCAAATGGTACGTCAGCAGACAATATATACAGATACAGCATTGATATTTTCGGAAAGCTGATTTGGATGAGGAAAAAAAGAAAGTTTTGATGGTGAATTTTGAGTTTTGATCAGTGGCAGAAAATGATATAGAGATCAGGTGATCGAATAATGAGCAATCGCGCCACCAACGGCTTACGCAAAGTTCAAAAGAAATAAATATTTAATCAATACACTATCGCAAAACCATCGAAGCGGGTAAATTTATAGCACTTTCGGTTTTAAAAATGATAGTACGAAATTTCCCGAGGAAAAACCCCGGCTTTTTATGAAGAAACCTTAATAGTTTTACAAATCTAGAAACTTGCAACCAATGTCAATGTGTGTCAACTTGCATGGGCGCTTGAAATATATTTTGCGAATACCTATGTAACAATAGTAATAACGAAAGTGCGGTAAAAATTCTCAGAAAAATTTCGCAATTACTGTCAATGTATTCGTATACATGCAGAATTCTCTCGATTTAACTAAGATTTAGCTTTAATTTCTTCGGCGTAGACGACTGTTATCCTCAAATTAGAATTACTTTGTGAAAAGCAAAGATTAATCGTTACATGGTAAAGCTTTGCGTTCTGTCTCGCTTTCGATGCACAACTCTTTATGTCCGCGATGAATAAAGCCACTCAGGTTTTATCAATGAATACAAAGTGTATTAACTTTCTAGGGCACCTGTACTTTAGTTATATTTGTTAACGAGAGACAATATGACGATCTCTTAATCGAAAATCGTACGCCCTGCCTCAAAATAGTTACGTCTCAAGTGTCCATAATCAATTATGTAACAAACTAGCCAGTATAAAAAATGTCTACAAATGTCCGCGATCTCCCCGTGAATGAGGCTGATTGTTCGCTTTCGCGCCACGATGCAGGATAACCATAAAGAAATAAAATAAATATAAACAAACCTGGCGAAGTTCGTCAATAACGCAACTGTGTATACTTTTACTTCCTGCTGTTCTGTTGCTAGCAAAACCAAACAGTTGTCGTTTAATATAAGCTCATTATTGACTCTACATCATTCTTAATTGTGACGAGTAAGTCATATGAAACGTTTGAAAAGCTAAACCGTTCCAAATCTGTCTCAAAGACAACATTCACAAAAGGCAGGCTGCAGTCCAACAGCTGCAAGCTAAATGCTCGCACAAGCTGATTTCAAGGAGTTCCCTGTGCAAATTATCATTGTTGGAATGCGTGACGGGAAATATTTTCCCGCGGATTCATGCTGTTATATTTCTGTAGACTTTGCTGCTGTCAAAGTTTATATTTAACTTCTCGAACGAGGTTGCTTATGAAGACATTTCTTTCAAAATAAAGTGGTATCTTAACGTACTTTATCGTTTTAAATAACTGTATTGGATATATTTCACACCATCGTCTTTATTATATTAAGTTTCGTTCGGCTTCATAAATGTACTTATAATTAGCATGATAAAATTACTGGATGCTAATTGGTCGAGAGGCGTACAGTTATTCCATTAATAACAGTTATTTGCATACAAGGGAAACAAGTTATTCGCATACAAGTTAAACAAGTTACTTGCATACAAGTTAAACAAGTTATCAGTTTGCATACAAGTTAAACAAGTTATCAGTTTGCACACTGTTATTTTGAGGGAGTTATTTTAACTCCTAAAATAGGAGTTACGGAAAAAGGTACAGAACAACTCACTTTTTGGAGTTAAAAGCAGGGGCGCCGGAATATCGATAATAACGGGGGCAGATATTCATATATTCGTGTTCGCAGATCGTAAAAACAATCGATTTCAAAAGGAGTTAATAATGCGGAACACGAATATATGAATATCTGCCCCCGCTATTATCGATATTCCGGCGCCCCTGGTTAAAAGTAACTCCAGATTTGGAGTAAAATATTAACTCCGTTTTTGCAGTCAGAATAACTATCATTTAGGGGTTAAAATGTAACTCTTAAAAAGGAGTTAAGCAGTGGTAACTCCACTATCGGAGTTATATTATTTCTACTTTCAGAGTTCTGATGCAAATTGTGTTTGTGTATTGGATTATTAAACTAAAAACATTAAAGCCAAAGGTTCTCGTAGTGTCATATTGGTAAATTTATCTCACAAAATTTTTTATTATCAATTCACATGCATTTGTATAATATTGTGAGTTGTATATTTGAAAAGACAGATCAATACAAAAGCTCTAAATTGCTATATTAATTGTCTGAAAGGATCACCTTTTCATAGCCCACTTTTAAATAATTCTAACATCAGTTGTTGCTTTTAACCTCAATAATACTCTTCCTATACCCTTAATTATGAATTACTTCTGAAAGACTTTGATTACTGTAAATTTTAAAGTGATAAAATGACCTATTTAATATTGATTTTTGCATCCGGCCCGCTTGAAATGCATCCGGCCCGGTGTGAAATGTGAATAAAACGGCCAAACCAAAGCAACGTAAGGCTAAAATGTGTAAAAACCTTTCCGGAAAAGGCTAAAAGTATGTTAGAAATAAAAAACATACCCGAAAAACGTCTTAGTTTGGATTTTTTACTCCTTTTTTCGCTGCATTTTACGTTGTTTTTCTAGTCGATTTGCCCGAATTTGCCGTGATTTAGTTGCTATGGTAACAATATCTGCCATTTCATTGGCTGTTTCCCGACTAGAATATCCTTTTAAGGAGTTGTTGACGTATTAAAATTCTGAAATGGCTTGTAGCCTTGTAGATTGCAGAAATTATAGTTTTTATATAGTTATTTGCTAATTTTTTTGCTTTTTTTGTGTTTCATGAAGTCAATAATGTAAAGGTAAAAAAATAAACACGTTATATACCGCAGCTTCAGCCCGGAGGCAAAAATCTGTGCTCTCGGTCTCGAAAACTTCCCTCGGCCAACGGCAAAGGTTAAAAAATAAACACATATTTTACCGGCAGCTTCGGCCCGGATACAAAAAACTGTGCCGACGGTCTCGAAAACGGAAATAACGACCTCACAGCCAGAAATAACATATATAATCAATAGATCATCGTCAGCCCTGCCATTTTTCCCTATTTTATGGGGGGAATGGCTTTGATATACAGATGAACAGAACAGCCTTATAAACTTGAACTTAAAAGTTAAATGCCGTAGGAAGAAACTTTATACACCGGGATGAAGAAAGCGATATAAGTTAAAATATAGGGTTTAGAAGTCAAATTATATTAGTGGCACAAACATTCGTAATTTTTACAAGCCTTTTCCGCCTTTTTCACTCCAGAGTTAAATCAATTCACGTTTATAAGACTAAAATTTATAATAAACTATTAACCCGCTCCTCTTGTGCACGCCATTTTGAATTTTATTTAACTCCAAAAAGAGAGTTGAATTTTTATCACCCCCAAAAAAGGGTAATAGGTGAGTCAAAATAACTCATAAAAGAGGGTTAGATTGCTTAACTCCCCCAAAAGGAGTTAATTCTGCATAGTTAATAAGGTCTAAAAATTATTAACCCCTCAAAGAGAGTTATTTTTACTCCAAAACTATAGTTAAATTTTTAACTCCACTAAAAAAGGATAATGGGAGAGTTAAAATAACTCCCTGAAAATAACAGTGCATACAAGTTAAACAAGTTATCAGTTTGCATACAAGTTAAACAAGTTATCAGTTTGCATACAAGTGAAACAAGTTATCAGTTTGCATACAAGTGAAACAAGTTATTTGCATACAAGTTAAATAGTCCAGAAGCAACAAAAAAGGCCAGGGCCCAGTGGTATCAAAGCCGTTTAGCTTAAACGGCGGATAAGTCTTACATCTCTCTTGAATGAGTCAACTTGAATATTATGCACTGAATATGTAGTTGTAAACATTATCTTTGTATTAAGGTTAAAAACATTTAGTTCGCTTCTTGAATAAAACGTTAGACTTGCTTTCTATTTTGAACTTAACCACCGTTTAAGCTAAACGGGCTTGATACAAGCGGCCCCAGAAAGGTGAAGCTCTGTATCGGCTCTAGTTCACTGCAATGAAACATATAAAACTATGATGAAACATTTGAAACGGCAACACTTACAGAAGGCTTCAGCTAAATAATAGCAAGCTAAATAATAAGCCGTCCTGATTTCAAGGAGTTCCCTGTATTAATACTCATTGTTGGAATGCGTGACGGCGGATTCATGCTGTTATATTGTAGCTCTAAAATTTATATTTAACTTCTCGAACGGTCGGGGTCGCTTATGCAGACAGTGCTTTCAAAATTTAATGTATTTTATCGATTTTATACAACTGCATCGGACATATTGACGTTGTCTTAAGTCTCTTGTCTACCCAAAATCAAGTCGCAAGCTCGACTGTTCGCATTTAATACAGCCAAGCATTGTAATTGGACGAAATTACCCGCGAATTCATCTAAATAATAGCCGTCGTATGATTTCCTCTAGACAAAAAACTTTGGCCTTTTAGTTGCATTGTTACTTTTCCCAAAAACCGTCTGTCCCTGGAGCCGGTTGTATAAAAAGGTAGTTAACTTTTAACAATATAGTTAGTGGCAGAAGTGGCTAATCAGAACCGTGTATTTTCTAATAACTACGATTTACCTAGTTAAAATGTATTGTAGTTAAGAGCTTTTTACAGCTGGCCCCTGATAACTAAAATATCTAAAATATCGGCTATAGTGTGCAGATTTAAACCTAAAAGTTTTGCGCATGCGTACACTTCATCCACAGGTCTGCTGTTCACATTTTTGATTAAAACAAATTTGTGCACGTATACCTCATCTGATGGTCCGCTGCCGACGTTTTCGGAATTTAAACCGAAAGACGAAGTTATTTTGTGATCGATTGGAATAAAAGCTAAAATTTAGAAGCTAAAAAATCTAAATATTAGATTTTTTGGACTGAACGTGTACCCTACTCGAAAGGCGAGATAGATCTCAACCACATGTGTTTACAGATATTCCCCATGTGAAATACATGTGTATCCCATGTAACCACATGCGCATCACATGTGGTTCACATGGAGACTCCGTATAAGCACATGTATTCACATGTGAATCACATATGATCACATGGTATGTACATGTGACTCACGTGTGATTTGAATGTGATTTTCATGTGTCTTTTTCGTAAGGGCCTTTCTTTAATAAGTTTTAAGATAATTGCATCGAAATTACATGGAAAGATCCGTTCAACTTAGTTTCGGCAAAAAGCGACGCCGGCCGGTGTTGTCTGACGAGTTGCGTTGCCAGTTCTCAAGTACTTTCTGCATTGTAGGCCTGTCTTGTGGTTCTGATTTTGTACAGGATTTCACAAGTTTTTTGATATTTTTGTTTGAAATACTTTTCCTTTGATTTTTTCTATTTCTGGGATCAGGCTGTTCACAAATTGCTATCTCACAGACCAGAATTCCATAGCTGAAGACATCGATCTATGTGGAAAAACAACAAAAAAACATTATCACTTTAACTGCTGAAAATAAACAAGAAAACTATTCTAGCTTTCGACTTATAGGCCTTTGTACGTGGAAGCATAGAAATTCCCTATTTGTAATCAATATCTTTACGACAATTACGATTAATTGGAAAGCAGACCAAAACAGGGATACAAAGGAAGTTTGGTAGACACTTGGTAGATGTCTTTCTGGCACATAAATCGTTACGGAAATACAGTGAATGACGTCATAGATATAGTTTTACGGACATATTTTGCGTTTTTGGAAAACCGTACTAGGTAACTCAATGTGTTTTTCAGATGTCGTTTCAAAAGCGGCTCGCGCGTGAATATGGTACGAGAAAATCCGCTTTGAAACGTCGGGAAATTTTATCTCTCGTGAAACCCTAATACAATTCATTTTCATTTGTTACCGTTTTCACTACCTTTGGGTCTTGTGAATTTTGGTTTGCTTCAGGTGCGGCGTAAAGCACTGCTCCAGGATTTGATGTGCTGCACATATCCATGAAGTTAGCTGAACCATAATCTGATATCTTCGCTCTTCTTGGTGAATAATTCTCGATCCATAACGATACGTTGGCACTGCTGATATCACGGTGGACTATTGGGCTTGGTTTGATTGAACGAAGGTAGTTGAGACCACATGCCACGTCCAAGGAAATTAATCTGAGTTCCTCGAATTTCAACGGCGAACGAGGGCTTGCATGTCCCTCAATATATGCACGCAAAGTCGTATCCATCAGTTCTGTCACGATTAACAAGCGATTTTGATCGTTTCTCGTCGCGCATATGAACTGTAGTAAATTCGGATGACGACATTGCGATGCGATATATACTTCACGTTGGAGAATTTGCAAATTATAATCAGATATAATAACTTCGTGGTATTCTTTAACTGCTACTTTGGATCCGTAAAATTCTCCCTTGTAAACAGCACCATAAGCCCCTCGTCCGAGAACATCATTAGTTGAAAATACCACTGATTTTTCCTGTATGCGGTAGCGAGACTTAGCAGCTTCTCGAAGTTGTCGAATTTCATTGTTCATGTCATTTTCATATTCGAGAAGTTGGTCAACTTCATGTTTTTAGCAACGATTTCTTCTTGAAGATCTCGCAATTCAATGCTCGTCAAATTCCTATCTTCTTCAAGTTGGTGAATTTGATTGTTCTTGCCAACAATTGTTTTCATGAGTTCTTGCATTTCATTGCTCATCCCATTCTTATCTTCTTCAAGTTGGTGAATTTCATGGCACTTGGCTACAAGTTTTTCACGGAGTTCTTGAATTAAATCGCTCATCTCGTTTTCATTGCCTCGACGTCCCTGACATAACTCTCATTTTGTGCCCTGACATAACGTCTGTGGTGTACGATCTAAATGAAAAGACCAGCATGCAGTACTAAAACTGAATATCAATTTCAAAAACCCCACACGTTTGAAGAATACGATCAAGCACTATCACAGCATCAACATTTACATTCGTTAACACATTACACGTATATTAAACGCTAATGTAAGTTATATATGATGTTATCAAATGAAAAAAATAATACAAGCACAAGTGTAAGACCATAAAGTGAAAGTCATGCCCGTATGTAAACATATGGTTTATTTACATTTTTATACTTCAATGATTTTCAAAGTACGATGTCCTTTCTAAATGTCGAACAATACTTAAGTTTGCGAAGCTTCTGAATGAATATGAACTGTAGTATTTATAGTTCAAAAACTTTGTATTGGAAAGACTGGACTTGCGCGCGCGGAGTTAACGTCAGAGCAGGAATGCTGTTGTATAGATATGTCAGTCCTACTTTTATAATTGCTCAAATGTCCGTGTCTAGTATAGAAATAATGTGTTGAGACTAAAGTACTGAACCAGGATGAGCCTATATCGCTCAGTTAACGAGGCGAACTGTTTCTGCTGTTGCCATAGTGCAGGTTAACTATAAAGAAACATCTAAGTTATATATACAATGCATACCTGGTAGAGTACGTTGATAATGAAACTATAACTACAATCCCTTGTTTATGCCAAGACCTAGCACTTGTCCACTGTAACTCTTCACTACAGATACTCTACATCACTTTTAATTGTGAAGCATGGCATATAAAAGAGTACTCCGAAAGGATAAACAAACATTCCGTTCTCTGTCAAAGACAGCAATTAAAAAGGTAACAAACTGAATGGCAACACAGATTTTAAAAATTTGCATAAATTATCATCAGAACGATGTGAATCTTATTTACAGATTCATGCTGTTATGAGTTGCATGGCTTTCAAAATAGAATGAGGTGATCATTAAATACACGTCAAAAAGGAACTAGAGTTAAAGACCCTGTTTACAATAGAACGAAAGTTTCCAGATACATGACGAAAGCGGAATGTTTTAGTATACCGGGTTCATGTTTCTGTTTACACACGCAGCAACGAATCCGATAGAAAATGTACTCGGTTTTAAGCCGTATCCGGAAACTTTGAATCCGTAAAAGTTTGTGGAAACTTCGTATCCAGAAACATTTGAATCCGGAAAATTTTCTTGTGTAAACGCTTTGCACGACGAATCCGAAGAAATTCTATATGACGACCAAACAATTCTCCAAAGAACAAGTAATGTGAGTGTAAACGGACAAATCCGCATACAGAGACAACTAAAGTGTAGTGTAAACACCTGACGAATCCGATACATGTGTGTAACAATGAATCCGGAAAATTTTACAAATCTGGAAACTTTCGTTCTAGTGTAAACGGGGTCTAAAAGTATAAAAAATGAATATATATATATATATATATATATATATATATATATATATATATATATATATATATATATATATGAAAAATGCATATATAGGGGTATAAAAAATACAAACGTTTCAACAATGCTATCTTTTTAGAGTTCTAAACATAAAAGTAGGTGCAAACAGAATGCAAAATCTAGTACAATTAATAAGGCAAAAATACGGCATAATAAGGCAAAAAACCCAGACTTTTGTATATCGCATGCAAAAATTATTACTGAAAGTATATAAGTTTCGGCCTAAAAGGTGTTTAAAGATGTTAAAACCGTTTCTGTCCCTAATACAAAAAGTATACATGCTAATTTCATTTCGATTTTTTTATATTCTTCGTTGTTCGGATATTGCATGGTGGCTCCCATGTACAGTTTCGAATATATTCTTATAAAGTTATTAATCGGCTACTAGAAAAAATTGAAAAAAAAGAATATTATGTTTAATTGTTATTTAAAATATTTTTGATATATTTTACCGTAATAACATCGCAATCACGTTACCGTTACACAAAAATTCATTTCACTTCTGCAAAAAGGGAAAATGGCTCGTGTCATGAGACTCGTAGCGTTTCCAGAGTTCAATCACATCCTGCATCGTTGGCCTTTCTCGCGGTTCAGGTTTTGTGCAGGTATTCACCAGCTGTTTCACATTCCTGTTTGAAATTTTTTCTGCTGTTTGATATTCTCTACTTCCAAGCTGTTCACAGGTGGACATCTCACATACCAGAATCCCATAACTGAAGACATTCATCTATGTAGGAAAACAAAAATATGCGAATAATAAAAAAGAACAGCATAACCGGTTTTTTGCTGAAATTAAGCAAGGAAAACTTTTCAAGATTTTGACTTGAGAAATTTTGCCAAAACATCAAGAAATTTTCGCATCCATTTTAAAGCATCTCTCTTATATACCACGTCTCGACTGATCATTTATTACACAGGTTATAAAAAAATTCAAAAAAAAATAAATTGATCTCTGAAGGATTTTCTATTTCTACTTTCATTACCTTAGGGTCCTGTTTTCCTTGCCAGGCTTCAGGTGCTGCGTAAGGGAATGCACTTGGGTATACAGTTTTAGACATATCCGGCACCATGAAAGTGGCCGAACCATAATATGATATCTTCGCTCTTCTTGGTGAATGATTCTCGATCCATAACATTACGTTGGCACTGCTGATATCACGGTGGACTATTGGGTTTGGTTTCATTGAATGAAGGTAGTTGAGGCCGCATGCTACGTCTAAGGAGATTAATTTTAGTTCCTCGAATTTCAACGGCAAACGAGGGCTAGCACGTTCCTCAATATACGTACGTAAAGTCGTATCCATCATTTCTGTCACGATTAACAAGCGATTTTGATCATTTCTCGTTGCGCATATGAACTGAAGTAAATTCGGATGACGACATTGCGATGCGATATATACTTCACGTTGGAGAATTTTTAAGTTATAATCAGAAATAACAACTTTGTGAAATTCTTTAACCGCTACTTTAGATCCATGAAAGTCTCCCTTGTAAACAGCACCATAAGTGCCTTCTCCGAGCTTATCATTAGTTGAAACCACCACGGCACCTTCTTCAATAAAGATGCTAGCCATAGCCTTTAATGTCACATTGTCGATATGTTTTCGAAGTTGCTTTATTTCATTGCTCATCTCATTTCTTTCTTCCTGGAGACGCTGAATTTCATTTTTCACCTGGTCGATATTCTCCCGACGTTGCTGAATTTCGCCATACTTCATTTTCCTCTTATCGCCCCAACGTTGCCGAATTTCATGGCTCATCGCATTATTCTCTGTTTGAAGTTGTTGCGTTTTGCTGCTCGTCTGACCCATGCTGTTCCGAAGTAGCTGAATTTCATTTTCCACCTCATTTTTTTCTTTCTGAAGTTTCTGAATACTGTTCTCCATTTTGGTCTTATTGTCCCGAAGTTGCTGAATTTCATTTTTCATCTCATTATTTTCTTTCTGAAGCTTCTGAATGCTGTTCTCCATTTTGGTCTTATTGTCCCAATGTTGCTGAATTTCATTTTTCATCTCATTATTTCCTTTCTGAAGCTGCTGAATGGTGTTCTCCGTTTTGATCTTATCGCCCTGAAGTTGCCCAATTTTACTTTTCATTTCATTTACTTCGTTCTGGAGTTGCTGAATTTCATTTTTAATGTCAACATTTTTTTGACGAAGTGTTTCCATTTCATTTTTTAACGCCTTCTTATCTTCTCGAAGCTGCTCAATTTCATCTTCTTTACCAGCGCATTCATTGTTGATTTTTTCCACTTCTTTCTCTATTTGATCGATATCTTCTTCATGTTCCCGTATTTTCCTGTTCTTACTTTCGATTTTCCCTTGGAGTTCTTTCACTTCACCCCGTATCTCATTGCTCTCTTTCTGAAGTTGCCCAATTTCATCCTCCTTATCAGCCAATTCATGGGTGATTTTAGCGATTTTCTCTTGGAGTTCCCTAATTTTATCTCCCTGAAGTTGCTCAATTTTGTTGCTCTTGTCAATATTTTCTTGCCGAAATGTCTCCTTTTCCCTCTCCGTCGTCTGGTTTTTAAGTCGCAGAGTTTCGATTTGCTGGGAAAGTTCTTTTGTTTTATCCCCCCTTTCATTTACAACTTTCTTGAGTTCCTGAATTTCTTGTCGCAGCTCCTCATTTTCGTTGTGCAGATGACGTCGACGGCTATTTTGTCCAAGAAAAGGTTGGCATCCCGGACTGCGGTTCTCTGACGTAGTCCTATTCGAAGTCATATTCTCGTTCTCTAACGAATCATCATCCCAGCCAATATCTAAACGGAAGGAATATACGATGATCAAGTCAGGAACTGAGCTGCGTTTCTTGTAATTCTCGCAAGGAATTTAACTGTTTTCATGTTCGGTATTATTGAATACGGAATGCCAGGACTGACCAAATAGCTATCAAAAGTACGAGTTGACATAAACGTTAATTTTGCAAACATAAGGTTCTTTGTCAGGTGAAAAACAATTTAGTGCAGGGCTAGATCCTTTTGTGTAGACTGTAGATCACTTGGCATGGATGTTCTTATCATCTTTGGGCATTAGTTTATTTGGGAGAAAAGCTACAATTAATCAATCTTTAATTTCTGCTAGATTTTCATGGCATCACAGGTATACGTAAACAGACAATATATAAGATACAGCAATGGTTTTTTAAAAAAAACTGATTTGGATGAGGAAAAAAAGAAAGTTTTAATGGTGAGTTTTGATCTGTAGCAGAAAATAATATAGAAGTGTGTCATGTGAATCACAATTAATAGAATATACGGCATGGTTTGGAAACTAGATAAAAGTGCAATACGACTCACTAAGAACACATGCCAAAAATGGTTCCTTTCTCGTCACGTGTCTATTGTATTTTAGCCAAACTTACCAATGACAATCGTCTTGCTGAGCTCCTCAACCTTGACTTGAAAAAATGCTAATTCAAAGATCGCTATTGGTTTATTTGTACAAAATACAATAGACATGTGATGAGAAAGGAACAATTTTTTGCATAAATCTGACCTGAATTTCTGACCATTTTCGTGTCTTTTTTGTCCCGATGGACCTAAATGAATAATCGTACAGCTTTTGTGACATAGAGATTAGAATTTAACCACACAAGGCGTACCCAGACGCTTAATTGCCTTCGCCAATATTCATTGCGGTAAAACATAATAAAAACTAGCACTTTTGCTCTTCTGCCTGGAGTAAACTGAGTCTCCTTCGCCTCCTTTCATTCGAAACTTACAATAAGTTAAACTGATAGAGATAACTATGCAGTTTGCCTTTGATACCTTTACACTTGGTTGAGCTCTTTGACTTGTCGCGGTTTGTGTTCGAAAAATGCGTCTGAAAACTCGATGCCATATTGAATCCCTGGGCTCACGGTAATCCAGAGTATCACTCCTAGACGAGGCCATGTTTGTATGCTAATCATTGATTACTACACATTGATTTCATCTTTAATAGTGGACAATTTTTCGTTGTATCTAAGTATTGCTCCTAAATTCAAAAAATATATCTGCAAAGATGTAAGGCTGGTTCCCAGTAATCTGTTTTCATACAAAACACAAAACATGAAAAGAAAAGCTGATTTCTTGATGTGTGCAAACAAATGACATGATGGGTGCAAACAAAAAGTACACAAGTATAAAGTAGAACATTAGGTCCACCTTTCCCAAACAATCAATGAAGAAGAATATTTAATCAGATGGCAAAAGTACATTGAGAATGTTTGGGATGGCTGATGCCGTAAATTCTAGTGGAATAGAAGAAAATTATCAGGTCATGTGATTTATGTGTAATAAAAAGAGCATTGCAAGTGACAAAGACAGAACAATCATTGGGTGTATTGTGTTTTCGACAGTAGCCTATTTTACTGAATAGTTATTGACATGCAAATTAAATTGGTTACAGCAGCGTTTCCTAGCGGGTCCGCTAATAACAATGGGTATATAGCTAATTTATTTACATTGCTTAAGTTTTTCCGCATGTTTTTTTTATATCGAAAATTTTACTGATTATTCCTACACTACATAGAATATATAGCAACTAAAAATGTAAACAAACTGAACGAATTGTTGCATTTATATTACGGGCTGTAAACCACTTTCAAATCATCAAATAGCATCCAATCTTGGTTTCACTTTCGATTCACCGCAGACTATTTCAAAAACTATTTACCATAGTTTTCAACATATATGAAGCAGGCTTGTCGCAAATGTGATAGCTCAACAGTCAACATGGCAGACAGGTTAATTTAATACACTGCTATCATACGACTATATATAAACCCCGATTCATACGGCTACTTCCTATAGTAATAGCTAATAATTAATACTCGAGATCGAAGTTTGTTAGCCAAATTTCGGTCTATTATCTGTGCAATTTTTGGTGCGATTTTATATATAATTTTCTTCTTTTGAGAGATGTGAACGAGTGAATGAATTACTGGTGCTCAAGTAAGATTTCGTATACAACGTTCACATCTATCAAAAGAATCGAAAGTGTAAACGAGGCTTAACGCAACATCAAGAAATTCTATACGTTTGTCCTATAGGCCTACGTTTCAAATTTGCTGCCCGAATGTAGCCATCATTTTCGTACAACAAACGAGAGCTAAAAAACTGAGACTAAAGAGAAATATCTGCACGACGAATGAGTTAACTTGAGTAACTGAGAAAGCGATGACAATTTTTTGCATAAATCTACCTCAACATATACAGTTGTATTGTAGTTTTATGTGGTCTCAGAACCATGTATATTCTACTAACTGTGGGTAAATAATGACCAATCGCGTTACCAACGGCTTAAGTGAAGTTCAAAAGAAAGCGAATATTTAATCAATACACTATCACGAAACCATCGAAGCGGGTAATTTTACAGCACTTTCGATTTTAAAAATGATAGTGCGAAATTTCCCGAGGAAGAACCCCTGGCTTCTTGTCAAGAAACCTTAATAGTTTTACAAATGTAAAAACTTGCAACCAATGTCAATGTGTGTAAACTTGCATGGGCGCATGAAATATATTTTGCGAAAACCTATGTAACAATAGCAATAACGAAAGTGCGGTAAAAATTCTCAGAAAAATTTCGCAAATACTGTCAATGTATTCGTATACATGCAGAACTACTTTGAAAAAAGCAAAGATTAATCGTTTTAAAGTACATGGTAAAGCTTTGCCTTCTGTCTCGCTTTCGATACAACTCTTTATGTCCGAGATGAATAAAGCCACTCAGGTTTTATCAATGAATACAAAGTGTGTTAACTTTCTAGGAAACCTGTATTTTAGTTATATTTGTTAACGAATAACGAGAGACAATATGACGATCTCTTAGTCGAAAATCGTATACCCTGCTTTTTCTAAATAGTTACGTCTGAAGTGTCCATAATCAATCATGTAACAAACTAGCCAGTATAAAGAATGTCTAGAAAACGATCGGGAATGGCCCGATCTCCACATTAATGAGGTGATCGATTGTTCGCTCTCGCGCCACGATGCAGGATAAGCATAAAGAAATAAAATAAATACAAACAAACCTGGCGAAGTTCGTCAATAACGCAACTGTGTATACTTTTACTTCCTGCTGTTCTGTTGCTAGCAAAACCAAACAGTTGTCGTTTAATATAAGCTCTTTATTGACTCTACATCATTCTTAATTGTGACGAGTAGGTCATATGAAACGTTTGAAAAGCTAAACCGTTCCAAATCTGTCTCAAAGACAACATTCACAAAAGGCAGGCTGCAGTCCAACAGTTGCAAGCTAAATGCTAGCACAAGCTGATTTCGAGGAGTTCCCTGTGTAAATTATCATTGTTGGAATGCGTGACGGGAAATATTTTCCCGCGGATTCATGCTGTTTTATTTCTGAAGACTTTGCTGCTGTCAAAGTTTATAGTTAACTTTTCGAACGAGGTTGCTTATGAAGACATTTCTTTCAAAATAAAGTGGTATCTTAACGTACTTTATCGTTTTAAATAACTGTATTGGATATATTTCACACCATCGTCTTTATTATATTAAGTTTCGTTCGGCTTCATAAATGTACTTATAATTAGCATGATAAAATTACTGGATGCTAATTGGTCGAGAGGCGTACAGTTATTCCATTAATAACAGTTATTTGCATACAAGGGAAACAAGTTATTCGCACACAAGTTAAACAAGTTACTTGCATACAAGTTAAACAAGTTATCAGTTTGCATACAAGTTAAACAAGTTATCAGTTTGCATACAAGTTAAACAAGTTATCAGTTTGCATACAAGTGAAACAAGTTATCAGTTTGCATACAAGTGAAACAAGTTATCAGTTTGCATACAAGTGAAACAAGTTATTTGCATACAAGTTAAATAGTCCAGAAGCAACAAAAAAGGCCAGGGCCCGGTTGTATCAAAGTCGTTTAGCTTAAACGGCGGATAAGTCTTACATCTCTCTTGAATGAGTCAACTTGAATTTTATGCACTGAATATGTAAACAGTATCTTTGAATTAAGGTTAAAAACATTTAGTTTGCTTCTTGAATAAAACGATAGACTTGCTTTCTATTTTGAACTTAAGCACCGTTTAAGCTAAACGGGCTTGATACATGCAACCGACCACGGAAAGGGGAAGCTCTGTATCGGCTCTACTTCACTGCAATGAAACATATAAAACTACGATGAAACATTTAAAACGGCAACACTCACAGAAGGCTTCAGCTCAATAATAGCAAGCTAAATAATAAGCCGTCCTGATTTCAAGGAGTTCCCTGTACTAATTATCATTGTTGGAATGCGTGACGTGAAATATTTCCGGCGGATTCATGCTGCTGTTATATTTCCGTAGACTTTGCAGCTCTCAAGTTTGTATTTAACTTCTCGAACGGTCGGGGTCGCTTATGCAGACAGTGCTTTCAAAATTGAGCGGTATATTTTAATGTATTTTATCGATTTTATACAACTGCATCGGACATATTGACGTTGTCTTAAGCCTCTTGTCCACGCAAAATCAAGTCGCAAGCTCGACTGTTCGCCAGCCAAGCATTGTAATTGGACGAAATTACCCGCGAATTCATCTAAATAATAGCCGTCATATGATTACCTCTATACAAAAAACTTCGGCCTTTTGGTTGCATTGTTACTTTTCCCAAAAACCGTCTGTTCCTGGAGCCGCGGTTGTATAAAAAGGTAGTTAACTTTTAACTATATAGTTAGTGGCAGAAGTGGCTAATCAGAATCGTGTATTTTCTAATAACTACGATTTAGCTAATTAAAATGTATTGTAGTTAAGAGTTTTTTACAACTGGCCCCTGATAACTAAAATATCTAAAATATCGGCTATGGTGTGCAGATTTAAACCTAAAAGTTTTGCGCATGCGTACACTTCATCCACAGGTCTGCTGTTCACATTTTTTATTAAAACAAATTTATAATTTGTGCACGTATACCTCATCTGATGGTCCGCTGCCGACGTTTTCGGGATTGAACCGAAAGACGAAATTATTTTGTGATCGATTGGAATAAAAGCTAAAATTTAGAAGCTAAAAAATCTAAATATTAAATTTTCTGGACTGAAAGTGTACCCTACTCGAAAGGCGAGATAGATCTCAACCACATGTGTTTACAGATATTCCCCATGTGAACTACATGTGTATCCCATGTAACCACATGCGCATCACATGTGGGTCACATGTAGACTCCATATAACCACATGTATTCACATGTTGATCACATATGATCACATGGCATGTACATGTGACTCACATGTGATTTGCATGTGTCTTTTTCGTAAGGGCCCTTTAATAAGCTAAGATAATTGATCGAAATTGCATGGGAAGATCCGTTCAACTTAGCTTCGGCAGAAACCGACGCCGGCCGGCGTTGTCTGACGAGTTGCGTTGCCAGTTCTCAAGCACTTTCTGCATTGTAGGCCTGTCTTGTGGTTCTGGTTTTGTACAGGATTTCACAAGTTTTTTGATATTTTTGTTTGAAATACTTTTCCTTTGATTTTTTCTATTTCTGGGATCAGGCTGTTCACAAATTGCTATCTCACAGACCAGAATTCCATAGCTGAAGACATCGATCTATTTGGAAAAACAAGAACATTATCCCTTTAACTGCTGAAAATAAACAAGAAAACTATTCTAGATTTCGACTTATAGGCCTTTGTACGTCGAAGCGTGGAAATTCTCTATTTGTAATCAATGTCTTTACGACAATTACGACTAATTGGAAACCAGACCAAAACAGGGATACAAAGGAAGTTTGGTAGACACTTGGTAGATGTCTTCCTGGCGCATAAATCGTTAGTGAATTACAGTGAATGACGTCAAAAATATAGTTTTACAGTCGTATTTTGCGTTTTTGGAAAACCGTACGAGGATAACTCAATGTGTTTTTTAGATGTCGTTTCAAAAGCGGCTCGCGCGTGAATATGGTACGAGAAAATCCGCTTTGAAACGTCGGGAAATTTTTTTCTCTCGTGAAACCCTAATACAATTCATTTTCATTTGTTACCGTTTTCACTACCTTTGGGTCTTGTGAATTTTGGTTTGCTTCAGGTGCAGCGTAAAGGACTGCTCCAGGATTTGATGTGTTGCACATATCTATGAAGTTAGCTGAACCATAATCTGATATCTTCGCTCTTCTTGGTGAATAATTCTCGATCCATAACAATACGTTGACACTGCTGATATCACGGTGGACTATTGGGTTTGGTTTCATTGAATGAAGGTAGTTAAGACCGCATGCCACGTCTAAGGAAATTAATTTTAGTTCCTCGAATTTCAACGGCGGGCTTGCATGTCCCTCAATATATGCACGTAAAGTCGTATCCATCAGTTCTGTCACGATTAACAAACGATTTTGATCATTTCTCTCTGCGCATATAAACTGTAGTAAATTCGGATGACGACACTGCGATGCGATATATACTTCACGTTGGAGAATTTTCAAGTTATAATCAGATATAATAACTTCGTGGTATTCTTTAACCGCTACTTTAGATCCATGAAAGTCTCCCTTGTAAACAGCACCATAAGCCCCTTGTCCGAGCACATCGTTAGTTGAGAATACCACAGATTTTTCCTGTATGTGAAAGCGAGACTTAGCATCTTCTCGAAGTCGTCGAATTTCATTGTTTATCTCATTCTTATCTTCGAGAAGTTTGTGAATTTGATTGTTCCTGTCATCAATTGTTTCCCGGAGTTCTTGCATTTCATTGCTCATCCCATTCTTATCTTCTTCAAGTTGGTGAATTTGATTGTTCTTGTCATCAATTGTTTCCCTGAGTTCTTGCATTTCATTGCTCATCCCATTCTGATCTTCCTGAAGTCGCTGAATTTCATTTTCCATATCTCTTTGAATTTCCATGTCGACGTCACCGTTCTCTTGTTCCAGTAGACGTCGAAAAAAAAAAATTACCGTCCATAGGTCACCGTTCTCTTGTTCCAGTAGACTTTGAAATGAAAAAATTACCGTCCATACAAAAAAAATCATGCTAACAATACAGCAAAAATCTTTAAATCACAAGCTTAACAGACAAGACGTCCAAGAATGTGAGATGGCGTTAGCAACCGCGTATTGACGGCGATTGTAAATCGCAAATAGATTTCCCTCGCTTTACGTAAGCTTTGGCTTTGGTTTTTCGACGTGAATAATTGTTTTTCTTTATTGACCTATCAAGATAAAATTGGTGAGGAGAAAATTTACCGTCGAACGTAACAACTGCCTAAAATAGACAAAGCACTTCTCGAAGTGTCGAACTGAGGACCTTCGTCAGGAGAGTTAGTAAGCTAACTCACCTAATAATTAGTTATGCTAACTAACTCTCCTGACGAAGGCCCTCAGGTCGAAACGTCGAGAAGTGTTTTGTCTATTTTTAGGCAGTTGTTACACCAACATTTGATGCTAAGTTATTTGAAGACGCTGCCATGCTGCTCCCTGGTTATATTGGAATGTTATACCCTATTTTTATAATTGTTCAAGTGTCCGTGTAATTTAATTCCATCACAAAACGAAAGCTAAAGAGGTAGTATAGAAATGTTTTGAAACCGAACGAGGATAATTTTATCGCTTAGTTGACATGCAAGGCAATTAAACTGTTTCCGCTCTTGCTACAGAGCAGGTTAACTGTAAAGAAATACAAGTAATATACAATATGCATACCTATAGGCATAGCGTAGTACGTCGATAATGAAACTATATACCACCTTGTTTATGCCAAAACCTAGCACTTGTCCACTTTATATCGACTCTATATAGCCACTATAAATCACTTTTAGTCACTTTTAATTGTGAAGCATAACATATAATAGCATATAAAAGAGTAACCTGAAAGAATAAACAAAATATATGAAAAATAACCCGTTCTCTGTCAATGACAACATTTACAAAGGCAGCGAACTAAACGATGATACAGATTTAAAAAATTTCCATAAATTATCATTATTATAGATTACGCAATCCTGCGCAGAAAACGATTTGGTAATCGCCTTAATGCATGCAGGCAAGGAATTACAGGAAACAGCAGGACACGAATGTCGTATAGATGTTTCTTTCTATCTAATTTTGCGATAAGTACCTCCTTATGAGATCACTGATTGACAGATACCCTGAAACATAGGAATATCACACTGGATATATATATAGCGAATATGGTGGGTAACGACATAGTTCTCAAATTTCCGTGTTAGTCATATAATATAGTTTGATTAGTTTTGTTTATAGTTCTAGCACGTAATGCCACGTATTCAAGCATGCACAAGAACAGTTCCTGGTTTGCTATTGCTATAAGTACACCTAAGCCAATACTTTAGCTGTTTTCAAAAAATAGCCTGCCGGATTTGTGGCTATTCAGATTACACGAGTAACTTAGCAGAAGTAGGGAAAAATGCCACTCTCGGCGCGAGTGTACGCAGCTATATGGAAATAATAATAATATCAATTGTACATTTGCTGAGAGAAATGGCCTACAAGATGACCTGAATTCCCTAATAATTATTGTTTGCGGCTATATCGTGGCTTTCCCAAGACCATTCGATTTGCAAAACGTATAGATAATTCTCGGATTTTCGGCATGACATAGCTGACAATAGCATCAATAAATCGCCAAGCAAGCCATCTTTGATCGAGGATCATCACGAGAGCCGTTATATAACTATTAACCACGTGAACGGTTTGTCTTGCCGGCAACGTGCGCGACAGACTACGTTTTTTAGTTGTGGATAACTTTTAATAAGTATAAAAAGATTGAAATGGAAAGTATTATACAATTACTTAATGGTTTCCGTGTTTGGATGGCCTGATCCAAAGTTCAAACATGGGCTTCGACCAATCAGAACACGCGTTATATACATGTTATTTTATATTAATAAGTCATGGTCGTTTAGACAACGGAAACCGGAAATGACCGAAACCGGAAAAAATCGGTGGAAACAATACAAGTTAAAATTGCGTTCCCGCAAAATTGCCAAAAATAAAGAAATAAAACTAATTAAAGAAATACGACTAAAATTCCTACTTGTCCAAGTTTTGCTTAAAATAATCCATAAATTTTCAACTTTTTTGATTTAACCATTTAATTTATAATAGCACATTAATTGTCAAAGTTGGTGATGTTTTGTCACAATTAATGACGATGGTTGTATTAATGTATCCCTAAGATATTTAGGATATAATAAAGGCCAAGTTAAACAAATACTACCGGTTTATGATAAAATTTTCTGATTTAAATTTGAGAACTTTTAAATTTTAGTTTTACTGCATTAGTTTGCGGCAAAAGTTGCACTTTCATCTGAAAATGAAACCACTCAGAATTGCTGTAGGCCTAAATAATGATCTCCTATATAGTTTGTTGAGTGGTATTTTTTGGGACACCATACATAAAAAAATATTCTTCTAGATTTGGATATACATTGTCACTGGATCGTGTGGAAAAGATGAAACCGATTCAATATATACTGTTTGATTGGTATGAATAGTAAATGGCTGAAAGGTCGACGTTTTGGGGGCGCCTTTTATCTAGCTTTAATGCAATTAATAATAATATATCCACGACGAACGTAAGGGATGAAGGAGACCAACCCGGTGAAAAGGTATGAACTTGCTTTTCCTCACCAGCGAAAACTTAGCTCTGTGCATTGTAATATTGATACTTCTCTTAAATTCGTCCAAAAAAATGCCCTTCATCGTATTCATTATTACAATATAAAGGCACGCCACTCTTTTTATATATGGTCACAAAAAGAAACTTTATAAAAGGGGTGATACGACTGTCCACCAAAAGAGGAATAAGCACCACTGTAAACACCACCACCCATCCCCAGTATCTTTTCCCAGTAACGTCGCTCTGTCATTTGCTTTATAGAAAGAAGAATGTTGCGAGCCGAAGAACAATGAACAAAGACTGACCAACGTTGAACAAACAGGTAGAACCTTGAAGTTATAATATATCTAAATATGGATGTTTAGAAGAAATCAAATAATTATATACTCTCGGGTTTTAAGGGGTTCGGGTGTAGGATGTTCGCTGAGAATTTAAATGCTTGACAGACCATAGTAAAGGATTTGAAATACCCTGGCCCGTCGGAAGCAGGGGTGCGGTGTGTGTGTGCGAGACAAATACGACATTATATATAAAAGTTAATTGTAACTGACAAAAATTCACGTGACGAATTTTTTAGCTATTCAGTTTAACCGTTAGGCGTTTAGTCCAATGCAAATAAGGCATTGCGTGTTGGAAATAAAGCTGCTATGCTTCAAGCCTTGCTTTAACTTATTCATGGTTAAAACTTGATTTGATTTTAAGTTAGAGAAGTTGAGCGAACAACAGAAACGGAACCTCTTCAAGATGAGAATGTTGACCTCAAAACGAAAATGGAAAGTCTTCAAAATGAAAATGAAGATTTGACCACCAAAATTGAGCATGTTGAAAATAAGAATAACAATCTAAGTATTAACGTACGACTCCTAGAAGACAGAATTGCTGTAGAGAGGAGAAAAGTAAAAAGACTTCAAGATGAGAACGTTGATCTTACTACGAAAATGGAACGCGTCCAAAATGAGAATATTGATCTGATCACACAAATGCGACGCCTGGGTAACGATAACGAGGATGCACGCAACGAGAATAGAAACTTGAAACTAATTAATGAACTTATGCAAGAAGATAACAAAAGAGTTCAGTTAGCGAACCTAGGTCCGATGATGGAGTTGCAACTTAATGGATTGGAGTACTTTAAGAAGATAAAGGAACTGCAAGAAGAGAACAGTATGCTTAGCAATGAAATTGAACAACTCAGACAGGAAAAATGTTGCATGGTTCAGCAACATGAAGAAGAGGAAGGTAAATTAAAGGATCAAATTGAACAGTTGCGTGGAGATAAGAGGAAAGTGAAGCAAAAATATAAGCAACTTCGAGAAGAGAAATGTCAAATAAGCGCCCAAATTGAAAAACTTCGTCGAGAGAATAAGGAGAAAAACAACGAAAATCGGCAACTTCGAGAAGAGAATGCTTCCAAATATAGCGAGATCCAGCAAAATGAAAGAGACAAGAACGCTATGAGCAACGAAATTGAGGAACTCAGGAAAGAAAGAGAAGCAATGGGCAGTGATTTGCAAGCACTTCGACAAGAGTGTACCAGCATGAAAATAGAAATTAAACAACTTCAAGATACCACAAAGTCAAGCTTTATAACAGAATGTGGGACAGTGAGAGTTTCTGACGTTGAACTGGGAAGAGGAGGTTATGCAGCTGTGTACAAAGGAGACTTTCACGGAACGGAGGTGGCCGTAAAAGAATATTATCACGTTATTATTTCCCCGCATAATATGAAAATGCTGGAACGGGAAATTAATATCGCTGCACAATGTCGACATCCTAATTTGTTACAGTTTCTATGTGCGACTAAAAATGAACGAAATAATTTGTTAATCGTGACAGAATTGATGGATATGACATTACGTTCTTTGCTCGAGCAACGTGGAAAAAAGAATTCGCGGTTAAATGAACAGGAAATTAAATTAATTTCCTTGGATGTCGCACGGGGCCTAAACTACCTTCATTTGAAGAAACCAAGCCCATTAATACACCGTGACATCAGCAGTGCCAACGTGTTGTTGAGCATCGAACATGGCGAAGTGAGACGAGCCAAGATATCAGATTATGGTTCAGTAAATTTTATGGAAGTCTGTGCAACACCGAACCCAGGAGCAACCATTTACGCCGCACCAGAAGCAAGACACGCTCAGCATAGCCCAAAGGTAACGATTAAGTTATGATTAACGGTAACGATTACGTTATCGAGTTGTCAAAAAATTGCATTGGCGGGACAATGCCTAGCGCGATAATTGGGGGGGGGGGGGCGTTCTTATGGACACGTATGGGTTTTCTAAGGCATCTGTCGGACGGAACCGGAAGAAGTTTCTCGCCTATCGCGCTAATTATTGGCCGGTTGTACGAAGGCTGGATAGCGCTATCCACCAGGTAGTGATTTTTTCAAACGTTCTAAAATGCTTGAAAAGCAATACAATTTCTGCTTTGAAACCAGCAATTGTTAAATAGGACCCTTATTTTAGGAATACTAAGATTTAATCAAAGTTATACCCAACAACGGGAGATTTTAAAGCGACTGAAAAAACCACTATCCAACTTTCTTACAACCGGTCCCTGTACATTAGACTAGTTGAGTCAACATAAATTTGGGAACCTTGAAAAGATGTTCGACAAAAGATTAGTTTATTTGAAAGTAAAAGTTTCATATTATTTTGTTTATATTATGTCAGATTGACGTCTTCTCTTATGGGCTGCTGGTTTGTGAGATGTTCATTTCTAAGCTTCCCAATAAAGACATAATTGGTTTTCAAGTGAAGAGAATTAAAAATGAAAGGATCGAAAGCTTGGTAAATATTTGTACAGCCATGGATCCACAAAAGAGACCAACAATGTCGCAAGTAATTAGTTCATGGCAAGAGATGTGACCAGAATGATGCGACCAATAATCTTGACGCAACTTGATTTACCTACTATGACTTTAGCCTGCACAGGTTGTATATATAAATATGTTATTGAAAATGTCTAGTTTGCTAGACTCTCAGATCTCAAAAACTGGTATCGTACTGAAAGAGTCTGCGTGCGAGCTAGTGAGCTTTTAAATAACAGACGGTAGAATAACATTGCACTAAATTTAATCAAAACTTGCATTCTTTTCAAATCTCAAATACCTTTGGTATGGTGCCTAAACTCTTCACAATTTAGTATTGCAAGTTATCTTCTATGGTAGTCAAGTACTTTGTAGGTCCGCCAACAGGGAAGTGCGAAGTTTATGTTGCTCTCACGAATAGCTATCGCGGGCGCACATGCAGTAAGAAATATAGAATCAGGGTGAGGGCCAGCGGTTAAAAACCATAAACGAAACCACCAAAGGCTTCGCTTCTCACCTGTAAGTTTGAGGGCAGAAAATCATAGGGTAGTTTTTAGGTTTGTGATAAATGTTATGTAAATGGTGTTTGTGACCCAATTTACATAGTTGAACGAATAGCATAGTTAATAATTAAACTGTTAATTTTATAATCTCAAAACGATAATTCTTTATAACAAACACTTTCAGAAACTATCGAAGTATCATACGCTGACAAACCGACTTAATCTCTGTAGTGAATACTACACTCGCGCCATAAAACGAAGTGACAAACTCTTCCTTTATAGCAGTTCAAGGTGGTGGAATCAATATATTGTCACGTCATGAAATTTAAAAAGTATTCCCCTTTCATGCAATGTTTTGATCAGACTGCGGTTGCTTTTTAATTTTCTTTTGATCTTAACTTGTATTTGCATGTCAGAAATCGGAGGCATCGGAGCCTCTTCGTCCACTACAGCATGCACAGATTTTATTTTAAGTATTCTTTGTTGATAGTGCATTAAATACTTAATATTTACTGTTTTATTGCCGTCTCCTAGCCGTAAAAACCTCCCTTGACCTCTCTTGACCGCGAATTAAAATGACACTGCAAGTCTAGGAAATTCGATTGCATTTCCAAGTATTTGTCAGATATATTGTGTTCGTAGTGTAGTTATGGTTGGTCTGGACGTGGTTTATTTCAACAGCGATTTGTATTAAATTTATGGTAAAGCCGATTCGTATATTCTCAGCTAGTCAGGTACGTGCACATTCATCGTGATTAATATGCTGCAGTTGTTATTTTATCTCAATCAGACAAGGAATGTCGGTACTGAGGTATTGCTACATGTATCGACATTAGCCTTGTTACCAAATTTCAACTCTTTCCCGGAATACTAAACATTTTCAAACATTTTAAAATAACGTTATATTGCAGCTAAATATGGACAAAAAACCCCACTAAAAATACAGATAAAATTTATACGGATAAAATGAATCATTTCGGATCTGAAGTATTGTTTACATATAGTTATAGTCTGATAGATATGCAATTCAATTTCGTATATCTTTCCTACTCGCTAAAGCAGTGCAATTCGCGTCGAATAGCAATGTCTGCGATGATGTTGTACAATCACGCACGACATATATTTAATCCTGCCTAACATATACTGTATAGATCAAGATCAGTGATTAAGCTAACAGTATTATATACTGCTTGTTCCATTCAAAATTCTTGAAATCGAAAGTAACTGCCATATCAGTTCAATACCAGGAATTGTAATCTCTGAGGTCTATATATATCTGGAGTATTATGCAGCGTAAATTGAAACCAAATCAAGTGGGCGTCATTTGCAAAGTGAAAGCTGCTATATTCATATATTCATATGCAGTTAACCTCTAATTTTTGAGAGAATATATAGAAATACATTAATTATTGTGTTATCATATTTACTTTATTCGATAAGTATTGTTAATAAATGGGTTTAAATAAGCTTTACGTTTGTATATTTCGGGAAATAAGGATACTAATTGCGTTTTAAGCTCCGTGCAGAAGGCAAGTTTTCCTTGCCAAGTTTTATTTGCTCGTGTGTACGGGAAAAATTGACAAGTTTTCCTTGAAAAGGAGCCTTGTTCAAAAGCTAGCCATGCCAGCTTTTCAAGTAACAATATATTCGAGCCAATTGAGCGGTTTTTGGAAGTTTTATCATTTCTGTTTGTTTTGAGATTCCATCGTTAACTCGTCTCATTTTATCATATTGTCGTAAATATACTCGACATATATATTATCCGTAAAACTTGTCAAGAAAAACTTGTCAAGGAAAACTTGTTCGCCATACACACCAGTAAGTGAACTGGTCAAGAAAACTTGTCAAAGAAAACTTGCCCGTCTGTACGGGGCTTTAGTATTAAAAACGGCAATTAATCTTTCGTTTAAATAGATACATGAAACTGTCTGGAAATGGCCTCGTCAAGAAGCAATTTTTCTAATGAACATGGTCGCGGAGTATCAATATGGCGTCGAATTTCCAGATTGTTTTCGCCACTGACGTCAGTTGCTTTGAATCAAAGAGCTCAATCCACTTCAAAGGTATCTTAATCTAAGATGGTGTATTCGTTTTTAGCCAATTTATACCCAGTTCTTTTAAACGTTTGGCGAACTGACGTTTTGTTTTGCACCACTTGATACTCTGTGCATTTCATCCATTTGCTCGCAACGCGATGCTAGGATATGTCGAAAAGAGTTCGCTATATAAGATGCTGTATATTTGGTTCTTGAAACGTGAGAAATAACAATAGGTCTGCATCATTCATCTAGGAAACTGAGGAAGAAGACAGACAAAAGCTCAAAAGCGAACAAGAAACAATTAAAGGTAAAATGATCATTTTTGCTACCGTGAAAAATCATCGGTAATCAGATGTTGAAAATATTAACAAAACATGAAGACATTGTGTTACACAATTAGCGGACTTGCATCGAGCTGGAAAACTATGTTCATGATGGAAGGGACCACCAAAATTTGTTTTCGTTCCGATTTCCAAAATTCTCTGTAGAACTCTGCGATTAGCTTATGTTGAAACATGTGCCGTAAATGATGCGATACATGAATATAAAACATGTACCTTAAGGCTATAATTTATGTTTTGGTCAGTAATACGTTATTTGCATTCTTCTCTTCCGCTTTATGACGTAGAAGAAGATCTCATCGACGTTGCTATAACAGATGAAGGGCAGAGTGAGGAGCTTCATCTGGATTTAGAAATATTTGAAGACGCAAATGACGAGATGAATGAGCCAGAACAGGAATGGAAACCAGCTGAACCGGAAATACAGGAGGTGAAGGATGAGACTAGTGACCATCGTGTCCGGGAGAATATTGATGTTACAACGAGCATGCTGTGTTTGAAAGATCAAGGAATGCAAATAAGAAATAAAACTCGCGAACTTCAAGAGGAGAATGCCAAGAAGGATAACAGAATTTTTCAGCTTGAAGAAGAAAGTAGGACCAAAGATGTGAAGATTCAGCAACTTCAAAACGAGCAAGTTAACACGAAGAACGAAATACTGCAGGTTAAACAAGGGAATTGCGACAAAAACAATGAAATTAATGAACTGCAGGAAGAAAAAAACTATCAATCTAACGTTATTAAACGACTTCGACAAGAAATCACACAACTTAAACAAACAATCAACGGAAACGAAAATAAGATTAGGCAAACTCAAAACGAAAACACCATTAAAAATAACGAGCTTCTGCAACTTCATGAAGAAAACAGTAACAAGAATGATACCAACGAGCAACTTCGAAGAGAAAACAACCAGAAAAATGACGACATTGAAAGACTCCTTGCAGAAAACAATGACAAAGATAACGAAATTGACAATTTGCGACAACAAAACAAAGATAAAGATGAAGAAATAGGGCAACTTCGCGAGGAAAAGAACATTACAAAAAACGAAAATAAACGTCTTTGTCAAGAAAACAGTATTAAGACTAATGTAATTGGAGAACTTGAACAGAAAATTAACATAAAAAACAACGAACTTGGGCGGCTTCGTGAAGAACTTAACAACAAAAATAACGAATTAGAGCATCTTCGCCAAGAGAACAATACCAAAAATAATGAAATTGGACAACTTCGCGAGGAGAAGAAATTTGAGATAGAAGAAATTAAACAACTTCGAGAAGAGAACAAGAACAAAAAAGACGAAATGGAACAACTCCGTCAAGAAAACAACAACAAAAATGACGTAATTATGCAACTTCGTCAAGGAAATAACATTAATAACAATCAAATTAAAAAACATCAACAGAAAATCAAGATCAAAAATGACGAAAATGAACAACTTCGACAAGAAAACAACAACAAAAACGACGAAATTGAGCGACTTCGTGAAGAAAACAACAACAAAAATGACGAAAATGAACAACTTCGACAAGAAAACAACAACAAAAATGACGAAATTGAGCAACTTCGTCAAGAAATTACCGACATGAATAGCGAAATTCAGCAACTACAGCAGGAACATCAACAACCTCAGGAAAATACTACGTCTACTTTCATGACAGAATATGGAACGGTAAAAATTTCAAATGACGATCTGCTTGGGAAAGGTGCTTGGGGAGCAGTTTACAAGGGAGACTTCTATGGTACGACAGTAGCAGTGAAAAAATTTCACGAAATAATCATCTCAGATTATAACAAGCATATTCTTCAACGTGAAATAGATATTGCTTCGCAGTGCCGCCATCCGAATTTACTACAGTTTATATGCGCGACAAAAAACGCTCAAGATCAACTCTTAATCGTAACAGAACTGATGGACACCGCTCTACGTACGTTACTTGAGCAACGAGTCAGAAAAAAGTCTAATTTTGAGTACCAGGAGATCAAAATTGTTTCCAAACACGTTGCCCTTGGACTCAATTATCTTCACTCGCAAAAGCCAAGCCCAATCATCCATCGTGATGTGAGTAGTGCTAACGTGTTGCTAACGGTTGAAAACGGTGCAGTAAGACGAGCAAAAATGTCCGATTTTGGGTCAGCCAATTTCATGCAAGTTTGCAACACACCGAATCCAGGAGCGGCCCTTTACTCCGCACCAGAAGCCAGGGGAGCACACCATGACCCCAAGGTAACATAAGTTCTGTTTATATGACAGCCGGGGCGGGAAGTTTACTGGGACTGGACGATGCTCGGAATTCCATCATGTATATGTATTTCTATAATATTTCTACTCCGCATTCCCAGTTTCGACAAGTAGGATCCCAATTTAAACGGGATGTTTTCTGCCATAGTGAATGCTCCATCCTGCCTAATGCAACATATTATGCTGACATGCATAACTGACCTTTATATAGCTATCAAGGTTGTTTTGGTAACCGTCTCGCTTGCTTAAACAAGAAGCGACAAACATGAAATTCTGGTAGCAAAATAAATTAAAAACTGCTAAACAGCCCTTAGACGAAAAAATAATTACAATTCCCCGAGGATGAATTGTGTTTTACGCACTCTTGAGATTATTTACAGTCCTGCAGCTTTCATACTGAATAACTGACTTCAAAAGAGCTTTCAGTTTTGATACACTGTGTATAAGTATAATTTATCTCATTTCTTTATTATAAAACAGATCGACGTTTTTAGCTACGGAATACTGGTGTGTGAGATGTGCATTTGTGAGCTGCCAAATCAAGCGAAGAGAAAAGAACAATTTGGAAGAATTTCAAATGCTAATATCAAAGCTTTAGTTGAAGCTTGTACGAGGAGAGATTCTAAAACAAGACCGGCAATGGAGGATGCAATTGACTTTTGGCGGTGTGTGTAGTGCAAAAATTGTACTGAGATATGTTATACGGAGTTAATAAATTTGGGTTATAAAGCGTTTAGTGTTCTGTATATTCTTATAAAGACTTACCTTGCAACGTCCACAGCCACGAGGTTGAACATTTGTTGAACGTCGTTCAAACAAAACACACTTGATATAATCCAATCCTTGCTATAGGCTATAGCATGTTGAAATCCTCTTTAAACTGGCTTCAAGATCGTACATTGCTTTCTTTAACCAAGTTATTAAATAATTTATCGTCTAGTAGAAACCATTTGCAAATTGTAAACATCAAATTTCCCGCGTGACATACCGGAAGTACATGCATCGTATCCCGGATGTAATGATGCAATTCGACCGTAAAATATCACAAGGTAGCTAGAGCATAATTTTGCAAACCCCAGAACCAACGTAACGCCACGACCTTAATATCTTGGTGAAAAATTTTTGAGTACTAGATTTATTTTCTGATTGAAATCTGTGTTGAGATTAACTTCGTTTCGAGTTAATTTCTGGGCAGCTATTTTCCTGTTAAAATAATAATAATAAAAAATTCTATTCGAATACAAGTTCGATGACAAAATTAAATATTTATATTTTACAACTGCCCAATTGAAGTATATAAAAAAAACGCGAAGTCCGAGAAAGCCACACTCATATGACAAGGGGGAATTTCGTTTAAAACCAATCAACAAGTTTGTTTACACTTTCAGACATCTCAGTAACCTAATCAGAATGCATAAATTTAGACTACTTCCAGTGAAAAGGTACATTATTTGCTATTTTACATGAAGTATTAAAAATGTAGGCATTCTGATTGGCTTTGCCTGAAAAATGTAAACAAATATAAGTCGATTAGTTTAAAACGAAATTGTTCACTCCTTGTTCACTCATATACACTTTTTTAGAACATTTTAAATTACAATGATAACTAATTTGTGCAGTGAGAAATAGATATGTGCGGCGATAAAATGCGATATTAATAATTTATTTTTTATACATACACTTTACGCACATATGGGTATAGTACATGTGTATTAATGCATAATTTAGTGGAATAGAATTAGTCAATTACGTAAACTTTGAATGAGTTCGTAAAATATGAATTATGAACCATACTCATCGTGATGAAAATGGCTCACGAGCGCCACGAAAGACCACGTACAAGGCTAAAATGGCCTGAAATGCCGATTCTGACAGGAGAATAAAAGAAGATAATACATAAAGAAGATAAAATAATGTTGATGTTTAATTATTTGTACCACATAATGGGGGATTATCACCCCTATAGGGCATTCAGTCTCTCCTAGTGGGGCTTATAGATCCCACACAGGAGGAAAGCATAAGGCCTTAATGAGTCTTTTGGGATGTACAACAGTACAGTATGCTAATCCGGAGTACCTCACCCCCATGACCCATTCTCCCACACAAAAAAATTTGCATCAATTGTGTCTGATTTTAGCTCATAGTATGTCTCTCAAGAGCAATTGATCATTAACGCGATGGGAGTCCATTTCACTCGCTGCATGGTGTTAATTAAATTAAGTTCATATCAGGTCTGAAGAAAGATTACATTATAAAATAGAAGATACCATCGCAAAAGTCTCATTAAAGCGATGTCATTTTTTTATTTTGGTATATGATAAATCATTATTAGACGCTCTGCTCGAGTGATTCGGCGGAACATTTCACCCTAACTTCCTTAGTGATAATCCTATATATCTAGTGAATTGTGTGAATTGCGGTGTTTATTTTTATCACGCAATACGGGTAGTATTCCTCTTTAAAACAATTGTGATATCTCACTTTATATTTATAACACCGTTCCAACTAACTATACGATGTGCTTTAAATAACACAACTTGGGGTTACCAATGTCTCGATAATACGAAATTCGAGTGTATTATATATATATATATAAAAAAAATCTAATTCCTAAATCATACTTAAAGAGAAAATAACCATCAAATGCGACAGAGAATATTGACATAGTGTCCATATTGACATAGCAAAACAATTATTAGCTACCGTTCATCAATGACAGTTTAAATATGCATTGTGGAAAATTTGCGGAACAGCACAGTAGGATGCAAAAAATTTACACGCCCTATTATGTTAAGGTATTGCAAATCTTAGAAATTAAACTGTGGTTTTCAAGTATTGTGTTTATATCGACAGTATATTTCTCAAACTTCAGATGGAAACTTTCAATCCGGTATGTTCGACAACTTTTAGAAGGTTGTGCTTTTTTCAATTTTCAGTATATATAAGGAAGGGGACGAATTTTTCGTAGTTCATGCTAGTTTAATTTTAATGTATGTTACGGTTTTGTGATTCCAGTCGGTATATAGGCTACATTGTATAGAGTTCTGGCACTTTTTTGGTATATGATTCATCTATATTTGGTATATAAATCATTAATAGACGCTCTGCTCGAGTGATTCGGCGAAACATTTCACCCTAACTTCCTTAGTGATAATCCTATATATCTGGTAAATTATGTGAATTGCGGTGTTTATTTTTATAACGCAATACGGGTAGTATTCCTCTTTAAAACAATTGTGATATCTCACTTTATATTTATAACACCGTTCCAACTAACTATACGATGTGCTTTAAATAATCCTACTTGGGGTTACCAATGTCTCAATAATACGAAATTCGAGTGTATATGTATATGTATTGAAAAAAAAATCAGATTTCTAAATTATACTTAAAGAGAAAATAACCATCAAATGCGACAGAGAATACTTTTTATGAAACCCTATATATGTTAGATATATATGTATTTTTTACTGTCCTGTCCACCAAAGCAAATAATATCGTTCATCAAAGACAGTTTAAATATGCATTGTGGAAAAATTGCAGAACAGCACAGTAGGATGCGAAAATATGCACCCCCTATTATGTTAAGGTAATGCAAATCCTTAGAAATTAGACTGTGGTTTAAATGTGAATTGTGGAAAAATTGCGGAACAGCACAGTATGATGCGAAAAATTTGCACCCCTATCATGTTAAGGTAATGCAAATCCTTAGAAATTAGACTGTGGTTTTCAAGTATTGTGTTTATATCGACAGTATATTTCTCAAACTTCAGATGGAAACTTTCAATCAGGTATGTTCGACAACTTTTAGAAGGTTGTGCTTTTTTCAATTTTCAGTATATATAAGGTAGGGGACGAATTTTTCGTAGTTCATGCTACTTCAATTTTAATGTATGTTACGGTTTTGTGATTCCAGTTGGTAGGCTATATTGAATACAGTTCTAGCTGGCACTTATAGAGTTTGGCATTTAAGAGTATTTCTCAACAGTTGACACGCAGACAAGTCATAACTGATACACTGTGTATTTCATTGTTATGCATCGTAAAGCAATACTGATATCGCATATACCCGTTCAAAAATGCTATTATAGTGCGTGGTAGACACTAGGTATAAACGCAATTAGTCATTGTTAGTAGATGGCGCAAAACATGAGATAATACTTGTTTTATCGCTATTAACTTTTTGTTAAAATTGTTAATTGTTAAAAGACTCGCATGGTTTCCTATATGACCAGCATTGTCCAAATTATATTATATATAGATCGTGTTAAAGGTATATAGCCTGACCCTGTGTGAATTTCTAAAATGTTTTAAATAATTTTATAAACATAAAAAACGGAATGTGTTATCATAAATGTTGAAGCCCAAACGTTGAATAGACGGTCCAGGCAAAACTTAATTTCTAGAGCGAATCTCTTCCTAATCCCATATAGTTTATATTATGGGTAGCTTTCAGTAAATAATTGTAAAATCGACTGAACGGCTTTGCTATATGGAAGATGTTAAGGTGACAAAGATAACAATTAGAGACTACAATCGCGACTCCAAATTTTGAATTTCAAAGAATTAGATGCGGCATCTATTCAAAAGCCGAGTGGTCTCACAGTCTCACAAAAGAATATTGAAAGAGAAAAATGAACACACAAATCATATACTTTTTCTAGTTTTACACTACATCCGAAAGTTTTATTTATTCACTTTTTTAAACACTTTTTCAAACCGAATTTATCAAACCTATAGATATTAAACAGTCATTAGTATTCTTAAATTTAGGCTTCTTTTTCACAACAGTTTGCTCCAAATCATTAATTTCATTTCTTTTTAAGCATGTGCTCCCCTGATTTGAGAAATAACATTAAAACTGCGTCACGAATCATTTTAGGACGCAAGGGAGGAAACGCACAGGGAAGAAATCACAGACGAACAAAATAAAGCTGAAGGTAATAGTTAATAATCGTTTCAGCTAAATAATGTTGAACTATAGAAATGTAATCTTTCCCCAGGATGGACCCTAATGGGGAAATATAGGCGACACTCAAACCTAGCTAACTATACAGTCCGATATTTTACCTCTCCTATAATAATAGTCTCTGTGATTAACAGATTTAAGTGATGAAGAAAATGTCGAGCGTGATACTGTCATTCCTAACGAAATGGAATACCAACAATATACAAATGTTCAGTCAACTCGGGAAATGCAGCACCCTGAAGATAAGAAAGTTAATCAGGCTACAAAAATGGTTCACCCTTCATGTGACGAGTACATGGTCCTAAACAACGGGAAACGAACCCAGAAAGCACCAATACCAAAACCAAGAACCGGTAAAAGTAGCAAAATTCCGAAAAGTGATAGAAAAGAATTTTCTGGGGGAGCGCCAGAGAAGGTAAGCAACTTACATTTTTGGACCACGAATGGCCACATAAACTATTATAAATGCATCCATACAAGACATGCACCGTCTTATGAAAAGCTATTTTGTCCAAGACATGAGCAAAAACACCAGGGGCCGGTTGTATGAAAGCCGGATAGCGCTATCCACCGGATAGTGATTTTTTCAACCGTTTTAAAAATGCTCGAAAAGCGATACAATTTCATTTTTTTGGCCAGCAATTATTAAAGAGGATACTCGATTTAGGAATACTAAGATTTAATCAAAATTGTAGCAAACAACGGGCGATTTTAAAGCGATTGAAAAAATCACTATCCGGTGGATAGCGCTATCCGGCTTTCATACAACCGGCCCCAGCTATTTAAGTCAAAATCGAGTTTAACTAATATTTCCACCAGATCGTATTATACCATTACAACAGGGCTTAAGCATGCATGATCTTTTTCTACTGAGACAGTTATCTCAAATAAAAAACATAGACTTGGGGAATAATAAAATCAGTTTTGCACCATCCATTGAACTGCCGGAATATTTAAGAATACAAGTTTAATTTCGCTTCTTATTTAATCCCTCTGCGACCATCAATTAAGATATGAAATTGCTAGACGCTTTGCATCTCTAGTAATGCAGCACACAGAACTTAATTGTTTTCCTTCCACTGACTAGTATGTTCCATCATGTTTTAGGACGCTAGGGAGGAGAAAAATAAGGAAGAAATCAAAGGTGAACTGGATACTTTCAAAGGTGATTGATTGATTGATATATGAATTTGCAAAAATAAAGAAATTAAAAAAAATTTAACCGTCAAAATCTATCTAGCATGTTTGCAACCAACACCACAATCCTATATTTGTAAGCAATCCGCAATAATTCTGTTGTTTCAAATTAGAAGGACGAGCCCCACTGCATCCAAAACAAATGGTAAAGAGATGGGAAAATGAGGGCAGCGACTATGAAGACATGTCTTCAGCAGAAAGGGATCACGGGAAACAGTCAGCAGAAATTAAAGTGGAAGGAGCAGTTGCCAGCAACTCAAATGCAGCAATTGAAAAACCAGCACTAGATACTGATTCTCTTTACAAGGTAGATAATTTGACCTAAAGCTAGGATATGATTATAGCCACAAAAACATCTTTTTTGCTAATAGAAAAATGTTACAAAATAAAGCAATGGTTACAAAACATTTACATCGAACCACCACCACTTATTTATTTGTCGCCACCACCTGAAAGAGCAGTATACATGTGCCCGTTTTGGAATGCAGTATTCAAACTGCCAAACAACCTATATCTTTAATACATCAAACAGTAGCGTAGCCAGCCTGACGATTTGTCCCGCTATGCTAATATTTTGGTCTTCACTGTCTGTGAAAATAATAAATATTTACATAGCGGGACAAAATCGTCAGGTTGACTACGCCACCAACACCAAGGCTTGTTAATTGACCTTTTTTAGTAATTTACCAACTAGAATATTCTTTAAATATCATATTAGAATATCCCACAAAATCCACAAACCTCCTCAAAGCCTATGAGTGACACAGTGCGGGAACCTAGTAAACATGCATAGTAACGCCTTACTGTGAAATTTTCTGTCACTTATATATAAGAAGATAAAATATTAAACCGCTTTATTGAAGTGAATGTTTTTTTCCACAGCCAGATTACCAAGAGGAAAAGGTGTCTCGACGTTACCGTCAAGAAAAAACGCCAAGAAAAAGTGTCGACGATATAAAAAACATCCGCGATATGTTCGACGTTTTTGATCTCCTTCATATAGAACACGATCCTGAAGAATTAAGTCTTAAAGAAATGAAAAAGACGGCGAAGAAAGTGATCGAAGATCAAAGTTCTGGTAGCGGGAAATATTTAAATGGAACAACGGTGATCTACACATTTTCCATACAGTTATTAGACTATTACAACTGCAAATCTTTCGGTCTGTTTGTAGCAGTATAGCTATATGATTCAAAAACAAAACGCAGATTAAACACCCAAAAACGGGACCCGAATATTTTTTAAACAATATTTGCAAAAAAGTTAACTGCAGGCAATTTTTCCTCTCATTACCTGTTCTATTCGGACAGCCATTCATTCACTATTGAAAACCTTGTTTTGTCAAAAATTGTAGATACCAGAAATAATACTTTACATGAGTAAGTCCAATAACGATAACAATATTGATTTTTCTGAAGTGGTATGCGATTTAAACACAAACAAACCATTGCTAGAAAATTTAGAGCGCGCCTCGTTTTGAATAAAATATTACATGCCTGAAAGGCTCTGTTTATATAAAACAAAAAACTGTTGTATCCGAAAGAATATTCGTTTCATACCTCAATGTATTTTCTACTACATTTCAAAGGGACTTGAGGTGATTACCAAGGCTAAAGACGAGGATAAATTGAAAAGAAAAAAACTGGAGGAGTTTTATTTTGACGTTGAGGATTGTGTCAAGAAATTGGATGAAGAGGCAATTGAGGTACTAGACGTCTACTATGGCGATCGTGGTGTCCTGAATGTTTTAGCTGAACAAAAAGAACGTTTAACGAACGGAACGGAATACAACGTTCTTATTGCAGGTATTGAACGTTTCATATACTAATACTGTTGGACCATTCTGCACTGGTCTGAAATATTGTACGAAAATCCTATTACAACTTTTTAGGTGAAAGTAGCGCAGGAAAAAGTAGTTTATTGAATCTAATTCTCGATGAAGAGCTTCTTGCACACCATGTTCTCAATACCACATCGACAATGTGCGAACTGAAGTTTGGGGAAGAACGAAAACTCGTCGTTCACTATGAGTACGACAAGGAACGAAAGAAGCGGCCCTTACCTGCAACAATTCCGTTGAAAACCGAAAAGGAATGCGGCAAAAATTTTTGTGATCAAATAGCACCTTACGTTAAGACGGAGCCAGACCAGCGACAAAAGGGACCGAAATACACTAGAGTAGAAATCATTTGGCCGCATGAATTACTCGAGGTGATTTGTCTTCCAAAATGTATATATATATATATATACACCCATTTGCAAAAACGTTGGCCGCAGATAGATAGATAGATAGATACTCGAAGTCTAATTAGAATTGCATATGATTACATTTGCATGGGATTTCAATCATATTACACAACATATGCAATTCTAATTAGATTTTGGGTATCTATCTATATATCTATCTGCGGCCAACGTTTTTGCAAACGGGTGTATATATATATATATATATATATATATATATATATATATATATATATATATATATATATATATATATATATATATATATACATGGTTTCAGAAACGTTCACTTCCCCATCTTCTTCGAGTTGTTGACGGAGTAGTGTTTTTAGTATCGTAGTAATTGGACGTACCTTAATTGGTATTTTTGACGTATTTTAGAAAGGAATTGCTATCATTGATAGTCCAGGCCTTGGGGAATCGGATGAAATGAATAAAGTTCTGATGAATTATCTTCCATATGCTTTTGCGTTCATTTATGTTCTTGACGTTTCCCATGCTGGGGGAATGCAAAAGGATATCAAAGAAAAGGTAGATATAGAAAAACCTAACTTTCAAAACATATGTTTAAAAATAAATTATTAGAATGCTTAAATACTATTTCGTAGTTGATGGATATCGTGAAAAAGGTGCACTCGTCCAGTGGTAGTGTTGAAACCCTTCAGTATTTAGCCGATTCCTCGCTTTTCATCTGCAATAAATGGGATCTAGTGAAAGAGGCTGAAAAATCAGAAACGAAAAAACATGTCGTCGCAAAGCTCAGCGAGTGCTGGGAAGATTCCAATTTGAATCATCAAATTGTGTACATGTCAATAGAGAGAGCCATCAAAGTACAGGAATATGGCGGAGTCACAGAAGAGTTCAATGATTTACTCCAAAAAATTAAGACGATGATATTGAAGGCAATAAATGTCAGACTATACAACCACTGGCTGTAAGTACATCTTATAGCATATTACTATTGCAACTTACAGACCCTACCTCCCAAAGTGAGAGCCCTGGGTCGGATCAAGGGCCGCTAGAGACTATTAACAGGGGAGCTTGACATTAAATTTTAACAAGGGGGGATGAGCCCCCCCGATGAGCCCCCCTCCAATACACAAATCAAACAATAGCAAATATTTTACAATATGCAAAACTACATGTATATTTTTGATTAAATGAAAAAGTTCCCAAATGAAAGGGATGGAGTATGTAAGGTGAAGCATTCACATTTTTCTTTATTTTGCAGAACAGAAACAAAAAGTAATTAGAAATATTCTTAAACACCTGTGATTTTTTATATTATTCGCTCGGGATTTAGCTATTTATTGTTACAGGCAATTTCTTGAAGGAGAACTTTTTTCTTCCAGGTGGTTGTATGTAGCAATGCATCATATATATAGATTAACATATTTCATCAACCAAGAGACACAATCATCTCACCAAGAAACTTTTGAACGAATGGAAGCAATCGAACGACGCATGGAAACAATTGAAAAACAAGAGCAAGACGTCAGAGAGAACATGAAGGCGAGACTAGAGGATCAGACCACAGTTCTCCACCACAAATTGGAGGCGTACATCAATTCGACTGATTTCAAAAGAAATTTCTGCACGTGGACTAACAGTCCACTTCCACAAAATGGAAAAACGTGGGAGATAACAAAAGGCAACGTGAACAAAGCAATTGATTCCAGATTCAAAGAATTGCTTATTCAGTGGGAAAATGAAAATCAAGTGTACTTTGAAATTCACAAGCAGCTTCTTTACGAATTTCGTACAAGGTTTGGCACACTGTGTGTATATCTAAAACGTGATGGTGCAGGAATATTTTCTTCCCACGTTCTAAATAGTTCTAGCTGAAGATATATTCTTTGCTATAGAACTCCTTATGAATCACTTACCAGTTATCATACCATTTAACAACGTGTCTCGCAGTGAAACTGTATATAAGTACGTTGTTTTACAACTGGGGCTGGTATAACTAAGAAATACACGACTCTGATTGCCTAATTCTGTACTTAACTAAAGTTATGCAACTGGCCCCTGCACGAATTGAATGAATCCATTCATCAATGTCATCCATAATTATCCTTTATCGTAATAATTCATTTAATTAAGGTTGAATCTTTTGGAAGAGGAACTTCAAGGTGTTGACAAAGCGATGCATAGTATGGAAAGACAAGCTGATTATGCAAAGAATAGAAGAAAATTTTCGACAAAAACCAAAGTTATCTTCGGTGCAACGAGCCCTCTTTGGATTCCGTTTGGTGTGGCGGGTTTGGTGATTGGTATGCCCGTTTTAGGAGCAATGGCAGTAAAACGTAAAGTTGATGATAACAAGAAGTTGGATAATTACAAAAAAAATCCCAGTGACTACGTGGAAAAAAGATCACGAAAATACCTTGAGCGACTCTCAAAGGAACACGTGTTAGCATATGCCCAACGACAGATGGAGAACACCAAAAAGGTGTTGTCAAAATATGGAGATCAAATTCCCATCCTGATAGAGGCAGGTCGAAAACTGGTGAAGCATTTATCTAATGAGACTCGAACACAGGATGAAGTATTGAGACTTTATGCCCCAATTGAGAAGAAAATTGTTGAGATGATAAACAAGATCACACCCTTGGGAATTGAGCTATGTCCTGAAACAGTGAATACAAATGATCTTGAATGGAAGGAAGAGAAGGAATCATGTTTCGGAGAAGGAGAGTTTTCCAAAGTTTACAAAGGGAAGTTGAAGAATGCTGGTGGAGCCAAATTACAGAATTCAGAAATAAACGTGGCAGTTAAAGTGTTCAAGCAACCATTTGATGATCTAAATACTAGATTCTTTCTGGATGAAGAAGTGAAAATCAGGTATATATGTATATTTGTGTATTAAAATATTTTCAAGTGTCAGTGTGTAAATCTTCAATTACATTGAACAATAACAGAACTTGAATTATGTAAATTGTTCAAACAAAACTCTCTTAAAGGAGTACAATTTATTATAGAGAAAGATTGAGGACACCTGTCTAGCTGCCATAGTTTACGTAATTGTTGTCTTACAGGCAGAGAAAAAAATGGTAAAAAAGCTGGCTGGCTTTCCGTACTATCGTTTGATTTTCAACTCAATTCATTACGAAAATTTTAGCTCATTTCATTTCGAAATCTCCTGAGAAAGCCACTGGAAAGAGAGACATCAAGATATTTTAGCCAGGGTACTACCACATTTGATGAGAAGGTAATCAAACAACATATATGACATTTTCTTTTTTTTACTAGGGATCTGGAACATAAAAACGTTCTCAAGTATTTCGGAGCAGCCAGAGTTAGTACTCCTCATGAAAGTAACAAGTACAAATTTATATTCGTGATGAAAGCTTGCCAACAAAACCTGCGAAATGTCATTTTCGGAAATGCGACTTTTGCACCTGCGCAGTCTGAAAACTCCAAACAAGCAATTGACAAGTTCAAGAAATGGGCGATGGAGATAGCGGATGGTTTAAACTATATTCACGAACGAGGACTTACACACCGTCATCTGAAGCTGGAAAATATTTTGGTTGGTACCATGTAGATACATCTTTAACTGCTTAGATTTGCATTTCGACTTAGTAATACTTGGCTAACGATGACTAAAAAGTTGGAATGATGAAACATTTGCATTTGCATGCTATATATAACGCGAAAACTTCTAAGTATAACTTTTTTAAAGTACTTTACTGCATTATAATAACCTAATCAATGTCCAGCCAAGACATTAAAAAATTAACGTTCTAACGGATCCTAAGGCTCACATCATTACGATAGCACACCAGCTCTTACACTATATTTTTGCCCGCTGCCGATCGGTAGGGATGGAGACGGTATCCGAGCGAAACGGTCGGGCTAGGGGTGAAACGGTGTTTCTTTTGAGTTTGCTGTTTTCGGCGCAGATAATAACTCAACGAACCATGCTATTTTAACGGTACCTCCTCCATCCCGTGATCAACTGTCACACGTGAGTCACTGAAGTGAAACCGTGGAATAAACGATACGAACATCAAAGTACACACACACACGAAACAAAAAAAAAATACCTGTAAATGTGGCGATCATTAATGAATTTACCTTTACCCCAAACACCAATTCCACGACCAAAACGGGTGTGAAAAGAACTGTGCTTAATCCTGCAAAACAAACTAACAAAAAAACAAACCCCAGCGAGATTAATAAGACGCTTCTCCCGTAGAGTTCACAACATCGCCTGAAGTCGTTAGGGAAAGGGGCGGGATGGGTCACGCAAGCAACTAACAACTCGATCAGGCAAACTGGGCTCATATTTGTACTCACCGGAGGGGGCAAGTAGCCGACCGGACAAGCGTCCTAGGACCCGCGACACTACGATACGAAGACCCGTATAACATTAACTTCCTTTATTATTTAATAATAAATACATGTAAAAAAAAAATCCTAATGAGCAAGCAGTGTTCTTTAATTCCAAAGTTAATAGTTCTTTTATGAATAATATATTGTATTTTCAAGCTTCCTTGCTTTTTCGGAGTTCGAGTTTTAAAAAAATAACTTCATAGTTATACGTGACATATTTGTCTGGTTGCTGTAACTTAGCTGTGTATATAGCTAGCTACATGAAATATCGGTCAACCATCTTTAAAAATTTTCAAAGTATTCATCTGTTTATTTACAGGAAGATGAGGACGGGACGGTGATGATATCTGATATTGGAATTGTGGGTCAACATCTGGAAACAGAGAGAAGCATAACTTATCTTGCACCTGAGGTATTTGAAGATCAGATGAATTGTACAAAAGAAGCAGATATTTACAGCTACGGCATCATGTTGTGGGAAATGTGGTATGGAAAACAGGCGTTTACAGAACTAATGCCCATTGAAATAGTTGAATTCCGAAAAGAGCTAGCTGATGGGCATCGCCCAAAGACAGGCTTCACGACGATCAGCATTCCAGCAATACATGCTGTCATGGTGAAGTGCTGGGCGACTAAAGTTGAAGAACGGTATTCCGCAAAAGAATGCTGCAGGGTATTTCAGGATATCATAGAAGGCTGAGTCAGCAAGAAAACAATTCGCACGACTAACTATAATTTTAACTTTCCAAATGGGGATAACACATAATGCATTCAACTGAGCGACTTTTAAACTGCAAATACTGGGAAAACAATAAAAATATAGAAATAAAGTAAGCTATAATATAGTCTAGGTGGCTAATAGCAAAATATTTTAAAAACCGTGACGTACGTAGCACTATCCAGCTTTCGTAGAACATTTACATTAATCAGGCGTAGTTTGAAGTATTTAGTAATCTAGCAGCCCTGCATGGTATAGTGGTATATTTCTAGAATTTTTGCACGCGGACATTGGATATCTTCTTAAAGTCTGCACTATAAGCTTACTTAATCGGGCATATATAGTTGTCATTATAAAAGTCATACAATTCAACATATAATAACGAAGAAACAGATAGACATTAACAACTAGAGCGGGCGGGTAAATTAGAAGAAAAAGTAATATAATTGCTATCCCCGTGTCCCAAACCATAGATATTTGAACGAGATGCATGGATCGGCATCTATAGTATTTTGTATACTTCAGTAATCTTAAATCCAGAAACAAATACATTGCATGCACAACTTACTGAGATAGTTATATATGCGCAAGATTTCTGTATATGAGCATATAATTTCCATAACAGGTCGTGCAATATTTGTTGCCGGATCTGTTCAATGCCTCTCTCTTCTGCTCAACGACACCGCGGAAATGGGTTTGCATAATTGCATTCATATTTGCATTCTTAATTTCTTACAGGCTTCAAATCAGGTGAGCAAAAAGTGTTATAAATGCTCAACAAAATATAACTTGCACAGGAGATTTGAAGCTTGCACACGGCAAAAACAAATCGTCTGAATTAATAACCTTGTGCATGTATAATACGCTGTTTCAAAGCTGTCAGATCTTTTTCATGAGCTTTTAAAATATTTCAGAGCACGTATTGAGATAAAATTTAAACTTGTTTTTCAGTAGTATTTTCTAAAATTTGATAAGCAATTTCAGGGATGTCCTCTCTAATATCTATGCTTAAACTAAATGTCTATTCTATATACCACCATTCATAGGCTTTCATTCTATGCCTGTTAAGATACCCTACAGTATAAAATGTCATTATTCATAAGCCTCAATACCTCATAGTAATACATTTTTTATTAAGCATAGAAAACGATAAAGCTATAGAATACAATAAAAATAAATTTTAATGCAGGCAAAACAAATTTCATAAATGTCATGAAAACTTTAGTAACACATTTAGTGTCTGCCGATGTTCAGCTGAGGCGAGGATTTATACTGCATGAATGCAGGTATTACAAGTACAAAATAATCTCTATAAAAATGGTATCGCTTGGTTTAATACATGGAATTCATATAAACGGCGTCCAGCCGGGCAATTATACAATTATCTTAAACTGTTTATCAAAATCTTATTTCAGTCTATAGTTTTATCAGAGCTATGCAATGAGATCTGTGTATTTGTTGATCTAATTTATTGGAAAACGAACTAGGAGCCAACAGATGTGATTAGTCCGTAAGTACATCCACAACTAAGCATGTTATATATTTGTTAAATTTAAGGTTGTATGCATGAGATACTGTTCTACCGATCAACAAAGTGTAGTTGGCATGCAGTTTGTTTGATTTATACCAGAGTAGGTCGCCCTCTTCACAAACTTTACGAAGAAACTACTAATTACACACTGAGTAAAGTTTCCAGACATTCGGTAATGATTGGGGGCGATATATGTCTATTTGACTGCGTATATACATTTATTCATACAGATTATCAGGCGCATGTTATATACATTTCCTATTATACTGGATCGTCTATTATACTGGATGATCCGTCCTTACTGTATATATTAATCAAGCTACTGTGTTTGTTACAGCTAATGTTACTGCATGCGTGAGAACTGATGTATCCGTTTGCTGGACAATAACGCGAATGTAGGTTCGAACTAGACTGATCTAAATGGAAATTAAAAATGACGTTAAGTCGAAGCCTTAATTATATCATCATTCAACATCGCTTTAGGAAATTCGGCATCGTTTTTTCTCACTTCGGATCTAGAGTTTGTCTTCCATAAACATTGCATTCTTATATAGTTTCTGGGTGGTTAGGATAAAGAAATATTGCTTAGTATTTATAAATATACGTCGCATTGCGAGTTTGGCTAATATTTAGGAATGTTTGACATGCTTCACCGCAGCGGTAATAAAACACATTTTAAGAGACTTGAGCTAGCTTCTGATAAACAGAATATTATAATAATTCCTTATTATTCATCATGATTTTAACGTTTTTGCTTTGATTTATGTAATAACGTCTAAGTTTCGTGAATTTAAAGAAATTTATTTTAAAGTTATTGAAATACAATAATTTTGTGTGCGGGGGAGGGTTAAGTTGAGAATATCCGCTGCACGCTTTGCTTAGGATCATATATTGCTTGAACAATTTGTGCACGTTCGTAAGGGTTTCTTTTTGACGGGCAATCATATCTATCCGTAGCGAGAGGTAGCGGAATTCTTTCTATATCGTGGGTATTCACTTGAATTTTTCACTATGAACTAGATCGTAACATATATTTTATTAAAGCACGCGTCTACACATTGCGATTTTCCCGCTACGATTCGTAATTAGCCACATGTATTCCAGTTGACCCTCTTGAAATAACAGGGTTTTAGAATTTGAAATGCCATCGATTTGAAATACATCGATCAATAGTAATCTCGTCAATAATAAAAAGAAGCGTGTATGACAAATCGCAATGTGTAAACGTTGCTTTTGGGCAATTATTATTTCTTTTTCAACAAAATATAAAGCACGACGATTAAACGTCTCTCTTAAAATTGACTCATTCAATCTAACAGGTCCGTCTTTTTCTTATCTGAAATATTTTGTCTTTGCTTAAGGAATCAAAGATTTTATTTTGTTCGTTTGGTATGTACCATAGAGTAGCATCGAAATGGCAGAAAAACGTTTTTCTATAGAAGAATTGAATTTCTTTAAATTCGCATCAATCGTTTACGATGAATTTCCCAAAATGTTACGTTCGATATTTGTGAGACTATGGAACACCAAAATTGCGCCGTTATCAGGTTACCTAGAGTGGGACGACACTCCCCTAGTGCGAAACCTTCTCTTGGCAAGAGAAGGAGGTTCAACGGACATACCAATCAATAAATCGTTCGAGGAATGGGATTGTACAGCTCTCTTCAAAGCTACCATCTACTCCAAAAGTTTTAATACGACGACGACGACGACCACCATAAAACGTCCCACAATCAAGACGCTGAGTGACCAATTTATAAAAGGAAAAAGTCCCACTTCTTTTCACCTGTCGCTTACCAGTGCAACTGGGAACCAGGATGAAACGATAACTTTAGCAATCGACCAAGTTCGACTTCTTAGAAACACCTTATGCCACATGCCGAAGTCTACAATGGCAAAAGCTGATTTTGATAACTATGTTCAACTTGCAAAGGATGCTTTTGCTGCGGTTGGATTCCCAACATATAAAATTGACGAAATTGGTGAACTCAAAGAGGAAGACTTCCCAACTATGAAAGTCGATGAGTTGAATAAGAAGATTAGAGATGATCTGCAGGAGATCAACAAGTTTCTTCAAGATATGATAAAAAAGCAGGAAGACAACAAGCTTTTCCAAAAGAAGGCTATGCAAAAATTGGATATGATTATAGGTATAGTTATATATGACATAAATATCAGACTAATACTTCCGTTTGCATGCTCTGGCTAATGAACATGAATGAATGCACCAGCTACGAAACACGCATTAATTGTTTAGTCATCGGTTTCCAGAATGCGTTGGAAAGACTATTATGAAAAATACACTACTCTATATTTGTAAGAGAATGTCTTCAGAAAGTCTTATTAGAGACCATGAGATCCACAGAAGCTCGACGGCGCGCGACGTCTATTTAAACTTTTGTTTGACAAGGAAAGCTACGCGAGGAAAGCAAGAATGTTTATCACTAGTGGATTTAGTAGAATGTAGAATAAGCGATTTGATAAGAAACTAGATTTTCTAGACGTGTATAGGATTAAGTTGAGAAAGGACATTCAGCCGAGAAAAGTGGTCTCGAAGGTTTATGAGGAACTCGGCGTGCTTTAGTCTTCAGAATTTGTTGTTTTTAATCTCTAAAATTCTCGGCTTGGTGTTGTTTTCGCTTTAGTAGGTTCAGAGAGCTAAGTTGCCGGGGAAGTAAAGACGGTGACTGCCGTTAAGGTAACTTAATTGACGTAGCTAACCTCGCGTCACAGATATATATAACATTCACGTTGCTAAGGGGCTGTTTACATGAGCCCGGTTACCCGAGATTCAACGAAGCATGAGATGATTTTGAGGTATTGAACTGAGCAGTTAACATGATCCTGGCAGTCGTATAATCACCACAATAATAGCATGTGCTTGTTTGGTGTCATAAAGACTTTTTTCAATATCTCAAAGTCCTCTCACGCTTCGTTGAATCTTGGGTAACCGTGTTCATGTAAACAGCCCCTAAGAAAACGCAATTATGCTGTAAGTTTAACGTTGTTTCAATAACAGTAGCGTTATCAAATTAATTATATATATACTTCTTGGACTAAGATAATTATACTCTTTGGATCACTCTTTTAATTTTGTTTTATACAGAAAATCCCTTTGTACTGAAGGCGCGCGCGTCGTCGAGCTGTCGCTTCGAAGATCTTAAGGTCTCTATTGTTTCGCGACAGCTAGCGTTTAAAACGCTTAGAACCAGTCTACCTAAAGTCGTGCGTTATTCTGGGATGGTTTAGTGGAATCTCTTTTAAGAGATTTTTAGAGCTTTAAAAAGCTCTAAATTCAGCTTTATATACAGAGCATTTCGCTATAATAAACGGTTTAAAATACCAAATGATGGTAATGTCAGTACGCAACTGACGACCATTGTAATTCCTTCCTACCCATTCGCACATCAAACGCAAACAACATTTATATACAAATAACTGACTAATTTTGCATTCAACTTTTCCAAAATTTTACATAAACATCACTTTCCTCTAATTTTCCTCTAATGGTGTGCAATTAAACAAGGAAAGATCGATGATTTTTGGTCATCAGTTGAAATGAGCCGTGAAGGAGGTAAGGTCGTTATCTCTACTGACTCTGACGAAGTTGAAGGGAATAAAAATGAGGTTTTCAATGATTTTCAATCTGGGAGGCTGAAAAAGCGTTCGCTGGAGGAACCTTCGCGGAATGGAGTTGAAGTGAAAGGAATGAAAATTGAGACAGTGAACATGGAGAATGTAAACACAACGATGGAAGCTATAAATAAAAGGTAAAAAAATTTGCTCACATTTAGTTCTGTCCCCTTATAAGAGTGGTCAAAAAGGGGTGACTGAAATGATGTTTGGATTAAAAATACAATAATAAATTCCTACTTAACCTATAACTACTCGGTTGTAGGTGTTTTAGACGTTACACAAACCCAGTTATAGAAGCTCAAAAAATTTAAAGATAGTTTTATACTAGATTTTTAGGCCTGTTTTCATGTTGTACGTCAAAATCTAGAATTTTTAATCGTCGGCGGCCTACGCGTAATTTCTAAAACTTACATAGCTCATATTTTATTGAGCATGCATTTAATCCCGCAAGATGTAACAAGTGACATGCCGGATTTTTGGCAAGGCATAGGCATTTTTTTCTTTTAGTGCATAATGCATTTGTCTTCCAGGAATACCGCTAGAACGTGGAACGCAATTAAAGAAGGAAATCTCGAGGAATTAAGAAGCCTTGTTGAATCCGGTGTTGATGTGAACCGGAAAGTTACGCAAGAATTATCATGGCTTCATCTCGCAGCACAATTTGGTTCTCTGGACATTGTCAAGTATTTGGTTGAACATGGTGGCAAAGTGACAAGTGAAGACAACAGTTTCCGAGAAACAGTTTTGCACTCGGCTTGTCGCGGGGGAAATGACGCAATTGTTCAATATCTTCTTCAACATGGAGCTGCGAAAGACATTAATAAGAAAAATCCTCCTGGACTTACACCGTTGAACATAGCTTGCTCTGAAGATCATACAACCGTAGCTCAAACATTAGCAAAGGCATTGAATGGTGATGATAAAATTATTCTTATGCAGGAGTTAACTGAACCTTTCGAAGAATATCATAATCGGGAATCGAGAATTGAGAAGACTGCAAGGTAATACAAACTTAAATTTAATTTACATTACGATACACTCACTCGACTCACTCGAGAGTTTTCTCAAAGACGACAATAGACCTTTTGCATTATAAACTACATTTTGATCTGGGCAAGGAAATGCAAATAAATCACCATAGCTAAAGAGAGTTGCGAATTGGAGCCTTTTAAAGTTTGCAAATTTGTGTACTTTTGCACTACGCACAGAAGTGTTGCCAGATTTAAGCCAAAAACGCTAACAATTTTTTATTTTGAATTTGGCCAGTGAAATTCAAGATCTACAAGATGAAAATGTCAAAATGACCACCGCAATGTTACGCCTGCAAGATGAAAATGTTGACCTTATGCCCCGAATACAACGCTCAGAAAGAGAGGATGCAAACGAGGATGACATTATGTCTTTACCAGAGAAGGTGAGATTACGTGAGAACGAAAAAAATTGAAGCTCTGTTGGTTATTTTAATATTTGTACAGCCTCGTACCCAGGCGCTTTAATAGTAAAATATATAACGTTGCATTCAGGTATTATATAGAGGTCGGCTGAAAAATTGACTGTTGATGGGCTAGCCAATTATTACGAAAGTTTCCTTTGGCGAAGAATCATCTAAAAGTACTTTTATTTAAATGTTTTCCGTCGGAGTGACTATATCGTAGAGCACTCGAATAATCGCCTGCCGTATTTACTTATTTACTATTGGGAAAAGCAAGCGCATTTACAACATATTAAGAGGTTTCTGTCCATGACATAAAAGATAAACTTATATTCCTTTGTTTACCGGTTTATTAATCTGATGATTAATTCAACGCGATATGGCAACAACTTGAATATAATTATAATAACTTGTAAACAATTATAATAAAGTCGCCATGCAATCATACAAGAAAACTTGAATATAATTTGTAACATGAAATGTTCAATATTAATCAACTTATCACATTTTTAAAAACCAGTGTATCTGAAAAAACCTGAATCTAATTCAAGTAATTATAGTATATAATTATATAGTAATGTATTATACTGTATAATTCATTTGATTGTTTACATGTTGAATTCATTTTCTGCCAGGCGCTTCCTTTAGCAAAACCACACCAAGCAACCCGCGCGCTCGCGTTTTTTTCAGCTGACCTCTACACAATAACTGAATGCATCATTATTTTTCTACTATTAAAGCGTCTGGGTACGAGGCTGATATTTATATGTTATATTTCGACAAACCGTCAACAGGAAGTGGACATTCGGAATCAGATTATGAGGTGCATCGTTTGATTCTGAAGGTTGACAAAGGACAAATTGAAAATATTGTTAATAAATATTTTTGCTTACAAACAAATTTTACTGCATCATGCATAAAAAATAAAACTGCTTGTGGCAAACATTTATACACCTGTGGGTCCCAACAGAGTGTTTAGACATTCAAACTCTAACAATTACACTGTTATGGGCGATTTCAATAGTTTTCGGGTTTTTTGAGACACCCTGTTCATTGTTTGTTTGTTTATTAACTGAGATAAATATTTTCTATTTTTTAAACATCATTTATCAACAGGACATGTCGGCATATCAACACATCTCAGAAGATTATAACCCACAGGTGAAGTAGCAGATATATGGCCAAGTATAGTTTTTATCATTTATGTCACAAAAATGGTGAACAACTTTTTGCCGAGGTGCTAATTATATTTATTATCAGCATGAAAAAATCACTGGAAACTGACTGGTTGAGAGAAGAATAGTTACATCATTAATTCATCTTTTGTAAGCTTGAAAGATTTTACTAAAATATATACGAAATAGCAGAATGTTAGCTATATTTGCATACAAAAACGTCCTGTTTATCACTGAGCGAAATTAACACCAGCTAATAACTCACGAAATCAACTACGAAATAGATCTAATTAATCATGTGGACTGGCATAGTGCCAGACAGGCGTAGCTATACCTTTGGACAAAATATGTGAACCAGAGCAGTCTAATTATAAATACATTGTTTGTTATTAACTGAGATAAATAATTTCTATTTTTCAAACATATCAATTATCAATAGGACATGTCGGAATATCAACACCCCTCACGACGATATATTAACACATCCACGACACCAGAAGATTCACGTTCTAACCCACAGGTGATGTAGTTTTAATCATTTATGTCAAAAAAATAATAAACAACTTTTTTGCTGACGTGCTAATTATATTAATAATAAAAACGTCCTGTTTCCTGTTTATCACTGAGCGAAATTAACACCATGCAGCTAATAATTTACGAAATCAATTACGAAATAGATCTAATTAATCATGTGGACTGGCATAGTGCCAGACAGGCGTGGCTATAACTTTTGGACAATATATGTGAACCAGCCGTCTAATCATAAAAACATTGTTTGTTTATTAACTGAGAAAAATATTTTCTATTTTTCAAACATATCAATTATCAATAGGACATGTCGGAATATCAACACCCCTCACGACGATACAACACATTCACGACACCAGAAGATTCAAGTTCTAACCCACAGGTGATGTAGCAGATATATGGCCAGTATAGTTTTAATCATTAATTTATGTCACAAAAATGGTAAACAACTTTTCTGCTGACGTGCTAATTATATTTATTATCAATATGAAAAAATCACCGGATACTGATTGGTTGAGAGAAGAATAGTTACTTCATTACTTGTAATGCAGTACAATCAAAGATTTCCCTAAAATATATATATATACGAAATAGTAGAATGTTAGCTATATTTGCATATCAACTAGGCCGCCCTATAAGAGCTAAAAGTGCCAGAGCGCTAAACGAAAATACTGGCAGAAAGTACTTGAATATAAATGATCTGGCAGAATTTGGAACGAAAATGACGACAAAAAATCCACTATTGAAATCGTTAAAGTTTAACTGTAAATTCAAGTGGTCCTTTTTTTAGAAATATGAACACCGCAGTGCCACAACAAGAATTCGTCGTAGACACCAAAAACGAATATCCGGAAAAACACCCAAAAAGAATGTGGAGGACATACAAGACATAAGCGAAATGCTTGGTTTATTTCGTCTGCTCCATATAGCTCACGACCCTACTAAATTAGATCTTTCCGAAATGAAGAAGACGGCTAAAAGAGTACTAGAAGACCAAGGTTCTGGTAGCGAAAAGTATTCATATGGCACAACGGTGATTCTTTTACGAATTATTATATTTACGAAAAGTAAACGCATGCTTTGAGAACTTTTGCCTAGTACTGGTGATGAAATGTCCCACAAAGCGATAAAGTTTCAGTAAAGGGTTAGCAGGCCAAAGCATGGTCGAGCGACCTTTGCGTCACCTTTCGAGCATACGGACGCATTTAATCACTAATATACCCGAAAGCTTTACGTTTAGATTGTAAAAACAAGATTATAACGAGGTTGAAAATTGCCTCAGATTTAACCCTTCAAATTTCAGGTGTTCTCGTCGTAACTCGTTGTCATCACATTTAACATTTTTTTGATGAGACGAAGTCGAGGTTTTTATTCAGTGATTTTAAACAAGACTGCGGCAAAAATTATCCACACTTCAACATATTTTCTACTATATTTAAAAGGGATTTGGGGTAATAGCCATGACTAAAGACGAGGATATGTTGAAGAGAAAAACACTGCTGGACTTTAATCTCCAGGTTGACGATTGTGTGAGGCAATTGGGCAGCCACGCGATTGAGGTTCTAGACGTTTACTATAGCGGTGGAAGTGTTTTGAATGTTTTGGGAGAAGAAAGGGAGCGCTTAACGAAAACAGAATATAACATCCTTATTGCAGGTATTGAAGGTTGTAGTTGGTTATATATTGTAACGGCAGGTTGTTCAAACCCAAATTATCAGTGCCAACCCTGTCCTAAGGCTAAAACTTTTACCTGCTGTTTTCGTTCTTGCCAGTCGAACACAAAGAGACACAGTAATACATTTCTGGATTTCTGTTCTGTTCAAGACTTAGAAAATCGAGTCTCTATCGAATCGGACAAGATTTCTGAAACAACCCCTTCAAATTTATAAATGAACTGTTAAAGCCTGAGCCAGTTGTAAGGCTGGAGAGCGCTATCCACCAGGTAGTGACTTTTTCAACCGTTTAAAAAATGCTCGAAAAGCGATAAAATTTCATCTTTGTAACAAGCAATTATTAAAGAGGATCCTCGATTCAGAAATACTAAGATAGAATCAAAGTTATGGGAAACAACGGGCGATTTTAAAGTGAATAGAGAGGTTAAGATACCCCGTTCCGGTGTACGGGTACGGTATGTTTATGTTTAAGGTATAGCGAAACCGGGGTATCTTAACCTCTCTATTGAAAATATCACTATCCGGCTTTCACACAACCGGCCCCAGATTTTGAATGCATTAGCCATGCAGCTAGAGTTAACCTAACAGACATTTAAACACATACCTCGTGCAGCACCATGCAGTATGCAATAAAACATTGAAAAAAATTCTCTTTAAAATTTTTTAGGTGATAATAGCGCCGGAAAAAGTAGTTTAGTGAATCTTATTCTCGGAGAAGAGCTTCTTCCACACTATTCTCTCCATACCACCTTCACAATCTGCGAAGTAAAATATGGGAAGGAACGAAAATTGATTGTTCACCATAACTACGATGAGGAACAAATGACGCCGCCCTTACCTGAAATTTATTTGTTGAAAACAAAAGAAGAATGCGGCAAGAATTACTGTGAACAAATCGCTCCCTTCGTGCGAAGGAAGTCCAACGAGGGATCTAAATATACTAAAGTAGAAATCTTTTGGCCGCATGAATTACTTGAGGTGAACCGTTGCTTTCAAAGTATTAAGAATTCTTAAATTAAATTAAGCAAAAATATTTAGAATTCTCTTCGTTTGACCCATGGTGGAAATGTAGGATTTCAGAATATCAGTCTATCTGTTCCTCTGATACATGTGCATATGGTTACCGTTATTGGTTTTAAGAAAAAGAAAATTGGAAGATAGTACCTAAAATATTTCAATAAGGATTGGAAAAACTTTGGTTACAAATGTGATTATTGAAAATTCTGGCCTCTGATTGGTCGAGCGACCTCAGATTATTATGCGACTGAGCGGAATTCTCAAAAACAAATCCGGCGAGTTGTTTTTGTCAAAGTGACGGATGAAGAAATATGTTATTTTGACGAAAATGCTGTGCATGAAAGCGCAAAAGAAGTGAAAAAATTAGACATAAAATTATTTTCATGGTAAATACTACTTTTAGAACGCTTTTCAACTTTATTTCGCGAAAATATGCATTGTTTTAATTGAATCGTCGTAAAACTGTCGCTTCTACAGCAGATTTTTCTTTCAAAAAACCACCTTTGTATTATTAATACTTTATTCTGTATTTTAGGAGGAAATTGTTATTGTCGATAGTCCAGGTCTGGGTGAATGTGATGAAATGGATGAAGTTCTGATGAATTATCTTCCGAATGCTTTTGCGTTCATTTGTGTTCTTGACGCTTCCAGTGCTGGAGGAGTACAGAAATATATCAAAGAGAAGGTGAATAAAGGAAAACTTATTAATATTTCAAAGTCCATAATATATTATAATTAGGACTTATTGACAACGGGTGAAAATACGCGACAAAAACGTTGGCTGAACTCTGAAGGTCATATGTCGCGTGTTGTGACGTAGCATCACGACTTCCAATTAATCCTGGTGGTTAAAGTATTAACCCCCTATCAAACTGGTTCAAACCTTCGACAAACGAGATTCTGCGGTAAACATTCGGATTTCCCGCCTTTCACGTGACGTAGTCAGATTCTGGAACAGATAAACTTCGAAGCTTGCTATATAATAATAATAATATTTAATACCATAATATAATTGCATCTTGACTGATACAATCGTATCACTCGTATATTGCAGCTAAGGAACATCTTAAAAAAGGTGAAGTCATCTGATGGCGGCTTTGAGACCCTTCAACATTTAGCCGAATGTTGGCTTTTTATCTGCAATAAATGGGATCAAGTAAAAGAAAATGAAAGGTCAGAAACGAAGAAATATGTCGTCGCAAAGTTAAGAGAGTGTTGGGAAGATTCAAATTTGAATTATCAAATGGAGTACATGTCAATAACAGACGCCATCGAAGTACAGGAATATGGCGGAGTCACAGAAGAGTTCAATGATTTACTCAAAAAAATTAAGACGATGGTTTTGAGGGCAATAAATATTAGGTTATACAATCACTGGCAGTAAGTATACAACTTTTTATTACATGTGATGAAATAAAAACCATTTTTTCAGAGTAAATTAACTTTATACATATTTTGGACGTACGATATTTCCACGTGTATAGAAATGCCATATACTTGCTATATAATGCTTTGGCATTTTGACCGCAATTTGTTGTCATTCTTTTCAAATTAAGATGGCGTCGAGATATATAGGAGTGAGAATCCATGCAAACGTAATTCTTAAATTTCAGCACATTTTCTTTATATTCGACACATAACAAAATCTTTAAGAAAGAACATCTAACTTCCATTGAACAAAATTACAAAGACGGTAATAAATATGTGTTGATGCGTAAAATTTTGATTTTTGTCACTGGCTGTATTTTTGTGTTTAAAAGGCGTTTTCAAATTAATGTCTATACACATTTAAGAATATCATTATAGCTTAGATTTATGCACAGACATTCGTAAATTGCGATGAAAAGACACTTTTTAGCTACTCGTTATCTATTTACGAAGAAATGAAAATGTTTTCGAGATTCAGGCTCAAAAAGAATATTAACAATAGGTTAAATCTCTATATGTGATTTAATGACGTTTATTAATATTATTTTTATTATTTTATGTACAAGTTTTTCATTTATTAGCGACCCCATAATGTCTGAAATAAATTAAAGTTATCTGGCTGGATTAACTTTGTTATTCAGATAACCTGCACTATTTAGTTGAATTTCACTTTGTAATTGTATAATGTATGTTTTTCTATGGCGCTAATAAAGTTTATTATTGCCGTTATTGTTGCTACTGTTGTTATTAGCTATAATAGACAGGATTGCGAACGTAGCAGTAGGCTACTCTTTTTATATGAGAAAAGTACCTGATGAAAGGAGCAGTATTTAAATTCCTAATTTGGTAGTGCAGAAGCAAAATTGTCTAGATGAGTCTCCAAAACTGTTGACTCTTGAGCAGACAATTATATTACGCGTTTCTTTAAAAGAAAACTATTTTTTTCTAGGTCGTTATATGAATTGCTGTATCAAATTTATAGAGTAACCTACTTCTTCAACCAAGAGGTGCAATCAACTCACCAAGAAACCCATAAACGAATGGAAGAAATCGAGAAACGCATCAAAGAAATTGAACGAAAAGAGCAAGATGTAAAGAGAGAAATGGAGGAAAGAGTGAAAACCCACACCAAAGTTCTCCAAGCCAAACTTGAAGGTTATATCAACTCGATGGATTTCAAAACGAAATTCTGCTCTTGGACGAATTGTGCACTTCCGAAGGGAGAAATAACTTGGGAAATGACAAAGAGAAACATCAAAGAAGCAATTGATAGCCGATTCAAAGAATTGCTCATTGAGTGGGAAAATGGCCATCAAGTTTATGCTGAAATTCATAGGGAGATTCTGGACGAATTTCGTAAAAGGTTAGGCAGATCCTGTGCATTTTCAATTGAAGAGCTTACATAAGTATCGTGGCAATTTTCATGTCCAAAAATTTTATGCTAAACTAAATGCTTTATTTGGTAATAAATCACGATCTGAATCGCTCAAAAATGTTAAATGTAGCTAGTATATATTTCAAAGGCACCTTTCGCATTATAATTCTTTTATATAAAAAATAAAGGTCTTACAGGACAGGGCAACGTTTTCGAGAGTTTTTTTTTGTTTCCAAGCAAAAATGGATGCTTAAAGGATACTTGTATAATGCCCTCGTAGGCTAGCATAGCAAAAAAATATCTAATTGTTAGCGTTGTAAAAAAAACTAACAATTGGACGAGTATATCGGGAGAGAATACAGAGTAGGGGAACAAAACCTAAGAAAACACTGTACAAAAAGATCATTAATCAACTACGACCAGTCATATAAAACTTGATTTTGACAACGCGACTTTTAATATAGTACATTTAATTGTTGATTATTTTCGGTTATTTATATTTTCACGCCAATTAGTTAAGTTAAAGTACATTGTGTACTGCCTGTTTTTAAATGTTATCTATATAATTGCCGCTTTAGTTTGAATCTTTTGGAGGAGGAACTTGAAGGTGTTGATAAAGCGATATATAGTGTGGAAAGACGTGCTTATCATTCAGGGAACAAAAATAAAATTCCCTTAAAGGCGAAAGTTATCTTCGGAGTGATTAGTCCTCTTTTGATTCCATTCGGTGTGGCGGGTTTGGTGATTGGTATGCCAGTTTTGGGAGCATTGGGTATAAAAGGTAAAGTTGATAAAAAAAAGAAGATTCACAACATAAACAATCCGCTTGAACAACTTAGAAAACGATCCGAAAAATTTTTGGAGGAACTTCCAAAAGACTACGTGTTACAATATGCCCAACGCCTGATGGAGAACACCAGAATGGTGCTATCAAGGTATGGAGATCAAATTTCCACCCTGATCGAGGCCGATCGAAAACTGGTGACGCAATTATTTAATGACAGACGAACACAGGGTGAAATATTGGGAATGTATGACCCAATTCAGAAGAAAAGTCTCGAGATTATATATAAAATCCTACCCTGGGGAATTAAGCTCTGTCCAGCAACAATAAATGCCAGTGATCTTGACTGGAAAAAAGACCACAGTTCATGCCTCGGCGAGGGGGAGGTATCCAGAGTGTACGCAGGGAAGCTAAAGAATCTTGGAAAAAATAAATCACAGACTTCTGAAATGAACGTGGCGGTAAAAGTATTCAAGAAACAATTTGATGAACCGAATTCAAGATACTTTTTGCAAGAAGAATTGCAGATTAGGTATGTATCTTGTTTTGCGGAACCAACAAACGTCATTATGATCGAGAAAATTTTATTGTCCTAAGCCTTAAATCGAGCGCACACTGTTACACTTTTCACGCATCGACACATCACTCGACCTACATGTGTTCCTAGTGTCACTCGTGTTATAAAATTCAATGCCATCAATGCCGAATTCCATTATGATATTTTGTTCAACACATACGTTCCTGCATGTCCAACCCATTTCAAATGATCCTAACGTGTACGATATCCTTTTTTTCTCTAGAGATTTGAGACATAAAAACGTTCTCAAGTATTTTGGAGCAGCCCGAACTAGTGATACTCTTTTATCCAACGACCACCAATTTATATTCGTGATGGAAGCAGCCCGACAAAACCTGCGAAGTGTCATCTTCAAAAACCGAATTCTGACCCCAGCGGAGTCTGAAAACTCCAAACTAGCAATCGGCAAGTTCATTAAGAGGGCGATGGACATAGCGGATGGTTTAAACTACATTCACGAGAGAGGACTTATTCACAGACATCTCAAGCTGGAAAATATTTTGGTTAGTACACTTATACAGTTATTATACTGCATATTTATATTGAGGCTATTAAAGCTATACTTTTCGGCCCTTTAATAGGTAACCTGAGTTAAAAAACTGAGAGATCACCATAAGCTTAATTTTTATTATTGCTATAATGAAGCGATTATTATCACTTTTTAGAAATAAGTATATATAACGCACTTTAAGGAATTCGCGTGACCGAGGGTGAACAATTGTTTCATTTCTGCCTTTGAACTGTTTTCTTAGGTGTTTTTTAAATTTTGAAAAATTTAAAAATAGTAATTTATTTTTTTGCCCAACAGGAAGACGAGGACGGGACAGCGATGATATCAGATATTGGAATTGTGGGCCAATTTTTGGAAACAGAGAAAAGCATAACTAACCTTGCACCCGAGGTGCTCGAAGACCTCAGGAATCGTACAAAAGCAGCAGATGTTTACAGTTATGGTATTGTATTGTGGGAGATGTGGTATGGCGCCCATGCGTTCAGAGAATTTATGCCTATCGAAAAAGTCCAATTCCGAGAAAAGCTGGTTGAAGGGTATCGTCCAGAAATGGATAACAACAAAATCAACATACCAAAAATACATGGGGTCATGGTGGCAAGCTGGGCTACTGAGGTTGAAAAGAGATGGTCAATGAAAGTGTGCTATGATACATTATCGGATGTGACAGAATGGAGACTGGAATGATGAATGTCCAAATGCGGGGGACATTTAAGCACATTTTACTCTATGAAGAACATAGGGCCTATAGCCTGCCATAAACATATATACAAGTAGATAAGCATAGAGGACAATGTTTTGGTATTTTTTGATATAAATTGCACGTTTTAATTGAAATATATAACGCAAACTTAATGAAGCACGAATAGTACTGTCAAAATAGTAGTTGAAAGTAGTTTTTCAAAAACACTCGCGATGTAGCAAATAAGTATCGATTACAGTGTAGTAGTTTGTGCATTTTTAAATATATGTTAACTTTTCTTAACCAGTTTCTGATTTGTTATCGAGACCAACAAACCACCGAGCTAATGATCATTTGTTGTAATAAGTTGCTTTGCAAAATCTGTCATATGAGAACCGCTATTGGCATATTTTTTTGTTTTAGATCGACGTTTTTAGCTACGGTATACTGGTGTGTGAGATGTGTATTTGTGAGCTGCCAAATCAAGCGAAGAGAAAGGAACAATTTGGAAGAATTTCAAATGCTAATATCAAAGCTTTAGTTGAAGCTTTGTACGAGGAGAGATTCTAAAACAAGACGGCAATGGAGATGCAATTGACTTTTGGCGGCGTATGTAGTGCAAAAATTGTACTGGATATGTTGGAGTTAATAAATTTGGGTTATAAAGCGTTTAGTGTTCTTTATATTCTTATAAAGACTTACCTTACAATGTGCACAGCCACGAGGGTTAACATTAATTTTGTCGAAAGTCGTTCAAACAAAACACACTTGACATAATTTAATCTTTACTATAGGCTATAGCATGTTGAAGTCCTCTTTAAACTGGCTTCAAGATCGTACATTGCTTTCTTTTACCAGGTTATAAAATAATTTATCGTCTGTAGGAGCCATTTGCAAATTGTAAGCATCAAATTATCCGCGTGACATACCGGAAGTACATGCATCGTATCCCGGATGTAATGATTCAATTCGACTGTAAAATATCACAAGGTAGCTGGAGCATAATTTTGCAAACCCCAGAACCAACGCCACGATCTTCATTCATATCTTGGTAAAAATTTTCAGAGGAAAAGCTTTATTTGCTGATTGAAATCTGTGTTGAAATTAACTTCGTTTCGAGTTAATTTCAGGGCAGCTATTTGATGAAAATGGACTGATTCTAATTAAAGAATATGCATGCATGCACGTAATGTACATTTCCTTAAATCATTTCATTTGGGAAAGAAAAGAAAACAACATAATTCAATTGTATGAAAATATGATTGTTTAATCGTGTTTTAAATAGTAATTGCATCTACTGTCACATTTCCAGTGTGAAAAAACCTGGAAGTTAACAAAAGGCAATGTCGACTAGGCAATTACAGACTTCAAACACCAAGTATTTGTTTATTCAGTTTGAAAATCACAATGAAGCTTGTGAATGAATTTTGGTACAAGGTTTGGCATATTCTTTGCATTATAAACTATAAAGATTTAGGCATATCGTTAAGGTCTCTAAAAACCGAGACAATTAATATTCATGGTACATAATTATGCCATGAATGATTCATTATACCGCTTGGCAATTAACACACCTGTGATCCTTTATCAAAAAACCTACCGCAAATATTCCATTTTGTATACTGCGCTACGTGAGCCAAAAATTACCACTGATTTTTGTGTTGAGGTATCTAAATTTCTATAGAAATTAGAGGTATCTACGTATTGCGTGACTGTTTAAATAGGTCGGTATAGAAAATGCTTATCGTATAAATATAATAGTGTCGCTGAACAATACTGCACGGGTAGGTAAACGAAACAGCATCAAAAACATGGCAAAAACTTAAAGTCAGGTATGTTGGACAACTCTTAGAAGTTAATGCTCTTGCTTCTTTCTATATCTTGTTTGATATAATGTTTGATCAAGGTTTGATATAATGAAACTAAATATTATTTTATATGGTTCTGCGATCCGGAAATAGGTTTAGTATATTGAAGTTCCCGGTATACATTCAAAGACAATTCTGCAACAACTTACTGAATCTGTCACAATTTACCATGTACCTTAAAAAGCTATAAAGTTGAACGCGTTCACTAATAAAATAAGCCGAAAATATTGTCTGCAGTGAATACAGGAAATTATGCCTTGTTTAGTTAAAAAATACTTTTGGTTTTATCTGGCTAATTTGACTACCATTAATATACTCTATATAAATGTCATTAATCTGCTCTATTTCTTACTGTTATATTACCATAATATACTTAAGCGAGTGCAACAACATTTATCGGTTTACGTCTCGTGAGGAGGCGGCAATAGTCTGACAAACGATAGCGACACACCCGCATGATCTTTTCTCAAAGAACATACCTGAAATATTCAAAGTTTTAACACTGCACTGCGGGAGACAAATATTATCACTGCTTTTTGTGTTGAGGTATTTAAATCGTATAGAAAATGAGATTTAAGTCTCACAGTATTGCATAAGTGTGAATAAGTATGTACAGATCGTAATTAAAAGAGCGTCGGCAATATACTGTAGGTAAATGAAATCTCATCAAACAGTATGGCAACTTAAAGTCAGGTATGTTCGACAACTTTTTGAAGGTATATAATGCTCTTGCTTCTTCTATATATCTACGTACAAGGTATTATCATCTATATAAGGAATGGTATTACATTCGTGCAGGTTTTGATAATGAAACCAATTATTGTTTGATATGGTTCTGCGATTCCAAAATAGTTTTTGCAGTGAGGTTGTCGTTATACATTGAAAGACAACTCACTGAATCTCTGTCACAATTTATAATGTAGCTACTTTAAAAACCTATAAAATTGAACGCGTTCTTTAATGAAATCACCGCGAATACTGCCTGCATGTGAATACAGGAAATGATGCCTTAATTGTTTTTCTAAACTCGAATTGGTTTAATCCCTATAGCTAATGGTAATATGCTCCTGTTCGTACTGTTATATTAACATAATATTCACGTATTCAAGTCATCATTGTATCTGATAAACCAGGTTTTGCTAAGTCTATTCTATTGTAATACTTTCCAAACGAAAATTAATAAACGAGATAGTACATGATTACATATTATCATTATTAGCATTTAGCATAGTATATTAAACCGCAGCGCTAAAATTCCTGGCGAATTAACGATTTCAAGACTACAACTAGAGCTATTTGATTTCATATAAACTTCCTTAAAAGACGCCCAACGGAAGTTTATAGCAATACCACAATATTTAAATTATTCTTTGTCATGCGGATTTTTGTGACAATGAATTTCCAAGTATTGTTAAAACACACCGAAAATTGCTTGTTAAAACTCTTTTCACCAATGCAAAGTTTCGCAATGGGGTTCCTATACCAATAAGGAAGCCAGCATACCTAAATAATGACCGATGCATGTAGAGACAAATTTAACAGTGTAATATAAAACAGTTAAGCAGAAATTCTAACAGTTTTTAAACAAGGCCTGGCCTAGTGCATGTATTGCCTGGCTTTGGACTTGATTTCCATGCATGTATCTACGAAGCGTTTACGCCTATCTTTTGATCAGACTCACTTTAACCCAAATATTACACTTTTTACAACGACTGGAGAGTAACCTCAAAGAAAAATGCTGAAATGGCGGGCATTCTTCAATGCAATGCATGTCATTCTGGCAAAGAAACGATACCCGTCGTAAGGTCAGTTATTTTCACAGGAATCAACAGTAGAGTTAGTAAAAGATTAAGAGCATAATTGCATGGAATGTGCCTCTATACATATAGGCACTGTCTAGACGATGCCAGAAGAATTTGAAAACGCAAAAATATTTATCCGCGTCCACACGTAAACACAAAAACGACCCGAAAACGCTAAAGTTATTTGATCCCGCAACACACCTTCATGTTTTCCACCCGCGTGTCACAGGTGGGATATCGAATTGAAAGCAGAAATCTACCAAATCCAAAGTGAAAAACAAGAATGAGGACTTTGTTTGGACAGACGACAAGCCCAAACTCATAATTATTGTTGTTGAGTATTTGTTAAATGCATTTCGTGCATACGAAATTGTGTATAACCATACTCCGACATTTTGGACATGTTTCTCTCGTAAAATACTTCCGCAAATGCTACAAGAATTTCCGAAGATTTTTATCATCATGAAAATAACATAAATAAGACTTATTTGAGGCTAATATAGCAATATAAAGTCGAGCATAAGCCACCAGACTTGAAACAAGGCTCATTAATATGGAAACGACTTGGTACGTCATCGTCATAATATTTATCCGGCAAAGCTGTCCACAAGTATCCGCTCAGCCACCTTTTTGAAACTCTTCCACTCTGGAGAGCGTTTTCAGATTCTTCCACTCTGGAGATCTTTTCAGATTCTTCTGTTTTCAGTGGGCGAAAACGCCGGATACGTGTGTACGGTACGCGTAACCGTGGGAATATTCTTGCGTTTTCAAATTCTTCCGGCATTGTGTGGCATAGTATTTGTATTTATAGTTGTTTGTTAAATGAAAAGTAAAAAAATTACAGAAACCACACTATAAGTATTTTGGTAAGCAAATACCAGCGGCGGATCCAGAGTAACTAAGCCAGAACAAATTATTTCTAGAACTCTAATTTGCCTTCGCATTGGTGGATTTTTTTTCTAATAGAAACCCATAACAAATAGCACTGTCATTAATGTACTTTGTGAAATTAATGAATAATTAATGAGTCTAACTTGCAATCATTGCGCAGTATTTTGGTCACATGTATACATCTGTAATTCTCCATAAAGGTCTCATGAATTGTTAATTAATATATTAACTTTGATACAACTAATCTTAATTAGTATTCATAACTTTTTTACACACATGCCCTAATATGCATTAAGCTTAATTTATTCATTTCACGTGCTACGCACTCGCCATTGTAAATACCCATACAGATCGGCCGCGAGTATTTTAAATAGTACTTATTTAAAATAAAGAAGCTGTGTAGTAATATATTAGTTCTAATCCAGGGGCCGCTGCTGATTGTCTGTTCATATCACAACACATCTTACGGTAGTCTTATAGAAAAATATTATGAGTTCTCGAGAAATGACCTATTGTTACTACATGAAAGCACTAGGACCTTAAAAAAAAACTTGTGAAATAATTTAGTCTTGTGCACGGGAGAAACATATAAATGATTGCATTTTCAATATACCCGGCATGGATTTAGTTCTTGCCTGGCATGAAGATAGTAGGCCAGTCAGATTCTAATGAAAGTTGATTAAGATGACAAGTGAAAGCAAAGGCTCTTTTCCACTTACACCGTCAAAGTCTAAAACCTTATACATGTTACCTTTGAAAAAACTAAGGGGCTGTTTACATGAGCCCGGTTACCCGAGATTCAACGAAGCGTGAGATGATTTTGAGGTATTGAAATGAGCAGATAACATGATCCTGGCAGTCGTATTATCACCTTAACAATAGCATGTGCTTGTTTGGTGTCATAAAGATTTATTTCAATACCTCAAAGTCCTCTCACGCTTCGTTGAATCTCGGGTAACCGGGCTCATGTAAACCGCCCCTAAGTGAATAAATTGAAGGAACTTAGTTTTCTGCATATTTTTGTATGCATTAGTTGACCTAGATGTTAAATAATAAAAATTTAAAGCATTCAAAATTTCCCGTACGTGTACGTGCGTATAAAAAACGCGTAAGTGGAAAGCAGCCTTATGATAATAAGTATATGACCATACAGGCATAACGGAATAACTTCGCTGGATAGGTCTGATGTTTGCCAGAAATCTAACACGGAATATATTACAGTTTGCGGAAGTCATCCTGTATATCCACGTTTAAAAAAGATCTAAAAACTTATCTTTTTAAACTTTTCATTAGTGACAGTTCCCTGTATCATTCTCTTGACTGATGTAGATGGGTTATAAGTATGTAATTATTAAGCAAATGTAAAAGATTGTAAGTGCATCTACTTCTCCTATTTGTAAAGTGCCTTGAACTTTAGGATATGTGCGCTATAAAAATCGAGGATATTATTATTATCATTATTATTACATAGACGCTAAAAAGATTGCATATTGCAGAATGACATGATAATCTCATTCTATCTTTATCTTATAGTTTGTAAAGAGGTTATATCTTAGCAAATCGAAAAAAAGAGGGCGGGATACGAACTAAGTCGGCGCGAAAAAATGTCAGGCACGGGCAGTGAAGAAACCGCCAGAGGTGCTTATGGCGTTTACGAGGTACATCAAGGAAAGTACAGTACTGTCCAGAAATAACCTAATAAAAAACCGCGGTTAACCTAGGTCAAACCTGGGTCTGATCGCGGTTGCATGAACCGAGGTCAGACCGAGGTCGAACCGCGGTTAGACGGAGGTTGAACCTCGGCGTATATCTGTCTGACAGACATTTCTTAAGATTTTTTCGATTTGATTATTGTGTTGTCGTTCTCAGCTGTTCATAACATTCCGTTCGGAAGTGAACGGCCACTGCGAAGGTATTTCTTCCCTTGCCGCCCTCAGGATTTTTATCGGTGGACCGCAACTCAATTGTTAGGTTATTTCTGGACAGTACTGTAGCTATAAAAACGTCCTGTTTTCCTGTTTATAACTGAGCGAAATTAACACCAGCTAATAATTTACGAAATCAACTACGAAATATATCCAATTAATCATGTGGACTGGCATAGTGCCAGACAGGCGTGGCTATACCTTGTGGACAATATATGTGAACCAGAGCCGTCTAATTATAAATACATTGTTTGTTTACAAACTGAGATAAATATTTTCTATTTTTCAAACATATCAATTATCAATAGGACATGTCTGAATATCAACACCCCTCACGAGGATATAACCCATTCATGACACCAGAAGATTCACGTTATAACCCACAGGTGATGTAGCAGATATATGGCCAGTATAGTTTTCATCATTTATGTCACAAAAATGGTAAACAACTTTTTTGCTGACGTGTTAATTATATAACGTCCTGTTTCCTGTTTATCACTGAGCGAAATTAACACCAGCTAATAACTCACGAAATCAACCAAGAAATAGATCTAATTAATCATGTGGACTGGCATAGTGCCAGACAGGCGTAGCTATACCTTGTGGACAATATATGTGAACCAGAGCCGTCTAATTATAAATACATTGTTTGTTTATTAACTGAGATAAATATTTTCTATTTTTCAAACATATCAATTATCAATAGGACATGTCTGAATATCAACACCCCTCACGAGGATACAACCCATTCACGACACCAGAAGATTCACGTTCTAACCCACAGGTGATGAGGCAGATATATGGCCGGTATAGTTTTAATCATTTATGTCAAAAAAATGGTAAACAACTTTTTTGCTGACGTGTTAATTATATTTATAATAAAACGTCCCTGTCCTGTTTATCACTGAGCGAAATTAACAGTAGCTAATAATTTACGAAATCAATTACGAAATAGATCTAATTAATCATGTGGACAGGCATAGTGCCGAACAGGCGTAGCTACACCTTTTGGACATTATATGTGAACCAGAGCCGTTTAATTATAAATACATTGTTTGTTTATTAACTGAGATAAATATTTTCTATTTTTCAAACATATCAATTATCAATAGAACATGTCTGAATATCAACACCCCTCACGAGGATACAACCCATTCACGACACCAGAAGATTCACGTTATAACCCACAGGTGATGTAGCAGATATATGGCCAGTATAGTTTTAATCATTTATGTCACAAAAATGGTAAACAACTTTTTTGCTGACGTGTTAATAATATTTATAATAAAAACGTCCTGTTTCCTGTTTATCACTAAGCGAAATTAACACTAGCTAATAATTTACAAAATCAACTACGAAATAGATCTAATTAATCATGTGGACTGGCATAGTGCCAGACAGGCGTGGCTATACCTTTTGGACAATATATGTGAACCAGAGCCGTCTAATTATAAATACATTGTTTGTTTATTAACTGAGATAAATATTTTCTATTTTTCAAACATATCAATTATCAATAGGACATGTCGGAATATCAACAGCCCTCACGACGATACAACACATTCACCACACCAGAAGAATCACGTTATAACCCACAGGTGATGTAGCAGATATATGGCCAGTATAGTTTTAATCATTTATGTCACAAAAATATTAAACAACTTTTTTGCTGACGTATTAATTATATTTATTATAAAAACGTCCTGTTTCCTGTTTATCACTGAGCGATTTTAACACCAGCTAATAATTTACGAAATCAATTACGAAATAGATCTAATTAATCATGTGGACTGGCATAGTGCCAGACAGGCGTAGCTATACCTTGTGGACAATATATGTGAACCAGAGCCGTCTAATTATAAATACATTGTTTTTTTATGAACTGAGATAAATATTATCTATTTTTCAAACATATCAATTATCAATAGGACATGTCGGAATATCAACGCCCCTCACGACGATACAACACATTCACGACACAAGAAGTTTCACGTTCTAACCCACAGGTGATGTAGCAGATATATGGCCAGTATAGTTTTAATCATTTATGTCACAAAAATGGTAAACAACTTTTTTGCTGACGTGCTAATTATATTTATTATCAATATGAAAAAATCACCGGACACTGATTGGTTGAGAGAAGAATAGTTACGTCATTACTTGTAATGCAGTACAATGAAAGATTTCCTAAAATATATACGAAATAGTAGAATGTTAGCTATATTTGCATATCAACTAGGCCGCCCTATAAGAGCTAAAAGTGCCAGAGCGCCAAACGAAAATACTGGCAGAAAGTACTTGAATATAAATGATCTGGCAGAATTTGGAACGAAAATGATGACAAAAAATCCACTATTGAAATCGTTAAAGTTTAACTGTAATTTCAAGTGGTCCTTTTTTTAGAAATATGAACACCGCGTGCCAGAACAAGAATTCGTCGTAGACACAAAAAACGAATATCCGGAAAAACGCCCAAAAAGAATGCGGAGGAAATACAAGACATAGGCGAGATGCTTGGTTTATTTCGTCTGCTCCATATAGCTTACGACCCTACTGAATTAGATCTTTCCGAAATGAAGAAGACGGCTAAAAGAGTACTCGAAGACCAAGGCTCTGGTAGCGGAAAGTATTCATATGGCACAACGGTGATTCTTTTACGAATTATCATATTTACGAAAAGTAAACGCATGCTTTGAGAACTCTTGCCTAGTAATGGTGATGAAATGTCCCACAAAGCGATAAAGTTTAGTATTACAGGCCAAAGCATGGTCGAGCGACCTTTGCGTCACCTTTCGAGCATACGGACACATTTAATCACTAATATACCCGAAAGCTTTACGTTTAGATTGTAAAAACATGATTATAACGAGGTTGAAAATTGCCTCAGATTTACTCAAATCTCAGGTGTTCTCATCGTAATCGTTGTCATCACATTTAACATTTTTTAATGAGACGAAGTCGAGGTTTTTATTCAGTGATTTTAAACAAGACTGCGGCAAAAATTATCCACACTTCAACATATTTTCTACTATATTTAAAAGGGATTTGGGGTAATAGCCATGACTAAAGACGAGGATATGTTGAAGAGAAAAACGCTGCTGGACTTTAATCTCCAGGTTGACGATTGTGTGAGGCAATTGGGCAGCCACGCGATTGAGGTTCTAGACGTTTACTATAGCGATGGAAGTGTTTTGAATGTTTTGGGAGAAGAAAGGGAGCGCTTAACGAAAACAGAATATAACATCCTTATTGCAGGTATTGAAGGTTGTAGTTGGTTATATATTGCAAGGGCAGGTTGTTCAAACCCCAATTATCAGCGCCAACCCTGTCCTAAGGCTAAACTTCGACCTGCTGTTTTTGTTCTTGCCAGTCGAACACAAAGAGACACAGTAATACATTTCTGAATTTCTGTTCTGTTCAAAACTTAGAAAATTGAGTCTCTATCGAATCGGACAAGATTTCTGAAACATTTACCCATTCAAATTTATAAATGAACTGTTAAAAGCCTGGGGCCGGTTTTCACTATCCGGCTAATATCACTATCCGGCTTTCACACAACCGACCCCAGATTTTTAAATGCTTTAGCCATGCAGCTAGAGTTAACCTAACAGACATTTAAACACATACCTCGTGCAGCACCGTGCAGTATGCAATGAAACATTGAAAAAAAATTATCTTTACAATTTTTTAGGCGAAAGTAGCGCCGGAAAAAGTAGTTTAGTCAATCTTATTCTCGGCGAAGAGCTTCTTCCACATCACAATCTCACTACCACCTCCACAATATGCGAAGTAAAATATGGGGAGAAACGAGAATTGATTGCTCACTATAACTACGATGAGGAACAAAGGATGCCCAAACCTGAAATACATCCGTTGAGAACAAAAGAAGAATGCGGCAAAAGTTACTGTGAACAAATCGCTCCCTTCGTGCAAAGGAAGCCCAACGAAAGATCTAAATATACTAGAGTAGAAATCTTTTGGACGCATGAATTACTTGAGGTGAACCGTTGCCTTTCTAATTATTAAGAAATCAATTAATAATATTCAGAATTCTCTTTGTTTGACACATGGTGGAAATGTGGGATTTCAGAATATTATCTATCTGTTCCTCTATATATGTACATATAGTTATCGTTATTGGTTTTAAAACCGTATAAGAAAATTGGGGGATTGTAACTGTTTCACTAAGGATTGGAAAAAACTTTGATTACAAAGATGATTATTGAAAATTCTTGCCTCTGATTGGTCGAGCGACCTCGGATTATTATGCGACTAAGCGGATTTTTCAATCCGGCGAGTTGTTTTTGTCAAAGTGACGGATGAAGAAATATATTATTTTGACGAAAATGCTGTGCCAGAAAGCGCAAAAATTAAAAACTACTATGGTAAAAACTAACGCCAAAATATGCATTGTTTTATTTAAATCGCCGTACTGTCGCTTCGAAATGTACTAATCGAACTGTCGCTTCTACAGCAGATTTTTCTTTCAAAAAATCACCTCTGTATTATTTAGTGATATTCACACCGCCTTCGGAGAATAATTGTTAAATAAATACGATAGTTAATGACTGTATGCACATGCATGCATTACGGTTTAAACTTTCTTTATTCTGTACTTTAGGAAGAAATTGTTATTGTCGATAGTCCAGGCCTGGGTGAATGTGATGAAATGGATGCAGTTCTGATGAATTATCTTCCGAATGCTTTTGCGTTCATTTATGTTCTTGACGTTTCCCGTGCTGGAGGAATACAGAAAGATATCAAAGAGAAGGTGAATAAAGGAAAACTTTAAAATATTTTAATGTCCATAAAATAATATAATTAAGAATTATTAGGCAGAGAAACTATGGTTGAACTCTGAATTTCGAAGGTCATATGTCGCGTGATGTGACGTAGCATCACCACTTCCGGTTTTATTAATCCCGGTGGTTGAAGTATTAACCTCCTATCAAACCGGTTCAAACCTGATAAACAAGATTTTGTGGTAAACACTCGGATTTCCCGCCTTTCACGTGACGTAGTCTTAACCAATTAGATTCTGGAACAGACAAACTTCGAAACTTGCTCATATAATATTTTAATACCCTAATATAATTGCGTCTTGACTGATACAATCATATCATTCGTATACTGCAGTTAAGGAACATCTTAAAAAAGGTGAAGTCATCTGATGGCGGCGTTGAGACCCTTCACCATTTAGCCGAATGTTCGCTTTTTATCTGCAATAAATGGGATCAAGTAAAAGAGGGAGAAAGGTCAGCAACGAAGAATCATGTCGTCGCAAAGTTAAGAGAGTGTTGGGAAGATTCAAATTTGAATCATCAAATTGTGTACATGTCAATAACAGAGGCCATCGAAGTACAGGAATATGGCGGAGTCACAGAAGAGTTCAATGATTTACTCCAAAAAATTAAGACGATGGTTTTGAGGGCAATAAATATTAGGTTGTACAATCACTGGCAGTAAGTATAGAACTTTTTATTACATGTGATGAAATAGAAATCGTTTTTCAATGAGTAAATTAACTTTATACAATATTTTGGATGTATGATATTTCCACATGTATATAGAAATGCATATACGGCTTTGGCATTTTGACGGCAATTTGTTGTCATTCTTTTCAAATCAAGATCGCGTCGAGATATATAGGAGTGAAAATCCGTGCAAACGTAATTGTTAAATTTCAGCACATTTTCTTTATATTCGACACATAAAAAATTCTTTCAGAAAGAATATCTAACTTCCGTTGAACAAAATTAGAAAGAAATTGAACGGTAATAAATATGTTTTGATGCATAAAATTTTTATTTTGTCACTCGCTGTATTTTTGTGTTTAAAAGGCTTTGGTTTTCAAATTAATGTCTATACACATTTAAGAATACCATTATAGCTTAGATTTATGCACAGACATTCGTAAATCGCGATGAAAGACACTTTTAGCTAGCGTTATCTATTTACGAAGAAATGAAAATGTTTCCGAGATTCAGGTTCAAAAAGAATATTAACAATAGGTTAAATCTCTATATGTGATTTAATAACGTTTATTAATATTATTTTTTATCATTTAATGCTTGTACAAGTTTTTCATTTATTAGCGACCCCTTAATGTCTCAAATAAATTAGAGGTTATCTGACTGGATTAACTATTGTTATTTCAGATAACCTGCACTATTTAGTTGAATTTCACTTTGTAATTTAAAAAAAAGTTTTTCTATGGTGCTAATAAAGTTTATTGTTGTTATTGTTGTTATTGTTGTTATTAGCTATAATAGTTGCGAACGTAGCAGCAGTAGGCTACTCTTTTTAATTTACATGAGAAAAGTCCCTGATGAAAGGATTTAAATTCCTAATTTTGTAGTGCAGAAGCAAAATTGTCTAGATGAGTCTCCGAAACTGTTGACTCTTGAGCAGACAATTATATTACGCGTTTCTTTAAAAGAAAACTATTTTTTTCTAGGTCGTTATATGCATTGCTGTATCAAATTTATAGAGTAACCTACTTCTTCAACCAAGAGGTGCAATCAACTCACCAAGAAACCCGTGAACGAATGGAAGAAATCGAGAGACGCATCGAAAAGATTGAACGAAAAGAGCAAGATGTAAAGAGAGAAATGGAGGAAAGAGTGAAAACTCAGACCAAAGTTCTCGAAGCCAAACTCGAAGTTTATATCTACTCGATGGATTTCAAAACGAAATTCTGCTCTTGGACGAATTGTGAACTTCCGAGGGAAGAAATAACTTGGGAAATGACAAAGAGAAACATCAAAGAAGCAATTGATAGCCGATTCAAAGAATTGCTCATTGAGTGGGAAAATGGCCATCAAGTTTATGCTGAAATTCATAGGGAGATTCTGGACGAATTTCGTAAAAGGTTAGGCAGATCCTGTGCATTTTCAATTGAAGAGCTTACATATGTATCGTGGCAATTTTCATGTCTAAAAATATTATGCTAAACTAAATTCTTTATTTGGTAATAAATCACGATCTAAATCGCTCAAAAATGTCGTATGTAGTACACATTTCAAAGGGACCTTTCGCATTATAATTTTTTTATATAAAAAATAAAGGTCTTACAGGACAGGGCAACGTTTTCGAGAGTTTTTCTTTGTTTCCAAGCAAAAATGGATGCTTAAAGGATACTTGTATAATGCCCTCGTAGGCTGGCATAGCAAAAAAAATATCTAATTGTTAGCGTTGTAAAAAAACTAACAATTGGACGAGTATATCGAAAGAGAATACAGAATAGGAAAGGAAAACCTAAGAAAACACTGTACAAAAAGTCATTAATCAATTACGACCAGCCATATAAAACTTGATTTTGACAACGCGACTTTCAATATAGTACATTTAATTGTTGATTATTTTCGGTTATTTATATTTTCACACTAATTAGTTAAGTTAAAGTACATTGTTTACAGCCTGTTCTCAAATGTTATCTATATAATTGCCGCTTTAGTTTGAATCTTTTGGAGGAGGAACTCGAAGGTGTTGATAAAGCGATGTATAGTGTGGACAGACATGCTTATCATTCACGGAACAAAAATAAAATTCCCTTAAAGGCGAAAGTTATCTTCGGAGTGATTAGTCCTCTTTTGATTCCATTCGGTGTGGCGGGTTTGGTGATTGGTATGCCAGTTTTGGGAGCATTGGGTATAAAAGGTAAAGTTGATAAAAAAAAGAAGATTCACAGATTTATAAACAATCCGCTTGAACAACTCAGAAAACGATCCGAAAAATTTTTGGAGCAACTTCCAAAAGATACGTGTTACAATATGCCCAACGCCTGATGGAGAACACCAGAATGGTGCTATCAAGGTATGGAGATCAAATTCCCACCCTGATCGAGGCCGATCGAAAACTGGTGACGCAATTATTTAATGACAGACGAACACAGGGTGAAATATTGGGAATGTATGACCCAATTCAGAAGAAAAGTCTCGAGATTATATATAAAATCCTACCCTGGGGAATTAAGCTCTGTCCAGCAACAATAAATGCCAGTGATCTTGACTGGAAAAAAGACCACGGTTCATGCCTCGGCGAGGGGGAGGTATCCAGAGTGTACAAAGGGAAGCTAAAGAATCTTGGAAGAAATAAATCAGAGACTTCTGAAATGAACGTGGCGGTAAAAGTATTCAAGAAAAAATTTGATGAACCGAATTCTAGATACTTTCTGCAGGAAGAACTGCAGATTAGGTGTGTATCTTGTATTGCGGAACCAACAAACGTCATTATGATCGAGAAAATTTTATTGTCCTAAGCCTTAAATCGAGCGCACACTGTTACACTTTTCACGCATCGACACATCACTCGAACTACACGTATTCCTAGTCACTCGTGTTATAAAATTCAATGCCATTAATGCCGAATGCCATTATTATATTTTGTTCAACACATATACGTTCCTGCATGTCCAACCCATTTCAAATGATCCTAACGTGTACGATATCCTTTTTTTCTCTAGAGATTTGAGACATAAAAACGTTCTCAAGTATTTTGGAGCAGCCCGAACTAGTGATAATACTCTTTTATCCAAAGACCACCAATTTATATTCGTAATGGAAGCAGCCCGACAAAACCTGCGAAGTGCCATCTTCAAAAACCGAATTCTGACCCCAGCGGAGTCTGAAAACTCCAAACTAGCAATCGGCAAGTTCATTAAGAGGGCGATGGACATAGCGGATGGTTTAAACTACATTCACGAGAGAGGACTTATTCACAGACATCTCAAGCTGGAAAATATTTTGGTTAGTACACTTATACAGTTATTATACTGCATATTTATATTGAAGCTATACTTTTCGGCCCTTTAACTATAATAGGTAACCTGAGTTAAAAAACTGAGAGATCACCATAAGGTTAATTTTTATTATTGCTATAATGAAGCGATTATTATTACTTTTTAGAAATAAGTGTATATAACGCACTTTAAGGAATTCGCGTGACCGAGGGTGAACAATTGTTTCATTTCTGCCTTTGAACTGTTTTCTTAGGTTATTTTTAAATTTTGAAAAATTTAAAAATAGTAATTTATTTTTTTGCCCAACAGGAAGACGAGGACGGGACAGCGATGATATCAGATATTGGAATTGTGGGCCAATTTTTGGAAACAGAGAAAAACATAACTTACCTTGCACCCGAAGTGCTTGAAGACCTCAGGAATCGTACAAAAGCAGCAGATGTTTACAGTTATGGTATTGTGTTGTGGGAAATGTGGTATGGCGCCCATGCGTTCACAGAATTTATGCCTATCGAAAAAGTCCAATTCCGAGAAAAGCTGGTTGCAGGGGATCGTCCAAAAATAGATAGAAACAAAATCAACATTATAGGAGTGCTTCAGGTCATGGTAGCATGCTGGGCTACTGAGGTTGAAAACAGATGGCCAATGAAAGTGTGCTATGATGTATTATCGGATTTGACAGAATGGAGACTGGAATGATGAATGTCCAAATGCGGGGGACATTTAAGCACATTTTACTGAAGAACATATTAGCCCGCCATCAACATATATATATACAAGTAGATAAGCATAGAGGACACTGTTTTGGTATTTTTTATTGATATTAAGTGCACGCTTTAATTGAAATATAAAACGCAAACTTAATGAAGCACGAATAGTTTACTGTCATAATAGTAGTTAAAAGTAGTTTTTCAAAAACACTCGCGATGTAGCAAATGAGTATCGATTATATTTACAGTTTAGTAGTGTGTGCATTTTTAAATATATTTAATCTTTTTTTCAACCCTTTTTGATACGTCATCTCTCAAGCAAGCTGCGTTTCTCTGATTATGCGTTGCAATAAGTTGCTATGCGAAATCCGTCAATCCGTCATATATATATGAAAACCGCGATTAGCATTTTTTTTTCGCACCAATTGTGATCGTCTTACAGCAATCATATTTTATGAAAACCGCGACCGGAATAACGAAAGTTATGGCAAAATCAAGACAGTATTTTAGTCTCCAGTACCCGTTACTAATTCGCAAAACTTGGCTTCTATAAACGACTTAATGCATATCAAAGCGAGACTATTCAATTTCCCCCAAAATATCGAGAAAAAATTAACTTTTCCGCACGTTTTAGTATGCAATCGATGACGTAGCTTTATGACACTCAAGAATTAATCAATTTAAGAATTTAAAACTGGACCAGTCATTAAATCATAACTTTTTTAAAGATTTTAAATTTTTCTTTGATTACTAAATATCCACCATATTGGATTATTGAGATGATAATGCAGTTGATCTTGTATAAAATTCAATAGTTATTTTCAAGTAATTACAGTAGGACAGACGTAAATAATCATGAATATAAAAAACAACCGATCACTTGCATGTGATCGTATAAAACAACGTATCTCGAATTAATATACACATTAATATCCAATTTTGCCCAAAAAAACTACGGCCGCTGTTGTCATTATACCATGCCCGTGATCTTTATCAAGCGGCATCCTTAAAAAATGAAAATTAAAGCTTAACAAACGAAACAACACAACGAAACGGTGGCCAATAAATTTTATATATAATTTATCATGTCTTATTTGCAATTCATTTCTAAATTACGCTTTCCGCCTGTACGGTGTTTAAATCGCCACTGAGTCAAACGGCATACTTCAAATATTTGAGGTTTTGAAACTGCACAATGGGGGGCAAAATTATCACCACTCTTTAAATTGTGGCATATATAAAATCTTTAGAAATTAAAATTGTTTTCAAGTATTGCATGACCTAATAGCTATTCATAGTATAAACACGGTCAGTATGTGAATGAAGGAACTCGAACAGCTAACATCCACAGTTCTCGTATATTTTTGATTGAGCCTTGTGGTCAGGTATGTTCGTCAACCTCAACCTCTAAAGTTATGTATCATTGTTTCAAATCCAGTATATGTAAGAAAGGGTAGGATATTCAAGCTGGTTGTAATATTAATCTATTATATAGCGTGTTGTGGTTCTGCTCGTCAGAGATTTAGATTTTGTATTAAACGTTTTAGTCAACTCGAAAGACGACTATATACAACAACTCACTTGTAGATCAGAGTATCAGACCCAATATTATTTAATTTACAGAGCAACAGAGTAGTATGCGTTTTGTAATGAAAAGCACGGATACTGCATGCTAAGACAGGAAATGATGACATAAATCGGGTCTTTCCTATAAATATTGCGTTTATAGTTCTCTGCATACGACTGCTACAGAGTCAGATCTGAAACTAGATACATTTTTAGTCATACTCTACATACTATAATTGATAAAAGTTCGCGAACATGAATATATAGTAATAATAAATATCATAATATATAAATCAGTTAGTGACAAAAGATGAAAGGGTGCTTTAATTTCAGCCAAACATGTCACTACACTTGTTTATCCGGTAGGGTTTGGTTTACCAATCCGGAGAGATCTTTAATATCGATTCTAAATCGCTTCTTTTCTTGTAGTAATCGACATGTATGAAATTTCGGCGTCTTTCGGCGTTTCAATATTCCATATTATTATATATATATAATAATATATATATATATATATATATATATATATATATATATATATATATATATATATATATATATATATATATATATATATAACGCGTGCAAATACCTTTACAAATTAGTGACTTTGAAAGTAAGGCGATAAGTATCTCATTAATTGTTCGTCGTTTTGCATTTGAATTTAATTGTAAAGAGAACGAGGAAGATAATAATATTTAAAGAGCCAAAACAATCCGTAAAACACAGCTAGAGTTTTCACAGGAAAATAAAGGTGATTATTATTAGAATACAATCGGATACTAAAAATTTAATGCTAGCGCTCAGAATACAGAGACGTTCACAGCAAGAGACATGAACCACAACAATTGTACTATCAATTGTATATCACGCGATCATAATTTGATTCAATTTTCAAGTATATTGTTAAAAACAAACACAAAAATTGTCTTTTATATAAAACTCAAACCCTGGTTTGGCGGTCAGCGGGTTCTTTATTAAAGCTGTCTGTAGATTATGACCGATAGTAATGTCGACAAGCATTGTAGACTTGAACAAAATAAAGAAACTTGCGTTTTTGTGAAAAAACTCCCCGCATTTTGTGAAACTTTACGCGATGAAGAAGAATAAGGGTTTAAGGGTCTTAATTTCGAGTGGGTATAGCATACACAACTCAAACTTTATAGACACTTCCTGAATTTGTTACCAGGAATGAAAACCATCCCACTAACAATAGCTTACATTACCCGCCTCGTTTCAAAGCTATTGTTTTGTGGGCACTCAAGCAAATTCGGGAAGTGTTTATCAAGCCAGGAACAGATGAGAAAAATGTGTCAACTATCGGTCCTCCGGATCAAACTTGGGGCAATGCTCTTGCCCCTGGGCTACAGAAGTAACTGGTTTCCACTCGAAATAAGAGCCTTAAACAATTATAAGGGCGCTTTCCATGGTAAAAACGGCCAAACTGGTCCTGTTGAATTTCGGTGCAAACATGCAGTTTACTGGTATTTTAGAGTGCTTCAAAAACTCTGCATTTAAGTATGTATATATCGTTGTTTACATCTGCCTAGCACGGAAAATGAAATTTCACATTTCAGTTTATCTATTATTTCAATCGGCTCTTGAGAAGTACAAATTTCATCCATGGCGATGATTATTAGTTGGTATACACTTTCACTGTCTAATCATAGTACGTCATTGTAAGGAATCGTAGCTATATAATCGGAAGTGCATGCATGGATTTGAATATCTCTTCATATCACAGGTTTGACGAAGCTTAAATATCTTTGCACAGCGCAAAATTGACCGTATGTCTTCGCCAGAGGAGAAGGAGGATACAACTTGGCGTGAAAGGTTCTTAAGCTCTTCAAGTTACTTCGCCAAATCATCACCAGTATTAGAGAGAGTGCGCCGCACAAAATCAGATTGTTCAACAACTCGAAAACCAAACACTGTTCCTGTTTACGAGGTAGATTAAGAGAAAATGCTATAACAACTTCCCATTTGCCATTTCCGATTTATAGCAAAAGAAAAAAATATATAAAATATTTACGAAGTAATCCTCTAGCCGTTATCTTAGATCCAATTAATCATTGGCGTATAGGTATAGTCATACCATTGAAAATTAAATAAGGTAAAGCCGTGGGTGTTAATTGCATTCTTTAGATTTGTTTGTTTGGTGAAAAAAGTATTTGTGCTTCTTTAATCATTTCACTGGCTTAGGATATTCCTGAGAATCCACAAACCTCAAGCGATCTCTATACCAAAGTGGTGATACCGGAGAAAGATACAAGTCATGAACCAAAGGTGATGCGACAGACATGTGGCTATAAACGTACCAAATAAATCAATTTTCAAACACTTATACCACAAACGTTTTATACACGAAGACCTTATATTGGATAAAAAGCATGAGTGGCAAGGCTAAGCATATGTACTGAGGTGAATTTTCCTTATTTAGGTATATGAAGAGCTTGGTACTTTCCAACATAGAAAGGCTCGGTGTATCAGCCCGAAAAAAAACGTAGACGATGTAAACGATATTTACGAAATGATGGAGTTATTTAAACTGCTTCATATTGAATATGATCCTCAAAAATTGGTCCTCTCAGAGATGAAAGAGACGGCAAAAAAGGAGATAGAAGAACAAAGTTCCGGCAGCGGAAAGTATTCAAATGGAATAACGGTGAGTTTACACATTAGCATATGAACGCAACAGTCCACAATATATAAATCATATCGCATGAATCTTGTTTGGGATTATATCATTTCTACTATCATTCTAAACTTTTTCACTGCATTTTAAAGGGATTTGAGGTCATTGCAAAGGCTAAAGCCGAAGATACGTTGAAAAGGGAAAGGCTGAGGGAATCGTATTTGGAGGTTGATGAGTGTGTCAAGCAATTGGATCAGTATGCGATTGAGATTCTGGACGTCTTCTATGGCGATCGTGGGATTTTGAATGCTTTGGCAGAACAGAAAAAAAGCTTAACGAACACAGAGTACAACGTTCTTATTGCAGGTACCGGGCGTTATGCGTTGTGTGTATAAGCGTAAAGTCAATCTACTATATAGTTTACATTGAAACTATGCAATAAATTCTACTTGCTTTCTTTAGGTGAAAGTAGTGCTGGGAAAAGTAGTTTATTGAATCTTATTCTTGGCGAAGAGCTTCTTGCACACCATGTCTTGAGTACAACCTCGACAATATGCGAACTGAGGTTTGGGGAGGAACGAAAACTGGTCGTTCATTATAAGATAACGAAGAAACAAAGACACGTCCTTTGCCTGTAATATTCCCCTTGAAATCCCAGGAAGAATGCGGCAAAATTTTTTATGATCAAATCGCTCCCTTCGTGCAAATGTCAAATCAGCGAGAAAAAGGCTCCAAATATTCTAGAGTAGAAATCTTTTGGCCGCATGAATTACTTAAGGTAAATGGATGGTGGTTAGTTTTTAAAATTGATGATTGGATGATATAGTAACTTAAAAATTCTAGACGCGAGCAGACGAAATATACATTTTTGGAAATGTAGCTACTTTAGGGCATTACCAAAACGTAAATGTAGTCTGTTCGCGTCAGCAAACAGGTAAAATTATTAAGTTACTATTTTTACTTTCTATATTTTAGAAAGGAATTGTTATCATTGATAGTCCAGGCCTAGGTGAATCTGATGAAATGGATGAAGTTCTGATGAATTATCTTCCGAATGCTTTTGCATTTATCTATGTTCTTGACACTTCCCACGCTGGGGGAATACAAAAAGACTTGAAAGAAAAGGTAAAAGGATTTTCCAAATCTTGTGCTAAGAATAAGCATTTGGATAGGTTCCTATAGGCCACAGCGCCTATGTATAAAAGTCATAAATTTGTTTCAAAATTGAGGGGGCGTAGAAGATGGCGTACATGCATAGCTTATAGATGATCCATACATTCATATGTTATTGTAGTTGATGAACATCATACAAAAGGTGCAGAAGTCTCAGACTGAATGCAGTGTTGAAACGACGACCCTTCAACATTTAGCCGAATGCTCGCTTTTCATCGGCAATAAATGGGATCAAGTAGAAGAAGATCAGAGATCAACGGTGAAGAAACATATCGTCACAAAGCTGTGCGAGTGTTGGGAGTGTTCAAATTTGAGTCATCAAATTGTGTATATGTCAATAAAAGACGCCATCAAAGTACAGGGATATGGTGGAGTCACACAGGAGTTCAACGATTTACTTCAAAAAATTAAGACGATGATATCGAAGGCAATAAATGTCAGACTATACAACCACTGGCTGTAAGTACATTTCACAAATTTCTATCCTCATTTATTATAATAATGGTCCGAATAAACTCAATTGACATTACTTAAGGAAAAATCTGGAAAAGCAGGAAAATTAGTAATCACCTCAAAATTTATAATAAATTTGAATCTAGGCAATGCCTTTGAAGATACTTATTTTCTTGCAGGTGGTTGTATACATTGCTGCACCATATTTATAGAGTAGCATATTTCTTCAATCAAGAGGTTCAATCATTTCACAAGCAAACTCGTGAACGGATGGAATCAATCGAAAAACGGATGAAAACGATTGAAAAACAAGAGCAAGATGTAAAGAAGAACATGGAAGAAAGACTGAAATACCAGACCACAGTTCTCCAAGATACACTGAGGAAATACATTTCTTCGACAGAATTCAAAGCAAAGCTCTGCAGGTGGAACGATTGCGTACTTCCACCGTACGAAATAAATTGGGAAGCAACAAAAAGCAACGTGGAAAAGGCAATTGATTACCGATTTAAAGAATTACTCATCCAGTGGGAGAATGACAATCAAGTGTACTCGAAAATTCACAGGCAGCTTTTGCACGAATTTCGTACAAGGTTTGGCATTATATTGTGTGTAGGTGCATGTACAGTGGTCATTCGTGAAAATATTTTCCTCAAAAATAATAGAGGCCTTATATTACATCAACGACTTGTTGGCTCGAGGACATTGTTGCCTCTGCTATATGCTTAATATCAGGAGATACCTTTCCCATTGCCAAAAAATTACGTTTCATGAAGAACAACAACGCTGTTCCTATACCCTTAGGACAACAAACCGTAAGGCGAATTTCCAACAGGCGGAATTTTTTGACTGAACGAAATTTTTCACATGAGATTCATGAATTTTTCGTATAAAATCTCACATGGGAAGTCGACCGAAGTGGATCCACTTACCAAATCATAAGTAAAAAGAAAAATTTCGTTGATCGAAACATCCCGTCCAGTGGAAAACTGAACACTGAAAACAGGGAATATACAAGTGGGCGGTTGTATAAAACTTTAATGTAACCATTGATCTTTCGTTAATACTTTCACATCAAGTTTATAACTCAGTATAGGTAGAGAAGTTAACAACCTGTTCTTTTAAAAGGTTAAGTCTTTTGGAAGAGGAGCTTCAAGGCATTGACAAAGCGATGCATAATGTGGAAAGAAAAGCTGATTATGCAAAGAATAGAAGTAGATTTTCGACAAAAGCCAAAGTTCTCTTCGGAGCAACGAGCCCTCTTTGGATTCCGTTCGGTGTGGTCGGTTTGTTGATTGGTATGCCCGTTTTGGGAGCAATGGCAGTGAAACAGAAAGTTGATCATAACAACAGGTTGGATAATTACAAAGAAAATCCGCGTGACTACCTCAAAAAACGATCTAAAAAATATCTCATGCGACTGCCAGAAGATTTCGTGTTAGATTATACCCAACGCCAGATGGAGAACACCAAAAAGGTGTTGTCAAAATATGGAGATCAAATTCCTATCCTGATTGAGGCCGATCGAAAACTGATTACGCAATTAAGAAACGATGAACGAAGCCAGGATGAAGTATTAATAGTGTATGGTCCGATTCAGAAAAAAAGTGTCGAGTTGATAGACAATATAATACCCTTGGGAATTGAGCTTTGTCCGGCAACAGTAAACGCGAGTGATCTTGAATGGAAAGAATGTCTCGGCGAGGGAGAGTTCTCCACAGTGTACCGTGGGAAGCTAAAGAATGCTCTGAAATGTTCTGAAATAAACGTAGCGGTGAAAGTATTCAAGGATTTATTTGATGATCCAAATAAAAGATTCTTTCTGTACGAAGAAGTCCAAATTAGGCAAGTATATTTTTAGCGACTTTGTAAAGAAAACGTTTAAATTTTAAGAGAGAGGGAGAGTGCATGTGATATAATCGCGCAAGAGTATTCATCATTCAAATTAGAACAATAGCGAAGAGTAGCCTAGTTTCAAAAGGCCTACTAACAAAATTTGATGGCTAATTAAATTTTCACATATTACCTTTTGCTTTAGGGACTTACAACATAAAAATGTTCTCAAGTCATGGCCAGAAATTGCGGACATGGAATATGCAGATTGCCGTAGCAAATTTGCATATCTGTTCAAATATTATTCGTTTGCAGAACTATAAATTATATTGCGCATTCTTAAATTTCGCAAAATTTAAGAAAATCATTGCATCTTTGCAATTTGCCCTGGTTGTTTCTTGTAATTCGTGTCATATTAAAGATCCTGAGGTAATATTTTGCTGGTAAAGGTTTATGTCGGCTCTGCATTTTTATTTATTTCTACGCTATTACGGTTTTCGTTTTATATGGTATTCAACGTGATAAATGACCGAAACTTTGTTTTGAAGATGCAGGACGAATACTGATAAAACAATTTGAAATACTATAAAAAAATATTAAGATTAACTTGCTCTGCAACGAGCAATTAAGGCAAATTATAGTCGACCTACCTAAAGGTGTATTTTTAGCGTTTAGTACTGTGCACATTACAGTTTACTATAAACTCACGAAGCTTTATTTTGACACCATATGCAAATTTAGGCGGAAGTAGAATGTTAATTATGTCCGAATTTTCTGGCCATGATTATGGAGCGGCCAGAATATTACGTGATACTCGTTCATCCAACAAGTACAACTTTATATTCGTGATGGAAGCAGCCAAAATCAATCTACGAAATGTCGTTTTAAAAGACAGAAATGACACACCTGCAGAATCTGAAAACTGCAAACAAGCAATCGACAAGTTCATTAAGAGGGCGATGGACATAGCAGCTGGTCTAAGCTACATTCACGAGAGAGGACTCATCCACAGACATCTCAAGCTTGAAAATATTTTGGTTGGTACCTTTTAGTTTATATTAGATTGTTGTTGATTGTTGTATAATTGATGTGATATGACTGAGACCATGGATATGCAGCGAAGAAATATAAAAGCTTTGAAGCGAGCTTTAATTACACCCGTTTTAACCTATATGTGACTTGGGTTTAAAAACTAAATAGCACTACCCAGAATGACGAACTCTATACTTACTAAACCCCTGATATTGGTGCAACCGTTATTCGCTGTAAGAAGGATCACGGGCGCAGCTGAAGAAATATTTAAGCATCAACCTTTTTCTTACAGGAAGGCGAGGATGGGACGGTGTTGATATCAGATGTTGGGATTGTCGGTCAATTTCTGGAAACTGAGAAAAGCATAACTTATCTTGCACCTGAGGTACTCGAAGACCTCACGAATCGTACCAAGGAAGCAGATATGTACAGTTATGGTATTGTGTTGTGGGAGATGTGGTATGGCGCCCAGGCGTTCACAGAACTTATGCCTATCAAAAGAGACCGTTTCCAAGTACAAATTGCTGGTGGGCATCGTCCAAAGCGGGACCACACAACGATCAACATTCCACTAATACATGCTCTAATGAAGAAGTGCTGGGACACTGAGGTAAAAGAAAGGCATTCCTCCAAAGAATGCTACGAAAAGTTACAGGGATTAAATGACGAAACAAATGCAACCTACACTAAACATTTAATATAATCTCCTAGTGTTGAAACTGACTTACGTAATTACAAAATTCAACGGATGCATGCAAAAAGTAAGAATTAGGAACTAGTACCTATAATAACCTTTATTATATACACAAGCGCCAGATATGAGGTATGCTGCAATTTCATTGGTTGGCTACTAGACAGATATTAGCTCATATCTGTCTAGTAGAGAAAGTAAACAAAATGGCTGAAAAATTTTGGGAGTTGAGTGAAATATAGAAATCCAAGCTTTAGTTGATAATAGCACACCAAAATACACCGATAGGGCGACAAAGTTTGTGTATATAATAAAACAGTTATCTGCTCACAATCAGCTCATATACGACTCGAGTTCGCAGAATAACTGTTAAATATTTGCACATATTATCTAAATATGATTCGCACAGGGAAACCTACTAGCTTCAAGTCTGAACCGCTAAAACAAGGCTTATTAAGTCTTCTCCAACTTTTAATAAAAATATGTAAAAATATCTTTGTAGAAGAAAAAAAAATAATTTCAAAAAAATTTCTAGACACTCAGGTAAAAGCTGTATATTTCATTCCATTTGGAGTACAGAAGAATTCAGCATCATCGCTTCGTTCTGAAAAATCTTACGTTTTGTCGATAAATTCATTTGTTGAATCTATAAAATTTATTGTGATAAGCGTTGCTAAATATTGTTTTGATTCGCCAAGCGTATTTGTTCGATGGCCGCAAACCCTCGATTTCAGAGTTATGTTGTTCAGATTTCCAAATTACATTACTCAATATCCGTCATATTGAATGATACTAGTTGCTACTGTATGAAATTCAAAATTTTATTTTCGTGGCAATTAAGCAATAACAATGGGTGAGACACAATTAATATCCAACCGATACATAACGGATCTCCTAACAATGCACCGGCATGTGATCGTAGAAAACAACATATTTCAAATAAAGACAAAAAATTTTGTGATCTTTGCCAGCTAAATTGTTTATTCTAGGCTGTTGATCCAGGGCCTTTATCAGAGAGCTTTGAATAACATATTACATTGAGTAACATAAACTTAAAAGAACTATATATATCTCAAGTATGCAGGAAGTTTTAAAATAACTGCATGCGGGAGACAAACATTCCTACTGCCTTCCAAGTATTACATAATTAGATATGTTGATGCGTGGTATATCGTAGGTGAATCGATGAGCTTCGACAGTCTCAAGTTCCAAAGAACTTACAGTCAGGTATGTTCGACAACATCTATATATATGTATATATAGCCTATAGGTAATGCCCTGGCTATAATTTTTTATTTTCCATGTGTAAGGAGAAGTACGACTGATATACATACAGAATTGGCGATTTGGTGTTGATTTTGTATACAAAATATTCGCTTCCCTGAATAAACGATTATGCAACAATCTACAACATTTCGGTCATGATTGAAGTTCATTTATAGAGCAGGGGCCGGTTGTATCAAGCCCGTTTAGCTTAACGGTGGTTAAATTCAAAATAGAAAGCAAATCTATCGTTTTATTCTAGGAGCAAACTAAATGTTTTCAACCTTAATACAAATATACCGTTTACAACTGCATATTCAGTGCATAATATTCAAGTTGACTCATTCAGGAGAGATGTATGAGAGTGCTATTTAATTTTGACTTATCCACCGTTTAACCTAAACGGGCTTGATACAACCGGCTCCATGCAGCAATATAGCATCTATATGAGTTCTGTATAGTAAAAGACACGAATATCACCTGTTGAGACAGGAGACTACAGCGGATATGTGCGCTATCTTCTTTCATATTGAATCTTGGATAACTTTCACAGAATCAGGCTTTGTCTAAGGTTGATACACGATAAACTAAGACTGCATTATAAGGGTGATTCATAATAATTAGCGTTTAATAAGACAGTAATCGCTTTAATTAATTAACATGCATAAAATTCAAGCGTCGATATTTTACATTGTTATGCCTATGAGTGCTATCCAACCAAGCTAATTTTAGAACTACCTCTGGGAATATCAGTATTCACCGGTGATTACAAATCGCGAACATCACGCGAGACCACACGCAAGGCGGGAACAGTGCATGTTTGCTAGAAAACAAGAAATTACCGATTCTGACGAGATGATAAAAAATAATGAAATGATAAAGTTATGTTAAAATATAACTCTGACAGACAAATATAACTTCTTTCTGCATGCATGCAGTGATAATGATAGTGATGAAGTGATGATATTTCCCTCAGTAACAAATTATCACTTCGGGTAGTAATAATAGGACTACTAATATTGATACATAAGCTATCGTAGCTGTAAACCAGAGAGGTGCTGAAATCACCTAACGCTCGCCTGCACTGTTTGTCTAGAATAAGGCTAAACTCTGTATGAAAGGTATCTGTATGAAGCACAAATTACCGATCTTTTTATTACAAATTACAAGGCTAAAATCCGCGTTGGAAGGTAATATTAAGCACAAACTTCAGATATTAGTTGTGACCTCGGAATTACTGGCCAAAACTGGCCTCGGAATTACATTAGTTTTATTTGTGACCAATATTTCTTCCGTTTCTTGCAATCCGCGCACGTGATATCAACAGGTAAGTTAACGGACCAGGCAAAAGTCCCTGCTTTAAGCCGGGCGCACACACAACGATTTTACGGTAGTTGGTCCATTCAGGTTTAGACATATAGGCAGCCCTTGCCCAGACATGTTTTCCTCGCGCGCCGCGCGTGTACGCGAGTCTACTTGGTCTAATATTATGACCAAGTATGGATCACCAGTCGCCACATTTTGATGAAAACATCCATTTAGACAATCTAGACAGGAATCGGCCGACTAAAATCGTCGTGTGTGCGCCTAGCTTTATGAAATAAACAAGATTGGATTTTTATATCTACACAAAAAAGGATTATGCATCAAACAACGAAAAGGTATGTACATAAATCTTATAGGTGCTTTAATAATATATTTGCATGTGTATCTACATAAAAATATGCAAATATATGTCACATGCGTTGCCATTTGCCTTTGCATTCCGCTTAGCCTATCGGCTTTCTACTTATAAATACTTATGTGCAAAAGCTTGTAATTGCGAATTATCTGACAATATTCTTTAAACTTTAACGTTGGACTATGTTTTATATATTTTCACTCCCTGAATGATTTCTATATTAAGCGATTGAATTTTGATACGGCATGTCACAACACAATCTCATAATTTATAATTGTACATGTACAATACAAACAAATGGTAGCATACAGGTGAAAATATTTGAAAGTTTTTCATTTGGCTTAGGGTTGTACAAATAGTTTCGTTAAATATGATTCAGCTACAACAACTTTGAACTAAAAAAAACAGGGCTACACAATAGCCCTGAAAATCGTAATGAGCGTGATAACTCTGGATAACTCTAACATTGACCTTATCATGATGCTAATAAGTTTAACATTTGCCTTATCATTTGATAATTTTGAGCAAAGCTCTCTTTATTATTGTATAAATGTGTACCAAATGGCACTGAATAGTCACAATGCATATCGATAACTTATATTTATGATGATTCCTGTGATATGTAAAACCATAATATTTAAAAAATATAGCATCTTAACATTGACCTTATCATTATGCTAATTAGCTTAACATTCACCTTATCATTTCATAATTTTGAACAAAATTCCCATTATTTTTGTGTAAATGTGTACTAAATGTCACCATATAGTCAAAAGACATATAGATGAGCTATATTTATGATGAATCTTCTGATGCAAAGCCAAAATATTTAAAAAATATAACATCTTAACATTGACCTTATCATTATGCTAATTAGCTTAACATTCACCTTATCATTTGATAATTTTGAGCAAAACTCTCTTTATTATTGTATATATGTGTACCAAATGGCAATAAATAGTCACAATGCATATTGATGACTTATATTGATAATGATTCCTCTGATGTAAAGCCAAAGTATAGAAAAAATATAGCATTTTAACATTGACCTTATCATTATATTTTGTTGTATAATGTTCACTCCCCCCTGGTAAATGGTTCTTTTGCAACAAATAGACTCCTTAAGTAGATAAGTTGAAAATAATGGGAAAATAAAAGTGGCATCTTAACATTCTACAATTATCATGTAGTGTGGACGCGGAGGGGGACGAGGACGAGGACGAGGACGAGGACGGGGACGGGGACGGGGACGGGGACGGGGACGGGGACGCCAAGACTATAGCAATAGCTCTCTTGCACTAAAGTGCAGGCGAGCTAAAAACGAGATATCATTATTCTTGTCTATTGAAAATAACTTTGCTTGTCTAACTTTCAGTGAGAAAAAAGCGCTAAAAAGATTTAAGTGCATGGAGTTGGCGATCTGTTCACATCCGCAAAGTCCGTAGAAAGGTTATTTCAACAAATCGTAAAATTGACAGTATGTCCTCGCTAGAAAGGGAGGAATCATGGGAGAGCGAAGACCCTGATAGTTCTTCACACCAAACGCCAAGAGAAAGTGAAGCGAAAGAAGAAGTCTTGGAATCAAAATATACAGAAACTGAAGAACTACAAACAGACGCCATTTACGAGGTACGTAATTTGACCTTTAGAAAAACGGCCTTGAGCATCGTTAGATCTATAATAAATTATGTGACGTCATAACCTGATTTTTTTATGAGGTTGAATAAATATTTGTGCTTCATAAAATCATATTAATTTTTCAGGTCCTCCCCAAAAATCAACAACCCTCAAATGACGTGTATGACACGTTGCAGGACACTAAGGCGTGTTATGAAAATGTTTCACAGGTGATGTAACGACATTTTATATATATCACTTACGCAAAAATATACTAGGTATAGGAGAAAGTCATGCACCTGGTACTCCTAGCTTATGGCATGAAAATGTAAAACCACTACTACACGTTCTATTGCATAGATGAAAATGATTGCATAGATGAAAATGATTGCATAATGATGGCACGATGCAAAGTGGATTTTTACCTTTTTAGAAGCTTAAGGAAAACAAGAAGGAACGAATACAAGAAAACAAGCCAAAAAAGGACGTAGAGAAAATAGAAGACGTTTTCGAAATGGCTAAATTATTTAAACTGCTTCATATCAAACACGACAGTAAAAAATTGGACCTTGATGAAATGCTTAAGACAGTGAAAAAGGAATTAAAAAAACACAGTTCCGGAAGCGGAAAATATTCAAATGGAACTACGGTGACTTTGTTTTCAAATTTCTGTACAGGGTGTGTCGAATCCCAGGGGCTACGGTCTTTCGTTATTGAAAAGAAACGAATGCTCATTAATATTTAGTAGCCGCGTTTTTAATACACCCTCTTGTATCTATATTTTATATATGCCGCATGTCTCTACTACACTGATATTAGCTATTTTCCGTTTTATGAATTTTTAAAATTTTATAGCAAAATAACGGGCAATTAATTGTATTATCACTTTTACATTATTTCTCCTAAACAATTGTTATTATACTCACAGGAAATATGAATACATGCATAGATTTGTCCCTACTTATCAATGCATGGTCCGCATCAGGTCAAAATGTCTAAACAAAACAATCAAAGCAAACTGTTTAAGAAATTATAGTGTTTTATAAACACCCGACTAGAATTTTCGTTCTTTATTAACTTCTTTTCTCTCTATTACAAAGGGATATAAGGTGATTGCAAAGGCTAAAGCAGAAGATATGTTGAAAAGAGAAAAACTAGAGAAATTATATTCCGAAGTTGAAGATTGTGTGAAGCAATTGGATGATCGCGCGATTGAGGTTCTAGACGTCTATTATGGCGATAAAGGTGTTTTGAAAGCTTTGGAAGAACAAAAGAAAAGCCTAACAAACACAGAATATAACGTTCTGATTGCAGGTAGTGGTCAGGACATTATACATTTTGCTCCAACACACATAAACGTAATGAGATCTCATTACTATTTTTTTAGGTGAAAGTAGTTCTGGGAAAAGTAGTTTATTGAATCTTATTCTTGGTGAAGAGCTTCTTGCACACCACGTTCTCAATACCACATCCACAATATGCGAACTGAAGTTTGGAGAAAAAAGGGAAATGATCGTTCACTATAAGTACGACGAAGAAAAGAAGTCACGTCCTTTGCCTGAAATATTGACGTTAGAAAGCGAAGACAATTATTATAGTAAAATCGCCACCTTTGTGCAAGTTAAGCCAAACGAGCGAGAAAAGGGATCCGACTATGCAAGAGTGGAAATTTTTTGGCCGCATGAATTACTTGAGGTGATCTTGTATATGAAAATTTCTCAAAGCTAAAATCACAACAATCTTTTTTTGCATATATTTTATTGCAATCAATTTGACAGTATGAAATATAAATGGAAGCAAAAAACTAAAATATTTCGGTTACATAGAAAAATTGTTTTCACAAATTTCTATATTCTACGGAGTATAAACCACTTTAAAGTTACTTTTTGTTACTGTACTTAATAAATCTTGTATTATAATTTTTCAATTTTCTCAGGAGGGTGTTGTTATCATTGATAGCCCAGGCCTGGGTGAATCGGATGAAATGGACGAAGTTTTAATGAATTATCTTCCGAATGCTTTTGCATTTATCTATGTTCTTGACACTTTCCATGCTGGAGGAATTCAAAAAGACATCAAAGAAAAGGTAAATTGAAAATTAAATTTTTAAAAAGTTAAAAAAGAAAATTAAATTTTCGTTACCACTTCGCTACCCTGCAAGATACCCTGCCAGTCGAAGTATACTTTTGTAACTAAATATTGTAGTTGATGGACATCTTAAAAGTGGTGCAGTCCTCTGATGGTGGCGTTGAAAACCTTCAAAATTTAGCTGAATGTTCGCTTTTCGTCTGCAATAAATGGGATTTGGTAAAAGAGGATGAAAGGCCAACAGTGAAGAAATATGTCACTGCAAAACTAAGCGAGTGTTGGGAAAATTCAAATTTGAATCATCAAATGGTGTACATGTCAATAACAGACGCCATCAAAGCACAGGAATATGGCGGGGTCACAGAGGAGTTCAATCTTTTACTTAAACAAATAAAGACGATGGTATTGAAGGCGATCAATATAAGACTATACAATCATTGGCAGTGAGTATCATCATACTATTCCGACACTTTTTTACACAAAATAGATATTCGTTCGCAAAGCTATATGTAAACAAAATGCCGAAATATATGGGAAAGCTGCAAAAATAATCTTTCAATGAATGCTCTTTCTACCTTTACATGCTGGTTTTTCCAGAATAACTCAATATTTTTGTTGCTAAGCAACATCAATTAGTATATGTGTAAAGAGAATGTCAAGTTTGTCTTTGATAATTTGGAATAAACATGTACCTCTTCCAATGTTTTCTTTTTTCTTTTTCCACCGTACAACTTGAAAATATTTTTCAGTGGTAGTCAAACACTCGGCTTGTCTCGTACTTTTCCAATAACCCTTCATGCTGCATTATTACACCATAAATGTACAGGGTGTGTTTGAAATATAAATAAATTTTGAAATATTTTCTCACAGGTGGTTGTATGCAGTGTTGCACCATATTCATAGAGTAACCTACTTCTTTAACCAAGAGATACAATCAACCCACCAAGAAACTTGTGAACGGATGGCTTCAATCGAGAAACGCATTGAGAAAATTGAAAAGCAAGAGCAAGAGGTGAGAAAGAGCATGGAAACAAGAGTGCAATACCAGACCAAAGTTCTCAACGGCAAACTGGTTGGATATGTCCATTCAACCGATTTCGAAACGAAGCTTTGCACTTGGGTCCGCTCTTCATCTCCACCGCCTGGAGTCGACTGGGAAACAACAAAAAGCAACGTGAAGAAAGCAATTGATTATAAATTTAAAGAATTGCTTATTCAGTGGGAGAAAGAAAGTCATGTGTACGATGAAATTCACAGGAAGCTACTGGACGAATTTCGTACAAGGTTTGACCCATTGCGTAGATTTTATATTCCAAAGGTGCATGCATGTATCGTTCAAGTTTTACCTTCAAGAAAAATGCCTAATAACATGTTTCTTTTGCTAATTTAGCCGTCAAATTAGGTTTAACATCAAAAACTGTCCAATATTATTGGCTTAAATTATTCTCATTTAAAATATAGCAAGTATATAAGTGGATCTTTTAGAACCTTCTTTGACTATTGTATAATTATCTTTTCAAAAAGGTTGAATCTTTTGGAAGAGGAACTTCAAGGTGTTGACAAAGCGATGCATATTGTAGAAAGACAAACCGACTATACGAAGAATAAAAGTAAAATCCCAACCGCAGCCAAAGTTCTCTTCGGAGCAACAAGCCCTCTTTGGATTCCATTCGGTGTGGCGGGATTGGTATTTGGTATACCTGTTTTGGGAGCATTGGCGGTGAGACAGAAAGTTGATGAAAAAAAGAAGCTGGATGCTTACAAAAAAAACCCCCTTGACTACTTGAAAAGAAGATCTCGAAAATATCTTGAGCGACTCCCAAAACTACACGTGTTACAATATGCCCAACGACAAATGGAGCACACCAGAATGGTGCTATCAAAATATGCAGATCAACTCCCCATTCTGATAGAGGCTGATCGGAAACTGGTGAAGCAATTAACTAATGAAACCCGAAGCCATGACGATATATTTAAACTTTATGATCCAATTCAGAAGCAAAGTGCCAGGATAATAGATACTATTATACCCTTGGGAGTTGAACTTTGTCCAGCGACTGTGAATGCAAACGATCTTGACTGGAAAGAAGAGAGCGTTTCATCCCTCGGAGAGGGAGAGTTTTCCACTGTGTACAAAGGGAAGCTAAACGATGCTGGTGGAACGGAGTCAGATATTTCTCAAATGGACGTGGCAGTGAAAGTATTCACGCATCCATTTGATGCACCAAATACTAAATTCTTTCTGTACGAAGAAGTACATATTAGGTATGTGCATGTATGCATAATAATCTCTATAAATTTAACATTTTAAATTTTCATGCAGAATCCTCTCGCCTTTTCAATACCGACGAGGCATGGTCGACTGTCGACGACAGCTTGGCATGGGATAACTTATTTAATACGCGCGTGTTCTTACCCAAACATCTCAACAAAGACAAAACGTAAAACTAATCAAATTGTTATATACTTTTACTCTAGGGATTTGGAACATAAAAATGTTCTCAAGTATTTTGGGGCAGCCAGAATCACATCTCTCTCATCTAACATGTATCAGTTTATATTCGTGACGAAAGCCTGCCGAGAAAACCTCAGAAGTGTAATTTTCAGAAACCGAAATCTGACACCAGCGAAATCCGAAAACACCAAACTGGCAATTGGCAAATTCTTTAACTGGGCGATGGACATAGCGGATGGTCTCAACTACATTCACGAGAGAGGACTTATCCACAGACATCTCAAGCTTGAAAATGTTTTGGTTGGTACTCCCTAGTTGTAACTTTCAAGATGACATTTTACATTTGTATGGTATTAATGAGGTGTTGGAAGAGTTCAAACTTTTAATTTCTAACTAAGTAATCAACTTAAGTTCGTAAATCCTAAAAATGTCCCCTTGAAAATGATTAGCAATCTCCATGAAAATTTGCTGAAGAGACAATACTTGTTCTTCAGGAAATACGTGCATATTGACCTTGAATTTTATAGAGACCTAACCGCGAAACGCTAGAAATATGCTTCCAAAAGACCTTCGGGCTCAGCTAAGCTATTTGGCAAAATACTGCATCGTGATTCACATATTCAATAAACAATATACGATCTTTGTTTTAAACAGGAAAATGAAGATGGAACAGCGATGATATCCGATATTGGAATTGTGGGACGATTTCTGGAAACAGAAAAAAGCATAATTTACCTTGCACCTGAAGTACTAAAAGTCCTCACAAATCGTACAAAAGAGTCAGATATTTATAGTTATGGTATTGTGTTGTGGGAGATGTGGTATGGTATGCCGGCGTTCATGGAACACATGCCAATAAAAAAAGCCCAATTCCAGAAAATGATAGCCAATGGGATACGTCCAAAGGCAGATAACAAGAAGATCAGCATTCCAGCAATACATGATGTCATGAAGAACTGCTGGGCCACAGAAGCAGAAAAAAGATATTCCGCCAAAAAATGTTCTGGAAAGTTTCGGGAATTACAAAACGAGCCAAGTGAAACCGAGGACACAACATTCTAACGTTTATAACAGGATTTTCCTTAAATTTACCCTTAATGTATTGCAGCTAGCACACTCAGAACATTACTGAAAACACATATTTGTGGAAAAAGATTTCCCATAGGAAAGCCTGTTTGTAGTAGCTTCATATTTTCGAGATTTCTAAATTGTATTATTATCTGTAATTCTATTTTCCCATTACACATATTTAGACAAATTAATGTGAGCAATAGTTACATAATATGGAAACTCATTCACAGTACATGCATTTGAAATCCTTGGGGTATTCTCCATTTTTCTAGTTTGACTTCGCTTTCTTGGTAAATAAGGGGGAGGGCTTCGAGGGATCATTAGCCTGCAACGCCGGTGTTTTGTACCTCAAGTATGGTTACATAATGTTCATGGGGTTATTCTAAGCTGGAGTTGCTACCACTTTTTGAAATTGTAAGAAAATTTCTAGAAAAGTAGTAAGAAATTAGGAATAATTGTATATCAACAGTTACCCATGTACTAATTTCCATCTCCAATAAATTCTTGCAACTTCAAGAAGTGGTAGCAAGTTAGCAACTCCAGCTTAGAATAACCCCTGGACTCGAGCCTTTAAATTATTTACTATAATGTGCTTCGGTCTCCATTGTGAGTGCTTGTCATTGCACAATCAAGTATTTTAAAACTTCAATGCATGTCCCTTCGATTATAATTAGGCTTATTATATCTCTAGAACTATTTTGAAGTTCAATTGGCTGTTTGAAATACAATGTTTTATTTCAAATCTATATTATATTGTAGTCTTTGATGTCTCGTTAAAATTTTTGTCTGCATTCTTTAAAATAAGGCATTCAGAGCAAAATTATTACAAACCGCATATGTGGTATTTCTCCCCTGCTGTTAGGTTAAAATTTCGTGTCATTCCAGGTGTTTTTCCTTCCCAAACTCGTTCCCAGGGTATTCGCTCTGCCTTCACGTGAGCAAAGTAGCCTGGTACGGCTTGTTGATGTATTACGCAGATTTTGGGCAAAAACGAATAATGGTAATTGTGGTCGAAGGACGAAAGCATGCAAGCGTTGAAAATTACGTCCTAAAAGATCTCGACGAAGCGCTTTAAAAATTTCACGATTTTATCATGCTAATAATAAACAAATTATTCATCCGAGTTCAAAACACCGTGATAGCGACATATATATAGATAGAGATTACTTTATAGCCTAGTTGGCAAGTGCGTACGAATTTAATTTTTAAGACTCACCAGAGTGCATCACTGCATGGCTGATCCAGGGTACGTCAGAATAAATTACCACAGCTCAAACTTGCAATCAGATTGGTAGATTTTAACGTTCAAATATTCTTTAGAGTTTAGAAATTAATAACCAATAGTATTGTTACACAACTGCAGTTGTTTGTTGTTATATAAGCGTTGTTGTTATATAATTGTCTCGCAATCACGTTACATATAATGTCGAATAACATCCTGCATCTAGATTCTCGACATTTTCGTTTGGAATACTTTTTTTTTACTTGTTCTTTCTTATGCATCAGAAATAACAGACGACGAAAAATGTCATTGACAAGAAAATAATTAAGTTTCACATTTCGTCTGGTGAATCAATCACTACGGTTTTAAACAGTCCAAGGCTATATCAAATTAAATTCAATTTTTAGAGTTTTTAACATCTTTAGTGATTTTCAAGAAATCGATTGTATATTTCACGAAAACCATAGGCAACACTCAACTGTATATAACAACCTGTGCCCTAAGAAACAAACCTGCAACCCCCCCAAAAGATAGCGTTTGCAAGAGTATTCCGCTGTGAATAACACGAGGGATGCTTGAGTGGATCTATGGCATTTAAAAGTGGCGTCCAGCTGGGCTGTAAAAGTCAAACTTGAATACTATAATTTAGCTCACAGAACTATTTAGCTCATACAAATATTAATGTATCAAATACAACAAAATATATATACGCTCACCATGCGAATATAAACAGCAAGTGAACCAGCAGACAGATAGCATTGGTTGGCGTTATATTAAGTCCGTAAGTACAACCATACATTACAATTCAAGGTTGAATGTTACGGCTATGTTTTAATATATGCATTATATATCCGTGGCAGCATCTTTTAACAAATCCGCATCAAATATGGTATAACGACCACCTAAAACGTACCGTAACATTTCTCGACTCAAATCTCTCGACGAGGGTTTTTATTTGAAACGACGAGAAGTGTTTTTGTCGGTTTTAGGCAGTTATTATTCCACCTTTGATGTGAAGTAACCGGCTATGATTTGAAAATCAACGAAGTTTGACAGACTTTAATCATGTCGAGTAATCCGTCTGACTGGACGGGCTTGTGTGAAAGGAACGAAGAACGAACTTTCCAGATAGTTAGACTGAGTTTGTGTTAGTAAAGGTATAAACTGTTTGGTTACACGCATTAACACAGACGAATTATCACAGAAATCATATTTCTTTCTAGACATGCATGATCCGGTTTAAATTCTGTATAGTATAATTAAACTGGCTACTGACTTCACGATATTTAAAAAATTGACTTCGATAAATCTATATACACTCAAACACGAAAAAGATATCAATAAATATAAATAGCAAATATTACGTTTAAATTACAAGGAGTCCAGCCTTATATATAGTCTTACAGTGTTTATATACGCCGCTATATAAAAATATATATATATATATATATTTATATATATATATATATATATATATATATATATATATATATATATATATATATATATATATACAGTGGTTATCAAAAAGGTTGTCCCTATTAATATATATACAAATATATAAATATCAATCACGTGAGCATTAAACATTGTTTATTCCGCTCATTTTTGTCTTGTTTCTTTATAATTATCAATATTGTTAACCTTACTATCATATTTATGAAATTTTTAATAAAGATTTTCACGGATTTCCCATAAAATTAACGTATGCAGTAAAATCACGTGACTGATATTTACGTATTTATATATATTTCAATATGACAACCTTTTTGATAACGACTGTATATTATACTATATATATATATATATATTATAATATATATATATATATTATATATATAATATATATTATATATATATATATATATATATATATATATATATATACATAGAGCCGCTGTAATGTTGTCCAAATCAAGTATATCAATATACCTACGGTATCAGTATACCAATATATATATATATATATAAAGCTTCAAATCATTAAAATCAAAAAGTAAAACATCATTTGAGAAGAAAAAAAATATATATTACGTTTCGGGGCACAGCCCCTTCGTCAGAAACGATATAAGATCCTCTCCATGTCATTAAATACCATAGCCTAAGATTGCATTTTACAGCAATTAATCATCCTTGACAATAAACTAATACTCCTCCCTTAAATTTAAACCCCTTGGAATATAAGTATTCAATTTCTCAATCCAAAAACTTTCCCTTTCAGTGGGTTTATTAACATCAGTGACCTCAATAATTTGCACTAAAAAATCACTAAACCCTGAAAAAAATGTTCTGCCTCAAAAAAATGTTCATACAAATGCTGTCCACAAATACCCCTTTGTCCTTTAGCAAATCTATTAATCGAACTCTTATGGTTATTAAACCTTAACCTAAATGACGTCACTGTGTTGCCCACGTATTGTTTACTACAAGTTTTGCAAGTTATATATGTATATGTATATGTATATTAATATATATATATATATATATATATATAAATATATATATATACATATATAATATAATAATAATATATATATATATATATATTAATATATATATATATATATATATATATTACATATATATTCTATAAGATGCCGTGTTTTATTGACGAATCCGCCATTTTGAGAAGCAATAATAGCACATGTACGATTATTCATCATAATAACACATGAGCGATTATCATGTTTGATCCACCGACTTGGAATCGGGAAGAGGGATAAAAAACTTTTCCAAAAAAACAGTTTTCTATTATATAATAAAAAGAGTAATATAAATCGATATCATTCTCAACACTCGAATAAATTCCATATTTCCGCGCATCCATGAATTGTTCCCTATATATGATTAAATCCTGTTTGAGGTTTTTTAGTTCTAGCAACAATGTTTTCTTTTTGCTGAAGGTATAAAAGAATTTACTTCCTTCCTTTGTTACATCCTACGATACAGCATCTAAATGGCAGCAAAAGCTTTTTCAAAGGAAGAATTGAATTTCTTTAAATTTGCATCCATCGTCCTCGATGAATTTCCAAAAATGTTACGTTCGACATTTGTGACACTGTGGAACACTAAGATTGCACCATTGCCAGGATACCACGAGTGGGACGACACACCCGAAGTACGACAACTTTTTTTGGCACGCGAAGGGGGTACACCAAAAATACCAGTCAGTGATTCGTTCGAGAAATGGGATTGTACAGCGTTGTTTCAAGCAACTATTTACTCGAAGAGCTTTGGAGTCTTCATGACTTCACCGACCACCAAAAAGACGCCAACCATCAAGACACTCAGTGATCAATATATAAAGGGGAAGAAACCCAGACCTTTTCATCTCTCCTCGATTAGTGCTACAAAAAACCATGATGAAACGATAGCTTTAGCAATCGACCAAGTTCGCTTGCTTAGAAACACTTTATGTCACTTGTCCGGGTCCAGAGTAACAAAAGATGATTTCGATAACTATGTTCGACTCGCTAAGGACGCTTTTGATGCAGTTAAATTCTCAACATCTCAAATTGATAATATTGCAATTCTTGAAGAGGAAGACTTTCCAACTGACAAATTTAATCAGTTGAGTAAAAAAATTGCGGCTGATCTTCAGGGAAGTAACAAGTTTCTTCAAGAAAAATTAGAAACGATTATAACAACGCATGTTGATGAAAGCAAAGTCTTTCAAGAATCTGTTTTACAAAGACTTGATAAGATGCAAAGAATACCAAGAACCAGGATAGTAAAAAGAAGTAAGACAGGTATTTATAACATTATATATTCATATATCTTGCAAATGCTGCAATTTCATTGGCTAAAACTTGATAAGGTGGAGGAGAATACTAAGGACCAGGATAGTAAGAAAGATAATAAGACAGGTATCAAAACATTTTCAAAATTTCTCCAACTGCTGTTTGTATATCGTTATAATAACACTTATATTCTAGTGACTCACTAATATTCCCCTTTGTGACATTAAATTTCCTATTACATATTTTTAACCTTCGTCACACCATTTCATTACACTTACATGCCGGCGACTTGTCCTAATCTATTCTGCGTTTTTCAAATCTATCATTAGTTTTTTAAAATTCCACAGTATACATAGTAATATTTCTAAATTTAATACACAGTGGGCTAAATTTTGTATACAATTTATACAAATACTTGAAATATTAATTCAACGACTGCTTTTAATCCAATATTTTCATTGACAGTAACTGGGCAGGAGAAACTTTTGGCGATTAATGCCCTGTGTTCCGGATCGAGCAGTGACGGAGGTGATTTTGTATTCCGTGTTACCGCCAAGCATGTGAAAGTAATTACGGATATGAACATCATCGCTGATGTTACTCTTGGTGAACTTATCGATACAATGGAGATAATTAACCCAGCGGTTTTCCAGAAAGCTACGAAGAGAAGTTTTGGTGATGAACGAGATGACCAAGAATTTAAAAAGTTTAAAAAAGGAAGTCTTCTTGTACCACTGCACTGTTTTACAGATGAAGGGTTTCTCGAGGTTTTGGATGATTTTAAATCTGGAAGACTAAAAGAGCGTTTGCTGAAGGAATTTTCGCTGATTGGAGTCACAGTGGAAGGAATGGAGATTGAGATAGTGAATATGGATGAAGTAAATAAAACGGAAGAAGCTATAATGAAAAGGTATTTGTGTGCATGTGTCATGTATTGAAGCTTGTGGTCCAATTACTGTTTCTTAGAGCGTTTTGATATATGGGTGACGTTTCATGAAAAGCTTGCACGTTAAGTGAAATGAGAAGCGAAATGCGTTTATTTGAATAGCCGTAAAACTGTCGAGATATTTATTTACGTTTGTGAAACATGTATTTCCTACAACAGATTTGTTCTTTCATGCAAAAAACCCTTAATATACAAGGATAGTTCGAACAGTGTTACGAATTACTATAAAAAAAAATGTCCCAAATGTAAAATTTCCGTTTTTCAGGATATTTTGCAGAATTGGCAAATTTTGTGTTCCTAGAGATAGTTAAGACTTATCTGGTATACCTAGGCCAAGTTTGGTTTTTCATTAACAAAATTATGTTACCGGGGACGTGGTTCCTTTCCACTGATATTGAGAGGGCTTGCGCGCGAAAATGTGAAGCTGAAATTGAGATATTACTTAGCTGTCTAAAAGTAGGAAAGCTTTTTAATAAACTGTCAAAGTTTCAGGAAAAATAATGCAAACTGGGAGCAACGCGCGACCCCTGAAAGTGACAAATATTTCATTGCGCGCAGTGGATTAAATGCATGGTTGATTTTAGCGTGACCGATCTCATGCAAGGCTGGGCAAATGAATAAATTAAAGCGAGAAACTGAACAAGAAGACGAAGCGATTTAATAACAAGATTTTTATTCTTGATGTTAATCCTCAACATTTCCACCATTTCTTCCTAAGCAAACTGCGGCTCGTCTGAGCATGGTAAACACTGAACGGCGAACCACATTTGTCTGTCCTGCCTCCTATTATCCATTTCGTTCGAAATTCTTTCTTACAAATCGCCTACTCTACCACCGGCAAATCTAGGCGAATGGACAGACAAATGGTTCGCTGTTCAGTGTTTAGTATGCTCAGACAAGCCGCAGTTTGCTTAGAATGAAATGGTGGACATGCTGAGGATTAACATCACCAATAAATCGCTTTGTTTTTGTGTTCAGTTTCTCACTTTAATTTATTCATTTGCCCAGCCTTACATGATATCGGTCACGCTAAAATCAACGATGCATTTAATCCACTGCGCGCAGTGAAATATTCGGCACCTTTAGGGGTCACGCGTTGCTCCCAGTTTGCATTATTTTTCCTGAAACTTTGACAGTTTATTAAAAAGCTTTCCTACTTTTAGACAGCTAAATAATATCGCGCGCAAGCCCTCTCAATATCAGTGGAAAGGAACCACCCCCCCCCCGGTAACGTAATTTGTTAATGAAAAACCAAACTTGGCCTAGGATACCAGATAAGTCTTAACTATCTCTAGGAACACAAAAATTTGCCAAATTCTGCAAAATATCCTGAAAAACGGAAATTTTACATTTGGGACATTTTTTTTGATACACCCTGTAGTATTGAACTTGTGAAATATACGTTGTAACAATCTAAAACAATAGAAAAAAGTTTGTTAACTGCTTTGAGGGTGGTTGTTAAGCAGAATAAATTACTACAACTCAAAATCGGAATCGCATTGGTAGATTTTAATGTCAAAATATTCTTTTCAAATCAATAACGAATAGCGTTGTTATTAAGGTGTTTTGAATTTAAAATTAAGCTGTGTAATTTATTCTGTCCACCCCTAGATCCGCCACTGATGGTTTTGGTGCTGGTTTGTTCTTAAGGGGGGGAGGGGTTCCGGGGTTCTTTAGGCTTCCTAGTTCCAATTAGGGCTCCTATAATTAATGAGCTATTTTATATTTTTTTAACAGAATCAAACAAGGCAAAGAAGTAAACGAAAAGCAAAGGCTAAAAGAAAAAGGATCAGTTGAAGGACCTTGCGATGATATCGTAATTTTTCCAACAAAGGTTTGTTTTATTTGAATCGCCGTAAAATTGTCAGGATATTTGTTTACGTTTGTAAAATATGTATTTTCTTTGTTCTTTCATGCAAAATACCACCATTAAAAATCATAATCGATTAATATTATCTATTACAAAATCCTTGTATATTCAATACAACACACTAATATTGCAGTTTCATATAAGCTATGAAACAAAACAACTATCACGTTGCAACTGCTTTCGTGTCGTCGAGGGGCCGGGAAGGCGTCGTAAGAATGACAAGCTCATCGTTATTGGTTACTTTAATGCGAGAGTTGGAAAGATGTGATCAGAAAGCATGGGGTTGGCAGCTATAACAGCAACGGTCTACTACTCCTCCAGATCTGTGCAGAGCATGACTTTCTGATCACAAACACCACCTTCCCTTACCCGTAAAAAAACAACATGGATGCACCCGCGCTCAAAGCACTGGCATCGCTTCGACTATGTCATCGTCAGGACGAGGGACAGGCAGGATGTACGAGTCACGAAGGCTATGTGTGGCGCAGAGTGCTTGACAGCCATCACCTCACCGTCTCCAAGCTCAGGCTTCACGTCCAGCCCAAGAGACGACCTACTACCTCCGGCGCTTCCCCACTACTCAGTGCAGATGGATCAACACTGATGAAAGACAAGAGAAAATCCTCGAGAGTTGGGCCGAAAACTTCGACAGGGTACTGAGCCACCCGTCCACCATGAACAATGAAGCCATTGATCGGCTACTTCAGGTTCTGTTCAGATGCTAGACGCCATACCCACTCTGGAAGGGACTAAGAAAGCCATACGTTTGCTACCTAGTGGCAAAGAACCTCGCTCAGATGCCATCCCAGCCGAAGTCTATAAAGAGGGCGGTTTGCCACTAGCGAACTAACTCTTCCAGCTTATATGGCAGGCCCACAAGACTTCAAAGATGCTTCCATCATGCATGTAAACAATTAACGCAAGGGAGATCGTCAGGCATGTGGTAACCATCGTGGAATCTGAGTTCTGCTTAACCGTCTTATCGCCTACCTTGAGCAAGGTCTTCCACCAGAAAGCTAGTGTGGCTTCCGGAAAGAACGCGGGACTAACGACATGGTGCTTGCTGCTAGATAGCCTCAGGAACAGGGCACCAACCTGTACTCCCCCAGTGTCGATCTAACCAAGGCCTTTGACACTGTTAGTTCAGATGGTCTTTGGAGAATCTTTGCGAAGTACGGATGCCCCAGAAAGTTCATCGCCATCGTTCGACAATTCCACGATGGAATCCTTGCAAATTTCGTGTGCGTCTATATATATATATATATATATATATATATATATATATATATATATATATATATATATATATATATATATATATATATATATATATATATATATATATATATATAGGCTTATTGCAGAAGTGGGCCAATTCGTAAGGTAGCAACTTTAGCATAGACTTTCGACGCACTCGAAATTGTCTGCGGCCTTCCCTCTAAGCCATATCTGAACATCGTTTAGATTACTGCAAGAATATTGCGTCTCCCCTTTATTAAAACTCGATGTCAAGTCAAGAACGGGGGAGCTGGTCCACAATTATAATTTAGTCTTTGAGATTGCAGAATTTCAATGTTTGAACTTCTATTGTAAGAAATTTAGCCCCTGCAGTTAATAAAAGCTAGTTTGTCTTGTTTGTAATGCACATGCATAAACGTTTAGAATAAAGCTAGAAACCTAGAAAGGTAGTCAAATGTATCGGAGAGTCATACTTCCCATGTGATTGAAAAATATTTTAGGCCCGGTTTGAAAAGACACCATGTAATCAGCCCCTCAATCTTTGTAATGTTCTCTGTATGGAATTTTAATACAATTCGCTAGAGCGCATAAAACAATCATCATAATAAAGAGAACTCAAAGCTTTTTTCAGTTATATCTGTTGTATAATATAAACATTTTCTACATGCATAATACACAGCGCAAAGATAATTATTGCCTGCATCTGTCTTTGTTTTTAAGATACTTAACTTTTAACAAATGTTTATTGTTTTCTCAATTTAAAAATATTATCTCATATTATCTCATGCATTTGGTAAAAAAAATCTGGTAAAAATCTGTTGTTTCCGAAACAAAATTTTCCTTTTACGACCCAACATATTTTCTAATATATTTCAAAGGGATTTAACGTGATAGCGAAGGCTAAAGAGGAGGATGAGATGAAAAGAAAGAATTTGGAGGAGTTTTATTTCGAGATTGAAGAGTGTGTCAGGCAATTGGATGTTTACACGATTCCGGTTCTAAACGTCTACTATGGCAATCGTAGTATTTTGAATGTTTTGGCAGAACAAAGGCGACGCTTAACGAACACAGAATATAACATTCTTATTGCAGGTATTGAAGGTTAAAGTGGTGGGGCAGGTTTTTCGCACCCTGATTAATGCTAACCGGCATTAATCTTTACTATTTTTTCAGGTGAAAGTAGCGCTGGAAAAAGTAGTTTAGTGAATCTTATTCTCGGAGAAGAGCTTCTTCCACATCACGCTCTGAATACCACCTCCACAATATGCGAAGTAAAATATGGGAAGGAACGAAAATTGATTGCTCACTATAACTACGATGAACGATCACGGAAGCGACGCATACCCACAATACAAGAGTTGAAAACAAAAGAAGAATGTGGCAAAAATTACTGCGATCAAATTGCTCCCTTCGTGCAAATGCAGTGCGACGAGCGAGAAAAGGGATCCCGATATACTAGAGTAGAAATCTTTTGGCCGCATGAATTACTTCAGGTGAATCTTTTCATTTTAAATTATCAAGTATGAATACTTAGAATATGAATGAATACTTGCGTTTGACAATTAGCGAAAAAATAGGGTTTCAAAATAGTGCATCCGTTCCACAACACATGAAGATATGGTTAGTGTTAAAAAAGTGTAAGATAATTAACATAGATAATATAGATTAGTAAGCGAATACAATTCGGGATTAATAGTACCACAAATCGTACATTTTTTGTAATGCAGTACAACTAATGAAATAAATCCTTCTCTCGACCAATCAATATACCTACAATATTTCACAGCACATTGAAAGACAATTTTGATTACTTGCTTTCAAAGTAATGTAGATACATTACGGTAATATATACGATAATTATATTACATAATTATCGTATATATTCTATACTTTAGGAAGGTGTTGTTATTATTGATAGTCCAGGCCTGGGTGAATCTGATGATATGGACGAAGTTCTGATGAAATATCTTTCGAATGCTCTTGTGTTTATCTATGTTCTTGACACTTCCCGTGCTGGAGGAGTACAAAAAGAGATCAAAGAAAAGGTAGAACCTATAAAAGATTTATTTCTTATATAATACCTACTATAATTGCTGAATTGAATTGATTAAAATTCAGTGCATATGACTTTTGAATTGAAACGACTAGTTGAAGTCGAAGACGTAGCATCGCTTAGACAGAACTGATATACATTCGTTATTATTGTAGCTAAGGACTATCTTAAAAAAGGTGAAGTCCTCCAGTGGCGGCCCTGAGACCCTTCAACATTTAGCCGAATGTTCCATTTTTATCTGCAATAAATGGGATCAAGTAGAAGAGGATGAAAGATCAGAAACGAAGAAACATGTCGTCGCAAAGTTAAGAGAGTGTTGGGAAGATTCAAATTTGAATCATCAAATGGTGTACATGTCAATAAAAGACGCCATCAAAGCACATGAATATGGCGGAGTCACAGAGGAGTTCAGCGATTTGCTCAAAAAAATAGAGACGCTGGTATTGAAGGCAAGGAATATCAGTCTATACAACCAATGGCAGTAAGTATTGCTAGAATTTAGCGATGGATTTCTGATAAGAAGCAATTTTTAGTAAGAAGCCATAGTATGAAGCAATTTTTTCTAATACTTTCGACGATTTTGTGCTGCCAGGCTCGGTATCTATTGACTAAAAAACAATGAGCAGCGTAGCCCACCTGAATGTAGGTTTTGCAATAGTATACCTTTATATGAAAAAGTTCCCAAGTTTGCAGTGCAGTGGAGATTTAATACCCTATTAGACATTTTTTTAAAAAAAACTATTTCCTTCCAGGTGGTTGTATACATTGCTGTGTAATATTCACAGAGTAGCGTATTTCTTCAACCAAGTAATACAATCATCTCACAAAACAACTCGTGAAAAGATGGAATTCATCAAAAAACGCATAGAAAAAATTGAAAAACAAGAGCAAGAGGTAAAACAGGACATGGCAGAAAGAGTGGAATATCAGACAAAAGTTCTCCTCGCCAAACTCGAAGAATATATACATTCGATGGATTTCAAAACGAAGTTCTGTTCTTGGGATAACTGTGCATTTCCACCGCATGGAATAACTTGGGAAGTAACAAAAAGCAATGTCAACATGGCAATTGATAACCGATTCAAAGAATTGCTTATTGAGTGGGAAAATGACCATCAAGTTTATGCTGAAATTCACAGGCAGCTTCTGGACGAATTCCGTACAAGGTTTGGCACATTGTGTGCATTTGAAATAAATTAAAGATGCATGTATATCATTAAAGTTTAAGTTATCCCCTTCAAAAACATGATTCCAAACGAGATTCTTCTTTTGTTAGTAAATCTTAATCATAGTAGGATATAAATCATTATAGTTGTAGTAGTTGTAGTTTTTCCGGTAAAGCAATGTTCGTCCTGATGTTCGTCTCAAACCGTTTCATATCGTTTGATCAAACTATTTTTATCTATATCTATCTATCTATATTTCTTAACTATTGTTGTTATTGAATGTTATCTATATAATAATCTTTTTGACAGGCTGAATCTTTTGGAAGAGGAACTTCAAGGTGTTGACAAGGCGATGCATAGTGTGGAAAGACAAGCTGATTATTTGAAGAATCAAAATAAAATTTCGACAACAACCAAAGTTATCTTCGGTGCAACGAGCCCTCTTTGGATTCCCTTTGGTGTGGCGGGGTTGGTGATTGGTATGCCTGTTTTGGGAGCAATGGCGGTAAAACGTGAAGTAAGTACAAGAAAGATGTTTGACAATTACCAAAACAATCCGCGCGACTATCTGGAAAAAGAATCTGAAAAATATCTGGAGCGACTGCCAAAAGAATACGTGTTACAATATGCCCAACGCCAGATGAAGAACACCAAAATGGTGCTATCAAAATATGGAGATCAAATTCCCATCCTGATCGAGGCTGATCGTAAACTGGTGACGCAATTAATTAATGATACCCGAAGTCAGGATGAAATATTAAAACTGTATGACCCAATTCAGAAGAAAAGTAGCGAGATGATAAATAGAATCCTACCCTGGGGAATCAAGGTTTGTCCAGAAACAATAAATGCCAGTGATCTTGAATGGAAACCAGACAAGAATTCGTTGATTGGAGAGGGAGAGAGTTCCAGAGTGTACAGAGGGAAGTTAAGTTGTCCCAGAACCAAATCGCAGACTTCTGAAATGGAAGTGGCAGTGAAAGTATTCGAATATCCATTTGATAATCCGAATTCAAAATTCTTTCTGTATGAAGAACTGAAGATCAGGTAGGTACTTGTTTACTTCTTACTTGTTTATGTTTTCACTCTGCAAACATATTGATTGAAACACTAACTGCTGTGCATGTTGGTACAAAAAATAGTTTGGAAATTATATATAAGAGCATTTGCCCACTTGTAAATCGCGAAATATCTAAGCCGTTTTTTTTAATCTAGGGATTTGCATCATGAAAACGTTCTCAAGTATTTTGGAGCAACCCGAATTAGTACTCCTCTTTCATCATACAAGTACAAATTCGTATTCGTAATGCAAGCAGGTCGACAAAACCTAAGAAGTGCCATTTTTCGTGACCGAAGTCTAACACCTGCAGAATCTGAAAACCCCAAACTAGCAAATGGCAAGTTCATTAAGAGGGCGATGGACATAGCAGCTGGTCTAAACTACATTCACGAGAGAGGACTCATCCACAGACATCTCAAGCTTGAAAATATTCTGGTTGGTACCTCATAACTTTTTTTAACTGACATGTAATACACGGAAGCGAGTACAAGAAAGCACAAGACACAAATTCTTTCAATCGAAATTTCGGAAAGACAGGACTCATCTTTAAAACTACCAACGTCGATGCATTCTCGGATCTAACATAGGGCGAAAGTCATATTTCAAAACGCATAACCTCATGCTCTGATTTTCGCTTATAGTATCATTACAAACACGATATTTGTGAAGCACGTAGTTTTTAGCAGAGGAATGAGAAGGCATGCAATGAGGCTCCCATAAAAGTTCATGTAACTCCGGCCACACTCGCAAACCAACCAACTGCACGAGTCCAGTAAATTCCAACTAACCGATTACAAAGCAAGAAATGGACTGATTTGACTCCCTTAAGGTGCAAATCAGCCTTGATAAGTCCTTGATTTAAAGATAAATTTGAATATTTTATCACCATTTTATCACGAAAAATCGTCCGACTTACTGGACCTAGATTCGCCTAAAATGATGACCGGATGGTAAAAAATTTCAAAGCATTAATCTTTCACCTACAGGAAGATGAGGATGGGACCGCGATGATATCTGATGTTGGAATTGCGGGACGATTTCTGGAAACAGAGAAAAGCATGCCTTATCTTGCGCCTGAAGTACTTGAAAACTTGACGAATCGCACAAAAAAAGCAGATATCTATAGTTATGGTATCATGTTGTGGGAGATGTGGTATGGCACCCAGGCGTTCACAGAACTCATGCCTATCGACAAGGTCAAATTCCGAGAAAAGATAGCAGATGGGTACCGTCCAAAGATCGACCAAATAACGATCAACATTCCAGAAATACATGCTGTCATGGTGAGATGTTGGGCCACTGAAGCAGAAGAAAGGCATTCTGCTAAAAAATGCTACGAGATATTTCAAGAAATGATTGAAAAAGAAGTCAGCGAAATGTTGGCAAAAGAGTAAGCAAAATGATAGGCTTGCGAGGTCTTTACGGAGAGATATCGGATATCGCATTTTTCGTTCATAACAACAGGCTCGACCTGTACCAAAAGACAGCGGTCCGATAATTCTCGGTAAAGACCTCGCACTCGGTTAATAAGAACCGAGATGAAATCATATTACACGGTTACGAAGATTTGAATTTTATGTTCGAAACAGAAACAGTGTTCCGTTTTATCTCGTATTTTTGCTTTGCTTTACCCCACAAGAGCTAACAACAGGCTCAGATTGTAGTGTTTTATGAGTTCTACGAGTGTTTTAGTTGCCAATGAAACACCACTCCAAATATAATGAAAATTTGACATGAAATGTCTACCGATAAAGCATAGTCTTCAGGCCATGTCAGAGCATTAATGTCGCGATTATACACTAATAATAAGAACTAATAACAAATTATTTTGCCTATACGCTTAATATGTTAGTTTATACAAAAAAATTATTTAAGTCTGTTTGGTTCATAAGTGATGTATAGGAGTTACCCAAACCAGTTTTTCACAAATATTAAACTAAACTTGGAGCATAAAAACTTACCCCTCCTCACCTCGCCGAAGGAGTGGTGAGGGATAAAACGTTGTATAATAGTTATATATAATGAAAATTGACTGTTCTTCTTTGAAGTTTTAATGAAAAATCAGATGTCATCAAGAAGTAAAACCTATATTTTGATTTCAATTCTAGCCGAGGATGTGTCGAAATGTTATGCACAGAACCATCTGAAGAAATACAGTTAACATCTCCACCACCAGAAAATACATCTCATCAGGAATTTGAACAGTCCGAAATCAACAGGGAAACTCTATTAAAAGCACTTGCGGATATTGAGAAAGAGATTGAAAAGTTAAATCAGGTCAATCTCGCAACACGAGTGAAAGACTTGCGAGCGCAGGTTAGTGTTGTCTTGGAAGTACACTCTAACGATATCAGACGCCTAAACGCTGAAATCGATAGTCTCAAAGAGCAAGTTGAAATGTTGAAAGCAAAAAATGACGAGTTAAATAATAAAAACGAGCAGCTCATGAATAAATTAGCGGTTGCCCAAACAACGTGGGAGTGGGAAGCACACTTAGCAAGATTTGTGATCGAACCCCGAACACGAATCTATTCAGTTGCCAGGTTTAAACAAATGCAACGGTACCTTAAAAGAGTAGGAACAACAGACAACCTTTGGAAAAAGATACAAGACCATTATGGTAAATGGACTAATGACCATTGGGAAAAAATCTATGATGTGAGATCGGAGAGAAATTGTATTGCACATCCGGATTTTCTCGAACTTGATCTCGTAGAATCTGAAATACTGAACATGCCACCAGACTTTCATGAACCCATGCGAGACATGTTGGCAATGCTAAAGACGACTGCCAGTCTGATGAAATTTGGAAGGCTAACAAAGTTCTTCACTAGAAACAACTTATTTCCGTCTGGAAAGGTAGGTAGTGAAGAATTGGAGCCGCAAGTACTGAAAGATATCACCTCGTGGGATCGTGAATTTGAACAAATTGATGGTCTCCAGAACATCGAGCACCAAGAAGCGAAAGGGTACTTAGCTAAGTACGTAAACCAACCTGAAAAAATCACGCAGTATTTTTCAATCGTTGACCTGATCAAGAGTGAAAACAAGAAACCATTGGGAAAACTGGCTTGGGAGTTCGAAACTCGTTATTCTTCGAGAATGACAAATGAAGAGAAGGAAGCATTGGCCGAATTGAAGAAGTTGGCCCCAGAAAATGAAAGAAAGGTGAGAATTTTGGATGCCACCATAGCAAAGTTGCACATACCCGACTTCTTGCCAAAGCATTTGTGGAAACATGGTTTAAAAATCGTTGACAAATATTCTAAATTGTAGAAATAAAAAAGGTCACGTTCATCACGTAGATCATTCACAAGAAACTTTCCTTTTTTGTGTATTTCAATAACTCGCACATAGTGAAAACTGTCTCGAGTAGTTAATTAAATGTTTATATATACAAAACTAATGTATGTCGTGGTAACAATTATACCGCTATTTAACGATGAAGAAACTTTAACATGTAAGATAACGAATGAATATAACGTAGGTGTTTGCACATTCGGGCACAGTGAAGAGAAACAATAGCATGTAGTCAAAAGACACAACAGTATTCTGAAATATTTAGAAGTAGAAAACATTTCTTGCAGGCACCTGAAGCCGTTTTAAAATCGATATAACTCTTATAATGAGACTTTTGTCGGTATAAATAAGCATTAAGCATTTTTTATGTCAAATAACATATGCATGTATTAAATATTCGTAGAGGTGCTCGAAGACCTCACGAATCGTACAAAAGCAGGAGATGTATATAGTTATGGTATAGTGTTGTGGAAGATGTGGTATGGCGCCCAGGCGTTCACAGAACTTATGCCTATCTAAAGAGTCCAATTCCGAGGAAAGCTGGTTGCAGGGGATCGTCCAAAAATAGATAGAAACAAAATCAACATTATAAGACTACTTGATGCCATGGTAGCATGCTGGGCTACTGAGGTTGAAAACAGATTGCCAATGAAAGTGTGCTATGATGCACTATCGGATGTGACAGAATGGATCCTGGAATGATGAATGTCGAAAGGCAGAAAGCATTTAAGCACATTTTACTGAAGAACACACAGCCCGCCATCAACATATATATATATATATATATAAATATATATATATATATATAATAATATATATAATATAATATATATATAATATAATATAATAAATAAATATATATAATATATATAATATATATATATATATATATATATATATATATATACAAGTAGATAAGCATAGAGGACACTGTTTTGGTATTTTTTATTGATATTAAGTGCACGCTTTAATTGAAATATAAAACGCAAACTTAATGAAGCACGAATAGTATACTGTCATAGTTAAAAGTATAGTATACTAGTATAGTTAAAAGTAGTTTTTCAAAAACACTCGCGATGTAGCAAATAAGTATCGATTATATTTACAGTGTAGTAGTGTGTGCATTTTTAAATATATCTAATCTTTTTTTCAACCCTTTTTCATATGTCATCTCTCCAGCAAGCTGCCTTTCTCTGATTATGCGTTGCAATAAGTTGTTATGCGAAATCCGTCATATATGTATAAACCGCGATTAGCATTTTTTTTCCGCACCAATTGTGATCGTCTTACAGCAATCATATTTTATGAAAACCGCGACCGGAATAACGAAAGTTATGGCAAAGCAAGAAAGTATTTTAGTCTCCAGTACCCGTTACTAATTCGCAAAACCTCGCTTCTATAAACGACTTAATGTATATCAAAGCGAGACTATTCAACTTCCCCCAAAATATCGAGAAAAAAATTAACTTTTCCGCACGTTTTAGTATGCAATCGATGACGTAGTTTTATGACACTCAAGAATTAATCAATTTAAGAATTTAAAACTCCACAAGTCATTAAATCATAACTTTTTTAAAGATTTTAAATTTTTCTTTGATTACTAAACATCCACCATATTGGATTACTGAGATGATAATGTAGTTGATCTTGTATAAAATTCAATAGTTATTTTCAAGTAATTACAGTAGGACATACGTAAATAATATCAAATATCATGAAAACAAAAAACGACCGATCACTTGCATGAGATCGTATAAAACAGCGTATTTCGAATTAATATAAACAATTAATATCCAATTTTGCCCAAAAAAACTGCGGCCGCTCGATTGTCATTATATACCCCGCTCGTGATCTTTATCAAGCGGCATCATCAAAAATGAAAATTAAAGCCTAGCAAACGAAACAATACAACTAAACGGTGGCCAATAAATTTTATATATAATTTGTCATGTCTTGTTTGAAATTAATTTTTAAATTACGCTTCCGCCTGCACGGTGTTTAAATCGCCACTGTGTCAAACGTCATACTTCAAATATTTGAGGTTTTGAAACTGCACAATGGGGGGCAAAATTATCACCACTCTTTAAATTGTGGCATATATAAAATCCTTAGAAATTACACTTGTTTCCAAGTATTGCATGACCTAATAGCTATTCATAGTATAAACATTGTCAATATGTGAAGGAACTCGAACAGCTAACATCGACAGTTCCCGTATATTTTTGATTGAGCCTTGTGGTCAGGTATGTTCGTCAACATCAACCTCAAAAGTTATGTATCCTTGTTCCAAATCCAGTATATGTAAGAAAGGGTAGGATATTCAAGCTGGCTGTAATATTAATCTATAATTATATAGCGTGTTGTGGTTCTGCTAGTCAGAGATTTAGATTTTGTATTAAACATTTTAGTCAACTCGAAAGACGACTATACATGCAACAACTCACATGTAGATCAGAGTTCCAGAATCGATATGATTTAATTTATAGAGCAACAAAGTGGTATGCGTTTTGTAATGAAAAGCACAAATACTACATGCTATAAGACAGGAAATGATGACATAAAATCGGGTCTTTTCTATAAATATTGCGTTTATAGTTCTCTGCATACGACTGCTACAGGGTCAGATTTGAAACTAGATACATTTTTAGTCATACTCTACGTACTAAAACTGATAACAGTTCGCGAACATGAATATATAGTAATAAATATCATAATATATACATCAGTTTGTGACAAAAGATGAAAGGGTGCTTTTATTTCCGTCAAACATGTCACTACACTTGTTTATCCGGTAGGGTTTGATTTACCAATCCGGAGAGATTTGTAATATCGATTCTAAATCGCTTCTTTTCTTGTAGTAATCGACATGTATGAAATTTCGACGTTATTCAACGTTTCAATATCCCATATTATTAGCTATATATATATATACATATATATGTGAACGTGCAAATACCTTTGCAAATTAGTGACTTTGGAAGTAAGGCGATAAGTATCTCATTAATTGTTCGTCGTTTTGCATTTGAATTTAATCGTGAAGAGAACGAGGAAGATAATATTTAAAGGACCAAAACAATCCGTAAAACACAGCTAGAGTTTTCACAGGAAAATAAAGGTGATTATTATTAGAATACAAACGGATACTAAAAATTTAATGCTATCGCTCAGAATACACAGACGTTCACAGCAAGAGACATGAACCACAACAATTGTATAATTACTTGCATATCACGCGATCATAATTTGATTCAATTTTCAAGTATTGTTAAAAACAAACACAAAAATTGTCTTTTATATAAAACTGAAACCCTGGTTTGGCGGTCAGGGGGTTCTTTATTAAGGCTGTCTGTAGATGATGACCGATAGTAATGTCGACAAGCATGGTAGACTTGAACAAAATAAAGAAACTTGAGTTTTTGTGGAAAAACTCCCCGCATTTTGTGAAACTTTATTACGCGATGAAGAAGAATAAGGGTGTAAGGGTCTTAATCTCGAGTGGGTATAGCATACACAACTCAAATTTTATAGACACTTCGTGAATTTGTTATCAGGAATGAAAACCATCCCACTAACAATAGCTTACATTACCCGCCTCGTTTTAAAGCTATTGTTTTGAGGGCACTCAAGCAAATTCGGGAAGTATTTATCAAGCCAGGAACAGATGAGAAAAATGTGTCAACTATCGGTCCTCCGGATCAAACTTGGGGCAATGCTCTTGCCCCTGAGCTACAGAAGTAACTGTTTTCCACTCGAAATAAGATCCTTAAATAATAATAAGGGCACTTTCCATGGTAAAAACGGCCAAACTGGTCCTGTTGAATTTCAATGCAAACATGCAGTTTACTGGTATTTTAGAATGCTTTAAAAACTCTGCATTTAAGTATGTATATATCGTTGTTTACATCTGCCTAGCACGGAAAATGAACACATTTCAGTTTATCTATTGTTTCAATCGACTCTTGAGAAGTACAAATTTCATCTATAGCCATAACTATTAGTTGGTATACACTTTCACTGTCTATAATCATAGTACGTTATTGTAAGGAATCGTATAATCGGAAGTGCATGGATTTGAATATCTCTTCATATCACAGGTTTGACGAAGCTTAAATATCTTTGCAAAGCGCAAAATTGACCGTATGTCTTCGCCAGAAAAGAAGGAGGATACAACTTGGCGTGAAAGGTTCTTAAGCTCTTCAAGTTACTTCGCCAAATCATCACCAGTATTAGAGAGAGTGCGCCGCACAAAATCAGATTGTTCAGCAACTCAAAAACCAAATACTGTTCCTGTTTACGAGGTAGATTAAGAGAAAATGCTATAACAACTTCCCATTTGCCATTTCCGATTTATAGCAAAAGAAAAAAAATATATAAAATATTTACGAAGTAATCCTCTAGCCGTTATCTTAGATCCAATTAATCATTGGCGTATAGGTATAGTCATACCATTGAAAATTAAATAAGGTAAAGCCGTGGGTGTTAATTGCATTCTTTAGGTTTGTTTGTTTGGTGAAAAAATTATTTGTGCTTCTTTAATAATTTCACTGGCTTAGGGTATTCCTGAGAATCCACAAACCTCAAGCGATCTCTATACCAAAGTGGTGATACCGGAGAAAGATACAAGTCATGAACCAAAGGTGATGCGACAGACATGTGGCTATAAACGTACCAAATAAATCAATTTTCTAACACTTATACCACAAACGTTTTATACACGAAGACCTTATATTGGATAAAAAGCATGAGTGGACAAGGCTAAGCAAAAGTACTGAGGTGAATTTTCCTTATTTAGGTATATGAAGAGCTTGGTACTTTCCAACATAGAAAGGCTCGGTGTATCAGCCCGAAAAAAAACGTAGACGATGTAAACGATATTTACGAAATGATGGAGTTATTTAAACTGCTTCATATTGAATATGATCCTCAAAAATTGGTCCTCTCAGAGATGAAAGAGACGGCAAAAAAGGAGATAGAAGAACAAAGTTCCGGCAGCGGAAAATATTCAAATGGGATAACGGTGAGTTTACACGAATTAGCATATGAACGCAACAGTCCACAATATATAAATTATATCGCATGAATCTTGTTTGGGATTATATCATTTCTACTATCATTCTAAACTTTTTCACTGCGTTTTAAAGGGATTTGAGGTCATTGCAAAGGCTAAAGCCGAAGATACGTTGAAAAGGGAAAAGCTGAGGGAATCGTATTTGGAGGTTGATGAGTGTGTCAAACAATTGGATCAGTATGCGATTGAGATTCTGGACGTCTTCTATGGCGATCGTGGGATTTTGAATGCTTTGGCAGAACAGAAAAAAAGCTTAACGAACACAGAGTACAACGTTCTTATTGCAGGTACCGAGCGTTATGCGTTGTGTGTATAAGCGTAAAGTCAATCTACTATACAGTTTACATTGAAACTATGCAATAAATTCTACTTGCATTCTTTAGGTGAAAGTAGTGCCGGGAAAAGTAGTTTATTGAATCTTATTCTTGGCGAAGAGCTTCTTGCACACCATGTCTTGAGTACAACCTCGACAATATGCGAACTGAGGTTTGGGGAGGAACGAAAACTGGTCGTTCATTATAAGTATAACGAAGAAACGAAGACACGTCCTTTGCCTGTAATATTTCCCTTGAAATCCCAGGAAGAATGCGGTAAAATTTTTTATGATCAAATCGCTCCCTTCGTGCAAATGGAGTCAAATCAGCGAGAAAAAGGCTCCAAATATTCTAGAGTAGAAATCTTTTGGCCGCATGAATTACTTAAGGTAAATGGTTATGGTGGTTAGTTCGTAAAATTGATAATTGGATGATATAGAAACATAAAAATTCTAGACGCGAGCAGACGAAATATACATTTTTGGAAATGTAGCTACTTTAGGGCATCACCAAAACGTAAATTTAGTCTGTTCGCGTCAGCAAACAGGTGAAATTTTTTAAGTTACTATTTTTACTTTCTATATTTTAGAAAGGAATTGTTATCATTGATAGTCCAGGCCTGGGTGAATCTGATGAAATGGATGAAGTTCTGATGAATTATCTTCCGAATGCTTTTGCATTTATCTATGTTCTTGACACTTCCCACGCTGGGGGAATACAAAAAGACTTGAAAGAAAAGGTAAAAGGATTTTCCAAATCTTGTGCTAAGAATAAGCATTTGGATAGGTTCCTATAGGCCACAACGCCTATGTATAAAAGCCATGTATTTGTTAAATTGAGGGGGCGTAGAAGATGGCGTGCATGCATAGTTTGTAGATGATCCATACATTCATTTGTTATTGTAGCTGATGAGCATCATACAAAAGGTGCAGAAGTCTCAGACTGAATGCAGTGTTGAAACGACGACCCTTCAACATTTAGCCGAATGCTCGCTTTTCATCGGCAAAAAATGGGATCAAGTAGAAGAAGATCAGAGATCAACGGTGAAGAAACATATCGTCACAAAGCTGTGCGAGTGTTGGGAGTGTTCAAATTTGAGTCATCAAATTGTGTATATGTCAATAAAAGACGCCATCAAAGTACAGGGATATGGTGGAGTCACACAGGAGTTCAACGATTTACTTCAAAAAATTAAGACGATGATATTGAAGGCAATAAATGTCAGACTATACAACCACTGGCTGTAAGTACATCACCAAATTTCTATCCTCATTTATTATAATGGTCCGAATAAACTCAATTGACATTTTCTCGATACCTAAATGAACTTAAAGGAAAATCAGGAAAAGCAGGAAAATTAATAATCACCTCGAAATTTATAATAAATTTGAATCTAGGCAATTCCTTTGAAGAGATTCATTTTCTTGCAGGTGGTTGTATACATTGCTGCACCATATTTATAGAGTAACATATTTCTTCAATCAAGAGGTTCAATCATTTCACAAGCAAACTCGTGAACGGATGGAATCAATCGAAAAACGGATGGAAACGATTGAAAAACAAGAGCAAGATGTAAAGAAGAACATGGAAGAAAGACTGAAATACCAGACCACAGTTCTCCAAGATACACTGAGGAAATACATTTGTTCGACAGAATTCAAAGCAAAGCTCTGCAGGTGGAACGATTGCGTACTTCCACCGTACGAAATAAATTGGGAAACAACAAAAAGCAACGTGGACAAGGCAATTGATTACCGATTTAAAGAATTACTCATCCAGTGGGAGAATGACAATCAAGTGTGCTTTTGCACGAATTTCGTACAAGGTTTGGCATTATATTGTGTGTAGGTGCATGTACAGTGGTCATTCGTGAAAATATTTTCCTCAAAAATAGTAGAGGCCTTATATTACGTCAACGACTTGTTGGCTCGAGGACGTTGTTGCCTCTGCTATATGCTTAATATCAGGAGATACCTTTCCCATTGCCAAAAAAATTACGTTTCATGAAGAACAACAACGCTGCTCCTATACCATTAGGACAACAAAACGTTAGGCGAATTTCCAACAGGCGGAATTTTTTGACAGCTTCTGCACGAATTTCGTACAAGGTTTGGCATTATATATTGCGTGTAGGTGCATGTAGAGTAGTCATTCGTGAAAATATTTTCCTCAAAAATAGTAGAGGCCTTATATTATTATACCGTCCCGATTGCCAAAAAAATTACGTTTCATGAAGAACAACAAAGCTGTTCCTATACCATTAGGACAACAAAACGTTAGGCGAATTTCCAACAGGCGGAATTTTTGACTGAACGAAATTTTTCACATGAGATTCATGAATTTTTCGTATGAAATGTCACATGGGAAGTCGACCGAAGTGGACCAAATCACAAGTAAAAAGAAAAATTTCGTTGATCGAAACATCCCGTCCAGTGGAAAACTGAACACTGAAAACAGGGAATATACAAATGGGCGGTTGTATGAACTTTAATGTAACCATTGATCTTTGGTTAAGTATTTTCACACCAAGTATACAGCTCAGTATAGGTAGAGAAGTTAACAACCTGTTCTTTTAAAAGGTTAAGTCTTTTGGAAGAGGAGCTTCAAGGCATCGACAAAGCGATGCATGATGTGGAAAGAAAAGCTGATTATGCAAAGAATAGAAGTAGATTTTCGACAAAAGCCAAAGTTCTCTTCGGAGCAACGAGCCCTCTTTGGATTCCGTTTGGTGTGGTCGGTTTGTTGATTGGTATGCCCGTTTTGGGAGCAATGGCAGTGAAACAGAAAGTTGATCATAACAACAGGTTGGATAATTACAAGGAAAATCCTCGTGACTACCTTAAAAAAACGATCAGAAAAATATCTCAAGCGACTCCCCGAAGATTTTGTGTTAGATTATACTCAACGCCAGATGGAGAACACCAAAAAGGTGTTGTCAAAATATGGAGATCAAATTCCTATCCTGATTGAGGCCGATCGAAAACTGATTACGCAATTAAGAAATGATGAACGAAGCCAGGATGAAGTATTAAAAGTGTATGGTCCGATTCAGAAAAAAAGTGTCGAAGTGATAGACAATATAATACCCTTGGGAATTGAGCTTTGTCCGGCAACAGTAAACGCGAGTGATCTTGAATGGAAAGAATGTCTCGGCGAGGGAGAGTTCTCCACAGTGTACCGTGGGAAGCTAAACAATGCTCTAAAATGCTCTGAAATAAACGTGGCGGTGAAAGTATTCAAGGATTTATTTGATGATCCAAATAAAAGATTCTTTCTGTACGAAGAAGTCCAAATTAGGCAAGTATATTTTTAGCGACTTTGGAAAGAAAACGTTTAAATATAGAGAGTGCATGTGATATAATTGCGCACAAGAGTATTCATCATTTAAATTAGAACAATAGCGAAGAGTGGCCTAGTTTCAAAAGGCCTACTAACAAAACTTGATAGCTAATTAAATTTTCACATATTACCTTTTGCTTTAGGGACTTACAACATAAAAATGTTCTCAAGTACTATGGAGTAGCCAGAATAAGCGATTCTCGTTCATCCAACAAGTACAACTTTATATTCGTGATGGAAGCAGCCACAAACAATCTACGAAATGTCGTTTTAAAAGACAGAAATGAGACACCTGCAGAATCTGAAAACTGCAAACAAGCAATTGACAAGTTCATTAAGAGGGCGATGGACATAGCAGCTGGTCTAAACTACATTCACGAGAGAGGACTTATCCACAGACATCTCAAGCTGGAAAATATTTTGGTTGGTACCTTGTAGTTTATTTTAGATTGTTGTTGACTGTTGTATAATTGATGTGATATGACTGAGACCATAGATATGCATGCAGCGAAGAAATATAAAAGCTTTGAAGCGCGCTTTAATTACCCCCGTTTTAACCTATATGTGACTTGGGTTTAAAAACTAAATAGCACTACTCCGAATGACGAACTCTATACTTACTAAACACCTGATATTGGCGCAACCGTTATTCGCTGTAAGAGGGATCACAAGCGCAGCTGAAGAAATATTTAAGCATCAACCTTTTTCTTACAGGAAGGCGAGGATGGGACGGTGTTGATATCAGATGTTGGGATTGTCGGTCAATTTCTGGAAACTGAGAAAAGCATAACTTATCTTGCACCTGAGGTACTCGAAGACCTCACGAATCGTACCAAGGAAGCAGATATGTACAGTTATGGTATTGTGTTGTGGGAGATGTGGTATGGCGCCCAGGCGTTCACAGAACTTATGCCTGTCAAAAGAGACCGTTTCAAGTACAAATTGCTGGTGGGCATCGTCCAAAGCGGGACCACACAACGATCAACATTCCACTAATACATGCTTTAATGAAGTGCTGGGACACTGAGGTAAAAGAAAGGCATTCCTCCAAAGAATGCTACGAAAAGTACAGGGATTAAATGACGAAACAAATGCGACCGACACTAAACATTTAATAAATCCCTAGTATTGAAACTGACGACGTAATTACAAAATCAACGGATGCATGCAAAAAGTAAGAATTAGGAACTAGTACCTATAATAACTTTATTATACACACAAGCGCCAGATATGAGGTATGCTGCAATTCATTTGTTGGCTACTAGACAGATATTAGCTCAATCTGTCTGGTAGTGAAAGTAAACAAATTGGCTGAAAGATTGGGTTGAGTGAAACAGAAATCCAAGATTTAGTTGATAATAGCGCACCAAAAACACCGACAGGGCGACAAGTTGTGTATAATAAACAGTTATTCTGCTCACAATCAGCTCATATACGATCGAGTTCGCAGAATAACTGTTAAATATTGCACATAATTATTATCTAACTACGATTCGCACAGGGAAACCTATTAGCTTCAAGTCTGAACCGCTAAAACAAGGCTTATTAAGTCTTCTCCAACTTTAATAAAAATATGTAAAAATATTTTGTAGAAGAAATAAAAATACGAGTTACGCGAAAACGATGAGAGTCAGCATTTTGTTTCGCCGAATTTCAAAAAATTTCTAGACTGGTAAAAGATGTATATTTCATTCCATTTGGAGTACGCATGAATTCAGCATCATCGCTTCGTTCTGAAAAACTTACGTTTTGTCAATGAATTCGTTTGTTGAATCTAATAAAATTTATTGTTATAAGCCTTGCTAATATTGTTTTGATTCGCCAAGCGTATTTGTTCGATGGCCGCAAACCCCGATGTCAGAGTTATGTTTCAGATTTCCAAATTAACATGACTCAATATCCGTCATAGTGAAATGATACTAGTTGCTACTGTAGAAATTCAAATTTTGTTTCATGACAATTAAGCAATAACAATGGGTGCATAAGACACAATTAATACCAACCGATATAAAACAAATCTCCTAACAATGCACCGGCATGTGATCGTATAAAACAACATATTTCAAATGTAGACAAAAAATTGTGATCTTTACCAGCTAAATTGTTATTCTAAGTCGTTGATCCTGGGCCTTTATCAGAGAACTTTGAATAACATGTTACATTAAGTAACATAAACTAAAAAGAACTATATATCTCAACTATGCAGGAAGTTTAAATAATGCGGGAGACAAATTCCCACTGTCTTCCAAGTATTACATAATTAGATTATGTTGATGCGTGGTATATCGTAGGTGAATCGATGAGCTTCGACAGTCTCAGGTTCCAAAGAACTTACAGTCAGGTATGTTCGACAACATCTATATAAATATATGTATATTATATATAGCCTATAGGTAATGCCCTGGCTATATTTTTTTTACATTTTATGTGTAAGGAGAGGTACGACTGATATACATACAGAATTGGCGATTTGGTGTTGATATAGTACTAAACATTCGCTTCCCATTGCAACAATCTACAACATTTCGGTCATGATTGAAGTTCATTTATAGAGCAGGGGCCGGTTGTATCAAGCCCGTTTAGCTTAAACAGTGGTTAAATTCAAAATATAGAAAGCAAATCTATCGTTTTATTCTAGAAGCAAACTAAATGTTTTTTATACAAACTTAATACAAAGATACTGTTTACATACTGCATATTCAGTGCATAATATTCAAGTTGACTCATTCAAGAGAGATGTAAGAGTGTTATTCAGTTTTGACTTATCCACCGTTTAAGCTAAACGGGCTTGATACAACCGGCCCTATGCGGCAATATAACATCTATATGAGTTCTGTAGACTGTAATTTTAAAAGACACCGATATCACTGTTGAGACGGGAGACTACAGCGGATATGTGCGCTGCCTTGTTTTCATATTGAATCTTGGTTATCTTTCACAGAATCAGGCTTTGTCTAAGGTTGATACACGATAAACTAAGACTGCATTATAAGGGAATTCATAAAATTAGCGTTTAATAAGACAGTAATCGCTTCAATTAATTAACATGCATGCATAAAATTCCAGCGTCGATATTTTACATTGTTATGCCTATGAGTGCTATCCAACCAAGCTAATTTTAGAACTACCTCTGGGAATATCAGTATTCACTTGTGATTACAAATCGCGAACATCACGCGAGACCACACGCAAGCCGGGAACAATGTTGTTTGCTTGAAAACAAGAAAATACCGATTCTGACAAGCTAATAAAAAATAATGAAATATAATGTTGAAGTAATGTTAAAACATAACTCTGACAGTAGTATTTTTTTACGCTTTGTTTCAGCATCTTTACAGATTTATAAATACATTTAACACTGTAAGCTAGGTTTGTATACTATATGTGTACTATATGTGTTGCGACTCAACGACCCCCCACTCGAGGTATTCGGCAGAGTGATAATATTTCTTTCTGCAGTGATAATATTTCTTTCTGCAGTGATAATACTTTTTTTTCTGCAGTGATAATATTTCTTTATGCAGTGATAATATTTCTTTCTGCAGTGATAATATTTCTTTCTGCAATGATAATATTTCTTTCTGCAGTGATAATATTTCTTTCTGCAGTGATAATATTTCTTCATGCAATGATAATATTTCTTTCTGCAATGATAATATTTCTTTCTGGAGTGATAATATTTCTTTCTGCAGTGATAATATTTCTTTCTGCAGTGATAATATTTCTTCATGCAATGATAATATTTCTCTCTGCAGTGATAATATTTCTTTCTCGTTTCTTTTCGAAGTGATGATATTTTCCTCAGTAAAAGAATAACATCACTTCGGGTGATAATAATAAGACTATTAACATCGAACATCCTAATAACGAGAGATCAATATCCTTGTGTGTTGAAAATAACTTTGCTTGTCTAACTTTTAGTGAGGAAAGAGCGCTAAAGAGAGTAAGTGCATAAAGTTGGCGATCTCTTCAAATCCGCAAAGTCCGTAGAAAGGTTATATTTCAACAAACCGTAAAATTGACAGTATGTCCTCGCCAGAAAGGGAGGAATCATGGGAGAACGTAGACCCTGATAGTTCTTCATACCAAACGGCAAAAGAAATTGAAGCGAAAGGAGAAATCCCGAATGCTGAAACAAAAGAACTGTCAACAGACTCCACTTATGAGGTACGTAATTTGACTTAAAGAAAAACGGCATTGAGCATTAGTTAGATCTAATAAATTATATAACGTCAAATTGAATCGTCAAAGTGCTTGTTCTTATTTAAATCAGATCAACTTTACAGGTCATCCCAAAAGATCAACGACCCTCAACCAACGTGTATGAAACATTGCAGGCCACCCAGGCAGGTTATCACAGTGCATCACAGGTGATGTAACGACATTTTCTTTACTATACTTATGGCAAAATATATACCAGGCATGAAGAAAGGCAAATGGTATTCCTGGGTTATGAAATGAAAACGTTACGAAACCAGTATTGCACGTCATATCAAATAGATAAAAATGATTCCACAAGATGGCATAATACGAAGTGAATTTCTTTTTTTTTAGAAATATGAACAGCCAAGTTCCCAAGTGAAAAAGGCGTTTTACGGCCAGAAAATAACGTCAGAGAAGAAGCCCAAAAAGAACGTCGGGGATATAGAAGACGTTTTCGAAATGGTTGAATTATTTAAACTGCTTCATATCAAACACGACCGTAAAAAATTGGATCTTGAAGAAATGCTTAAGACAGTGAAAAAAGAATTAAAAGAACAAAGTTCCTGCAGCGGAAAATATTCAAATGGGACTACGGTGACTATTTTTCCAAATTTCTGTATAGTTATTATCCGAAGGGGGCTATGATCTTTTGCTTTTTATATACACCCGGCTGTGTTTATATTTTATATATGTCGCATCTTGAAGGCCAATATCATGTCTATACTACACGGATATTAACTAATTTTAGTTTTATGAAAAAAAACGGGTGGTAATTAGTTAATTGTACATTACTACCCCTAAAATGAATTGTTATTATACACGCAGTAAATATGAATACATCCCTCGAAATTTTCGTTCCCTCAACATCTTTTCACTGCATTTCATGTTCAAAGGGATATAGGGTGATTGCAAAAGCTAAAGCTGAAGATATGTTGAAACGAGAAAAACTGGAGAAATTATATTTTGAAGTTCAAGATTGTGTGAAAAAATTGGATGATTACGCATTTGAGGTTCTAGACGTCTATTATGGCGACCAAGGTTTTTTGAAAGCTTTGGAGGAACAAAAAAAGAGCCTAACGAAGACTGAATATAAAGTGCTGATTGCAGGTAGTGAACGTCATACATTGTGTGCTAACAACAACATAAGGTCCTGCAATAAATATAGTTTGTACTCAAATGATTTAATAAATCTACAATTTTTAGGTGAAAGTAGTGCTGGGAAAAGTAGTTTATTGAATCTTATTCTTGGTGAAGAGCTTCTTGCACACCATGTTCTGAGTTCCACCTCGACCATATGCGAGCTGAAGTTTGGAGAACCAAAACTGATCGTTCACTATAAAAGTGATAAAGAAACGACGCGTCGCTTGCCTGCAATATACGAATTAGACAAAAATGAAGATTATTATAATCAAATCGCCCCTTTTGTGCAGATGTTGTCAAAGGAGCGAGAAAAAGGATCAGAATATGGAAGAGTAGAATTATTTTGGCCGCATGAATTGCTTGAGGTGATCTTGTATATAAAGGTTTCTCGAAGCTAGAACTTCAACCGATATTAAAATTTTTTCGGCGGCTATATTGAAAGCTTAACCCATGCAGTCAATTAAATTTTTTTTGCCATCGTACTATAAAATGTTGTATTCATTTTCCAATATTTTCAGGAAGGAGTTGTTATAATTGATAGTCCAGGTCTCGGTGAATCTGATGAAATGGACAAGGTTTTGATGAAATACCTTCCAAATGCTTTCGCTTTTATTTACGTTCTTGACACTTCCCGTGCAGGAGGAATTCAAAAAGACATGAAAGAAAAGGTAAATAGAAAATTGCAATACATATATAAAATTAATACTAAACTTCACTATAAAAAATTAAAGTCTGCAAATCAAATTTGGCTACCCTGCAAGATGTGCTAACAGGTGGCTACCAGTTGAAGTATACTTTCGTTATTGAATATTGTAGTTGATGGACATCTTAAAAGTGGTACAGTCTTCTAATAAAGCCGTTGAAACCCTTCAAAATTTAGCGGAATGTTCGCTTTTTGTCTGCAATAAATGGGATTTGGTAAAAGAGGATGAAAGGCCAGCAGTGAAGAAACATGTCACTGCAAAGCTCAGCGAATGTTGGGAAGATACAAACTTGAATCATCAAATGGTGTACATGTCAATAACAGACGCCATCAAAGCACAGGAATATGGCGGAGTCACAGAGGAATTTAATCATTTACTTCATCAAATAAAGTCGATGGTATTAAAGACAATAAATATAAGACTGTACAGTCATTGGCAGTAAGTATCATCATACTGTTTCGACAAAAACGTTCACCAAAAATCTGCAAAATATGATATTTGAATGCTCTTTTTCACTGTTACATGTTGGTTTTTAATCAAGATTTTTGTTGCTAAGCAACACAATTAGTATGCGCGTAAGAAGAATTTGAACTTTGACAATTTGAAATAAAAACATACCTCTGCCAATGTTTTCTTCTTCCATCGTAGAACTTGAAAAAGCCTTGACTGTACGCGACATGTTTTTAAAATATTTTTTCTAAAATATTTTTTCCCAGGTGGTTGTATGCAGTGCTGCACCACATTCATAGAGTAACCTACTTCTTTAACCAAGAGATACAATCAACCCATCAAGAAACTTGTGAACGGATGGCTTCGATCGAGGAACGCATTGAGAGAATTGAAAAGCAAGGACAAGAGGTGAGAAAGAGCATGGAAACAAGAGTGCAATACCAGACCAAAGTTCTCAACGGCAAACTGGTTGGATATGTCGATTCAACCGAATTCGAAGAGAAGCTTTGCACTTGGGACCGCTCTTCATCTCCACCGCCTGGAGTCGACTGGGAAACAACAAAAAGCAACGTGAAGAAAGCAATTGATTACAAATTTAAAGAATTGCTTATTCAGTGGGAGAAAAACAGTCATGTGTACGATGAAATTCACAGGAAGCTACTGGACGAATTTCTTACAAGGTTTGACCCATTGCGTAGATTTATATTCCGAAGGTTCATGCATGTATCGTTTAAGTTTTCCCTTTAAGAAAAGTGGCTAACAAAATGTTTCTTTTCCTAATTTAGCCGTCAAATTAAATCTAACTTCAAAAACTGTCCAATATGATTGGTTTAAATTATTCTTATTTAAAATATAGCAAGTATAAGTGGATCTTTTAGAACCTTCTTTGACTATTGTATAATTATCTTTTGAAAAAGGTTGAATTTTGGAGGAGGAACTTCAAGGTGTTGACAAGGCGATGCATAGTGTAGAAAGACAAACCGATTGTACGAAGAATAAAAGTAAAATTCCAACCGCAGCCAAAGTCCTCTTCGGAGCGAGCCCCCTTTGGATTCCATTCGGTGTGGCGGGCTTGGTATTTGGTATACCTGTTTTGGGAGCATTGGCGGTAAGACAGAAAGTTGATGAAAGAAGGAAGCTGGATGATTACAGAACAAATCCTTGTGACTACCTGCAAAAAAGATCACGAAAATACCTCGAGCGACTCCCAAAGCTACACGTGTTACAATATGCCCAACGACAGATGGAGCACACCAGAACGGTGCTATCAAAATATGCAGATCAACTCCCCATTCTGATGAGGCTGATCGGAAACTGGTGAAGCAATTGACCAATGAAACCCGAAGCGATGACGATGTATTTAAACTCTATGATCCAATTCAGAAGCAAAGTGCAAGGATAATAGATTCTATTATACCCTTGGGAGTTGAACTTTGTCCAGCGACTGTGAATGCGAACGATCTTGACTGGAAAGAAGACAGCGTTACATGCCTCGGAGAGGGAGAGTTTTCCACTGTGTACAAAGGGAAGCTAAACGATGCTGGTGGAACAGAATCAGATATTTCTAAAATGGATGTGGCAGTGAAATTATTCACGCATCCATTTGATGCACCAAATACTAGATTCTTTCTGTACGAAGAAGTGCAAATTAGGTATGTGCATGTATGCATAATAATCTCTATAAATTGAACATTGTAAATTTTTATGCGGAATCCTCTCGCCTATTCAATACCGACGACGTATGGTCGACTGTCCACGACAGCTTGGAATGGGATATCTTCATACGTGCGTGTTCTTACCCAAACATTTCAACAAAGACAAAACGTAAAACTAATCAAATTGTTATACTTTTACTCTAGGGATTTGGAACATAAAAATGTTCTCAAGTACTTTGGGGCAGCCAGAATCACATCTCTCTCATCTAACATGTATCAGTTTATATTCGTGACGAAAGCCTGCCGAGAAAACCTCAGAAGTGTAATTTTCAGAAACCGAAATCTGACACCAGCGAAATCCGAAAACACCAAACTGGCAATTGGTAAATTCTTTAATTGGGCGATGGACATAGCGGATGGTCTCAACTACATTCACGAGAGAGGACTTATCCACAGGCATCTCAAGCTGGAAAATATTTTGGTTGGTACTCCCTTGTTGTAACTTTTAAGATAATAATGTACATTTATATGGTATTAATGAGGTGTTGGAAGAGTTTAAACTTTTAATTTCTAACTAAGTAATCAACTTAAGTTCGTAAATCCTAAAAATGTCCCCTTGAAAATGATTAGCAATCTCCATGAAAATTTGCTGAAGAGACAATACTTGTTCTTCAGGAAATACGTGCATATTGCCCTTGAATTTTATAAAGAGCTAACCGCGAAACGCTAGCAATATGCTTCCAAAAGACCTTCGGGCTCAGCTAAGCTATTTGGCAAAATACTGCATCGTGATTCACATATTCAATAAACAATATACGATCTTTGTTTTAAACAGGAAAATGAGGATGGAACAGCGATGATATCCGATATTGGAATCGTGGGACGATTTCTGGAAACAGATAAAAGCATAATTTACCTTGCACCTGAAGTGCTAAAAGTCCTCACGAATCGTACAAAAGAGTCAGATATTTATAGTTATGGTATTGTGTTGTGGGAGATGTGGTATGGTATGCCGGCGTTCACGGAACACATGCCAATCAAAAAAGCCCAATTCCAGAAAATGATAGCCAATGACATACGTCCAAAGGCAGATAACAAGAAGATCAGCATTCCAGCAATACATGATGTCATGAAGAACTGCTGGGCCACAGAAGCTGAAAAAAGATATTCCGCCAAAAAATGTTCTGGAAAGTTTCGAGAATTACAAAACGAGCCAAGTGAAACCGATGACACAACATTCTAACGTTTATAACAGGATTTTCCTTAAATTTACCCTTAAAGTATTGCAGCTAGCACACTCAGAACATTACTGAAAACACATATTTGTGGAAAAAATATTTCGCATAGTAGCTTCACCTTTTCGAGATTCCTAAATTGTACATAACATTATCTGTAATTCGACTTTCCACGCATTTACACGCATTTAGGCAAATTCATACAAATAACTGTTACATAATTTGGAAACTCATTCACAGTACATGCATTTGAAATCTACATTTTTAGCAAGTTAGCAATTCCAGCTTAGAATAACCCCTGGACCCGAGCCTCTGAATTATTTACTATAATGTGCTTTGGTCTCCATAGTGAGTGTTTGTCACTGCACAATCAATTCTTTTAAAACTTTCAATGTGTTCCCACGATTATAATTAGGCTTATTATAACACTCGAACCTTTTTGAAGCTAAATTGTCTGTTTGAAATATAATGCTTCACTTCAAATCTTGTAAATTATATTGTAGTCTTTGATGTCTCGTTAAAAATTTTACCTGCATTCTTTAAAATAAGGCATTCAGAGCAAACATATTATAAACGGCATATGTGGTATTCCTTCCCTGCTGTTAAGTTATCCGCCTTTCATGCCGTAGTGACTCGGTTCGTTATTTTCACTACGGAAGCGAGTATGAGAAAGTTATAGTCAAGGTGTCATGTATAGTAATAAAACATATATTTTTGTTTGTATACAGTTCAAAGACAGGTTGAGTACTCAGCCAATAGCTCCGAATGTATACAAATTTCAAACTCAGCACAATCCGTAACAATCAATTTATGCAGTAATTATAAAATAAGTCAAGCTATCAGAATATCAGTTGACAGTTGTATTGATATTTATGGGATCTCACATTAAAATTTATATTTATGGGATCTCACATTAAATTCTCTGTCCGCTGATAAAGTTTATCGACTGCAAGTATACAATACGTTGTGTGGCTGTTGGGACCGCATGCATAGGTACAGGAATTAAGACTGAATCGGCATACTGTTTGAGAGCTGTGTTTTTTTACATCAGTAAAATATGCAAGAATTTTCAAAACAACATGACAAACTTAAACACTATTGTCTTTAATTGTTGTTGTTTCAAGTGTCGAGATATTAGACTGCAATTCTAAGTATTGATGGTTATAAATATATAGGCTATGTCCATCTATATATTATAGTATATGTGATTAGAGTTTTGTACGGACAGTACTGTACGTCTCGGGCGAAATTGTCTAGTGGAAATTGCGAGTCAGGTACGTTCTACAACACGAGAAGGTAAGTACTATAGCTACTCTAGGAATGAATGAAACATTCAAAGCGTGAAATATACATAACAATTTATGACTTCTTTTGCGATGAAAGTCATAACTCGTGAACGAATAATTCGCAGTGGCTCGCTTTTAATTTCGTCAGCATGAATATTTGAACTTCATGACTGCCGTGTCTTAGAATTAGACTATAGAAATCTTCATAGTTAATATAGCTATTAATATTAGCTATATTGCCTATATTATGATTAATGGTACATACAACATGCAGCAGTATAAATTATATTTAAGCAGCTTTGTTCATAAGAAAATATAGAGCTTTGGTGTAGTGAGTTATGCACGCATATAAAAGTCTGTCTATATATATGACTAAGAGATATTTATTTGGGTTATAATTTACTTCTACATTTATATTTGTTTGTTATTATATTTATCGTATTAAATTTAATCGCGCATTATTCTTTTAAGCGAAAACGGATTATCTATTAATTCGATCTTGGTGTCCATCAGGCACACCTTTCACTGCTAACCTTATACGTCTCAGAAAATAATATTAAATTCCTGTGTAAACAACAATTAAACGATTCATACAAAGTCATTTCGAAACATTCGCGAAGGTTTAGCGGAAGAGCAGCATAAACAATTGTAAAGGGAACTTAACAGCAGGGGACCGAATACCACATATTTTTTATAACCTCTGCTTCTTTGTTTTCTGTTTGAACACGCAAAATCGATCACGACACGTCTAAGAGTTAGACTTCCGTTAAAATTTATAACTTATAGCATAGACTATAATTTCAGAACAACGCGCAAAACCGTATATTCGACTGCTAACTAAAGTAAATTCTTTATAGCTGTTTTATTCAGTACGAAATATCGACAGTATGTCTTCGCCAGAAAACGAGGGGAATTGTGAACCGGCTACTATCATAAATCAGGATTCAACTGGAATAAAGGATAAAGAAATAATCACTATACTTTGTTCACCGAACGATGTAGCGCATGAAGGAAGAACAGAAAATGGTGAATCGATTCTTCAGGTAGATATCTTTACAAAAGAAAACTTAGAAAATTAAAATTCTTTATACTTATCAGAACACAATTATTGACTAGAAAATATGAAACAGTCCAACTCGAGATTTTTGGGGTAGATGTCTTCACAAAAATGAGAGGAAAATATCTTTATACTTATTCAAATCAAAATTATTGAATAGATAATATGAAACAGCCCAATGTTAGGTTCTACTAAAATACTCGAGAACTTATAAGGTTTGTCTCAGACGTCAAACTTTCTATATGCCAAATTTCGTGGATGCAAATTAGCTTAAACAAAAACCTTAGCTTATTAACATTAGGTATGGAACATGAAAAATCAAACTAAAACAAGCTTTAGTTTTAGAAGTGACAAATGACTTCCACAAATGTGCACAGGGAGGAAGCCACGTATTGCCCTAAAGTTTTTCTCAATCGAAAATCAAATTTTCCAACGTAAAATTTTATGTTTGAATGTTCTGTTCACTTTATTGACAAATAATGATTGTTTTCCTACAATATGTAGACCACAGAGCAACAAGATGAAAATACCGACGAAAGTGATAAAACCTCTGCAAAATACCAGATGTGGCGTCGACTGATACCGAAAACAGTTTGGCCGAAGTCAGCTCGACCGAAGTCAGAACAAATGGGGACGAAGAACAATTGCCAAAAACAGATTCCAGATGTACATCATTGGAAATGAAACAGGTGGATGACCAGGTAAGATAAGTCTGATAAGACGTGAAGAAAAAAGTGGAAAAGGAAAAAAATACTGGTGCTACTAGTGGAAATAGAAAACTTGACATCGTCACCACCCTGCAGACCTGGTAAACCCAGTATCATTACCGCTATATTAATTTCAAATTTTTTTGTTAAAGGATAAAGTTATATGCGCAACATTTGAGAAAACAAATGCAGAACCAAAGATTTTATGTTATATTCTGGAAGAAAAACTTGTAATGTAAGCTTTTAAGAAAAAAAATAAAAAAAAATATAAGTGACTTTATTGAATTCGTTAACAACTCTATTATGTGACGACCTGGAATATACCCACATTATATTTTACCTCTTCATAGACTCCAGGTTTAGCCAGCTTTATGGTATAATAATGCCACAGGATCAGTTGATAAAGGAATATACTCACATTATGTTTTTACCTCTTCATAGACTCCAGGTTTACTCTTCCGAAATATTGATCCGAAAAGCCAGCTTTATGGTATAATATAAGGCCACAGGATCAGTTAATAAAGGTACATGCTATGTTATTACTGTATTTCTCAGTCTGTGGTTTCATTGATTTTTGATGAGACGTCGGTTTCGTTACCAGGTCAATGATCAATATGTCAAAAACTCAGATATCCATTCAGTGAACCACCTCCTTGATAATCTATCTGGAAGTGTCACACTTGAAGTACAAAGGTACACAGCATTTGCATTTATAATTCCAATGCATGTCAAATGCATGTTGTTGATGCAAGAAAAAGTTGTTGTGTGTTAAGCGCGGGCATGTGAACTATTGAAGGCAAGAAAAACAAAATATGTTGATGTAAATAACGAGGTCATATATTTGTTTAAACATCACAGGAAGAACTCAAAGCAAGTGTTGAAAGAAATTGATTCAAATGTTAAACCTTTTCCTGGAAAGGTAATATTTTTGTGATATTTAGGATGTGTGCAGTTGAAGTACTCACGCTACTTAAGCATACCTGGCTTCCGTCAAACGATGCACAACTGCTCATGCGCCGAAAGCATTAAAAACAAAGCGTGCATGGCCAATGTAAAATAATTATGTTTTGAAACACATAGAACATAGAAATGAAAACGAAAAGAGACAGCATACAGCGTATCCGAGCAAAAATAAAAAGCAAGATGCCAGAGAAGAGCATCGATGATGTAGACGATGTAATGGAAATGGCAGAGATATTCAAACTCCTAAAAATTGACTACGACCGAAGAAAATTGAATCTTGAAAAAATGAAGAAACAAGCAAAGGAAGTGTTAGAAGAACAAAGTTCTGGTAGTGGGAAATATTTAAAGGGCACAACGGTGATTTACATGAATTTGTTATATTATATATAGTTTACATTCTGAGAACTTGATTAAGTGAGTTTTAGATAGAAAATTTGCTACTAATGAACTTTATTTTCTTTTTCAAGGGATTCGGTGTAATAGCGAATGCTAAAGAGGACGATAATTTGAAAAGAAAAAAATTGAAACAAATGTATTTCGATGTTGCAACTTGTTTACAAGACTTGGATGAAGATGCGCTCGTCATAATGAATTCCTACTATTCTGGAGGAGGTGTTTTTGCTTCCTTAAGCGAACAGATAGGTCGTTTAGGAAAACGAGATTATAATCTTCTTATTGCAGGTGACCACGTGTAAACACTGGATGTATTACAGATTTATAGCTAATGTTTGTCATTTTATGAGTGCACTGCACCCCATCAAAGTTAAACTGCATGTTTATCTTTTTATGGCAGTGCAATTGCAATGCAAACATTCAATGTTGACAGGCTTTTCCTGATATAACTATATTAATGACAATGAAATCTATGACTATCCATTTGAGTGTACGCTACGTCCAATTTCACCCAATTCCTGTAAAAAAATTCTTAAAACGACTGCTCACTAAACAATCGTACGGCTTCACTGAGAATATCTATTTAGTCTCGAAAGTCCGTATTGAATTAGACCGTTTGCATTATATTGCAGGTGAAAGTAGTGCTGGGAAAAGCAGTTTGCTGAATCTTATCCTCGGAGAAGAGCTTCTTCCCCACCATGTTTTGTGCACCACTTCAGCAATATGCGAACTGAAATTTGGAAAAGAAAGAAAACTGGTCACTCACTATAAATACGACGATAACTGGCAACAGAGGCCTCCACCTAGAACTTTGTATTTGAAAACCAAGGAAGAATGTGGGGAAAGTTACCAAGAGCAAATCGCTCCATTTGTGTACTTGGAGCAAACTGAGCGTGAAAAAGGATCTAGCTGTGAAAAAGTCGAAATCTTCTGGCCGCATGAATTACTTGAGGTGAACTTTGTTTTTCCATTAGATAACCACTAGAATCAAAATAGTTAAGGCCTAATACACAGAAACAAAAGAGACGAACCCTTCAGAATGTTATGTGCTCTTTCTTTCGTAAAATTCTATCCACTTTTCATTTTTCAAATACGCTGCGCAAACGATTGACGTTAATGTTATATCAAAGTCCATTGACGAGTAAAAACTGCAATGAACTGTTTATTTTAGGAAGGTATTGTAATCATCGATACTCCAGGCCTGGGTGAATCCGACGTGATGGATAACGTGTTGATGAATTATCTTCCAAACGCTTTCGCATTTATTTACGTCATCGATGTGTCTCACGCTGGCGGAGTACAAAGAGATATAAAAGGAAAGGTAATGCACAGAAACATGTTGTCTTAATAACATAATACTTATAAAAATACCGGATTCGCATGGTCACGGCATCAAAATTAGACATGTTAAAGCGAGTTTTGACCCCAAAAGTACACATGGTCTCCCAAACATAAAAGTTCTGGGGACAGAGATACCGTTACAAAACTGAAAGTGATCGGTGTCTAAATTAGTTCAATTGTTGGTGAAAATTTGTGTTAAAGCTACAAGTCTCCATCTTACAAAGACAATTCAACACATGAAAAATGTGATGCTTTAAAGTTCTTATACAAGATCCTCGTCCTCATACAAGATGGACTTCCCGTACCCTATAAGAATATTGCCGAATTCACGTGAGTTTTCTCCACTATCTAGCTAATGGAAATCTTAGAAAGATTACGTAAATTTGAAGGCCACAATGAGACGTTCAACCGCTTAGCTGAATGTTCACTTTTTGTCTGCAATAAATGGGACCAAGTTCAGGAAACTCAAAAAGCGGAAGTGAAGAAATACGTTTCCGACAAGCTGAGCGACTTCTGGCAAAATGAAAATTTGTATCATCAAATTGTATGCATTTCCACAACCCAAGCCATCAAAGTGCAACAATATGGCGGAGTCACAACAGAATTCAATCACTTACTTGAAAGCATTGAGAGGATGATCTTAAGGACAATAAATACCAGACTGTACAACCACTGGAAGTAAGAGATGTTATAGTTTGATTTTTATGTTTAAAAAATGTGTTTCCTATTCTTAGAATTCTTAGAATTATCTATTCTTGGAATATCTTCTCATAATTCTTATTCCATTTACCAGGTGGTTGGATTTGGCACTTCGGTACATCAACAGAGTTGCCAGCACTTTCAACCAAAAGATAATCTTCACTAGCCAAACAAATCGTCAACGAATGGACTCGATCGAAAGGCGTATGAAAAAAATCGCAGGTCACGAGCAATCTTTACAAGAAGATATAAAAGCGCGTATCGCCCAAAAAACCAAATATCTTGATTACAAACTGGAAGAATATATCTATTCGCCAGAGTTCCAGCAAACCTTCTGCGACTGGTCTAAATGTTCATATCCCCATATTGAAAATTCATGGGCCAAGACAAAAAGTAATATTGTAAAAGCTGTCCAATACAGATTTGAAGAATTGATGCTTGAATGGGAGCGAAAAAACCAAGTCTACTCAGATATTCATCGAGAAATTGTGGATGAATTTCTTGCAAGGTTGGTTAATTTTCGTATACAAAAAGAGGTACACCAACTTAAGCATGAACACTGTCTTGTATAATATATTGCTTCAGCGATTTGATCTTTACCCAGCGGGAAAGAGCAATTATTATTTGGCTTTCCAGCATCCTCGTTCCTAGGTTTTCTGCGTACTGCGTGGTAGTCCCAGTGAGCTCCACATATATCTGCAGTAAGAACTTAAGACTTCCGTGAGGCCAAAAAGTGAAGCCAAAGATGGCGGAGAGGATAGTAGTGTTGAAGCGTTTCGAAACAAAAAACGAAACAAGAAACTCAAAACATAAGGTGGAAATTTATGAAAATAACTCAAAATTAAACAAATCTGAAATGCGTAGTTGAATTTACGGCGAAAAAGGTATATTTACTCACTCGTACAGTCGGAAAATGGGGCACCCACATCGGGTAGATGCAGAGAAATAGATTCTCGGTAAAATGAATCAATTTTTTCCATTCTTGTGCTCTCAAAATGATGAAAAACACGAAAATCTGAGGGTTTCGGGAACGTCACTCCCGGTCAAAAACAATGAGAAATATTTGGCCGCGCGAGTTAGGGGACTGAAACTGACGTACTATAGCGCTTCAATTTCCGCTATCTTTGGCTTCACTTTTTGCACCCAAAGTTCTTACTCCAGATATATGTGGAGCTCACTGGGTAGTCTCGACACATGCAGTACGCGGAAAACCTGGAAACGCAACCGAATATCAGATTTTTTCGTTGTCTTAACATACGACAGGCATCCTTAGAAAGCTAAACAGTTAATGCTCTTGCAGCATGTGTATGAAATATTCTTGTTAAACGCAATATGTCATGCTCAATAACTTTATACACCCTGTATGTACTAGACGATGTAAAACATTGTACCACCTGCTGTAATTTTTCTCTGGTTGCACATCATCATATTTGAATTTGTTCTTAATGTAGGTTGAATGTGATCAAAGAGGAGCTTGAGTGTGCTGAAAAGGATTTGTATGAAACAAAACTTCATGATGAGAATAATAAAAGTAAATTATTCACACCAGCCAGGCTTTTTGTCGGAGCAATATCTCCTCTTTGGGTTCCTGTCGGCGTAGCAGGTTTCATCATCGGTATTCCTGTCTTTGGAGCGTTCGCAATTCAATACAAAGTCTCTCAAAAACTTAAACTCGGCGAATATATAGAAAACCCGCGTGCTTATCTGGAGAGAAGATCCAACAAGTTCCTGAAATCCGTAAAAGAAGATGGGGTGCTTAAATACGCCGAAGAGCAGATGGCGAACACGGCAACCTTAATGAGAAAATATACAAGTGCAATTCCGAAGCTCCTTGAAGCCGATCGAAAAATGGTTTCCAAATTGTTGAGTGAAAGACGAAGCAAGGAAAAACTAACCGAACAGTATACTCCGATCATTCAGAGAAGCATGGAATTGAGAGAATATATCATACCAGCCCTGGGAATTGAACTTTACCCAGCAACAGTCGATGAATGTCACCTGGAATGGAAAAAGGACGAGGACTCGTGTCTTGGAGAAGGAAAGTTTTCCACGGTGTACAGTGGTAAGCTCAGAAATGGCGGAATAGATAGAGAACGAGATCCGAATAATGATTTGGAAGTTGCGGTGAAAGTATTCAAAAAGCCATTTGATAATCTAAATTCAAGATTTTACTTGTATGAAGAAGTGACGATTAGGTAGGTTTTATGAGACTTCTATTATGATAGAAGGGGACTCCTAATATCTATTCCAATGAAATTGAAGTGAAATCGGGCCAAAACGATGATACTAAAACAAAAATCATGGTGACAACCCAGCGCCTTTCTTACTCTCAACCTTTTATATGTAAGAGCGTTTTTACCCCTCAATACTATAAGTAAAGCATTGAAGTATTGACATAGAGAGGTAAACATTTTCTGTTAAATTAGCATGTTCAACAGTCTTAAACATATCCAATATGTTTGAGCTTTACACATTTGCTGCAGGTATTTAAAGCACGAAAATGTGGTCAACGTTTTTGGAACAGCGCAGGTGAATATTTCGCACTATGTTAATGATTACACGTTTATATTCGTGATGGAATTATGCAAGGAGAACCTCAGAAGTTTCATTCAAAAAGACGAGAGAAAAACGCCAGCAGAATCTTCGACAATCAACCAAGCAATTCAGACGTTTTTAAAATGGGCGAAAGAGATTGCAAGAGGGTTAAACTACATCCATGAGATAGGCCTCGTTCATAGACACTTAAAGCTGGAAAATATTTTGGTAAGTATGCTTCACTTGCCATCGGTTGAGTAGCTACAGTGATCACGAGTGTCGCATGATTAAGATTATTATTTCCCGTATTATACATCCTATCTCAAGAAGTCTCTAAAGACCTTCACTCCAATGGACCAAGTGTAGTAGACCAACTTAATATAAGGAAATAAATCACCACAGCTAAAAAGAGCCGGTATACTGAAATTGGTGTAATTGCCAAGTTTGGCTGCAAATGTCGAGTAGTTTCGCTATGCGAAGTACGCAATTTTTGTATACCTTTGCACACCTTTTACAATGCTTTGTATGTCCTTTTCGAAAACTCCCTTTTTGCCGCCTAAATCAAAAGTTCGTCTAGTATGGAAGTCCGTTAACTATTCTTTCACCAAATCCATCTTCTCATACCATAAGGTAATTCTAAAACGTACTCAATAGAAGACACAATGTTGGAGCATTCGACAAAATTTTCCAACGTACATATATGTACTATTATCATGAATGCTTCCCATATCTAATACACAAAATGACTTGGCACCAAGAAAAGAATACCTTCTAATATCAAACCTTTTATTCTGTCCCAAAGGTGGATGAACAGGGTACAGCAAAGATATCCGATATTGGGATTTTGGGCCAGCTTTCGGAAACTGAGGTAAGCATGCCTTATCTTGCACCTGAGGTACTGGAAGACCTCACGAATCGCACAAAACAAGCAGATATCTACAGCTATGGTATCATGTTGTGGGAGATGTGGTATGGCACCCAGGCGTTCAAAGAACTTATGCCCATCGACAAGGTGACGTTCAAAGAAAAAATAGCTGGTAATTATCGTCCAAAGGTCGATCACACAACGATCAACATCCCAGCAATACATGATGTCATGAAGAAGTGCTGGAAGACTGAGATAAAGGAAAGGTATTCTGCTAAAGAATGCTACGAGATATTTCAGGAATTAGTGGAAAAAAGAGTCAGCAAACTTTTAAGCTAAACCTCGTTCGATTCATCCGATTTAGAGTTGGTTCTCTGAAGACTGAATAGCTTAAAATTTATTACAAACTTTATTATTGTCAAAAGAAGCACTAACTAGAATGCGTATTCATTGTAGCATAGCTCTTACACGCTGAAGAATGCAGATATGTATCGGAAAGTAGAGAATTTGTTGATGAACGTAGTGAACATGAAGTATTTAGAGCTACACGTATACTGAAACATTGCATGCCACAATATTTATTTGATAGATCTTCACGGTGATACTGGTTGTTTCGTCTTAAGAATTTTTGGACGGAAATTGCACGTAGCGTACACTGTGTGGTTATACTTAATCAATTAATCATGGATGTAAAATATAGTTGAAATAGGTAATAGTATAAGTAAAAAAGGAAATAAGCATCGAAAACAGTTGAGAACAAGCAGAGGTAAAATTATCCGTAAAAATTTGCACTCTTTCTTACAACGTGTGAAATCAGTGACCCACGCAAAACTGTCTGGAGCATCACTAGTTAGCCATCGTAGCCGAGTGACAAAAAATTTTTCACAGCGCACTAGAGCCAAGTCTCCTTAAAAGCACGCCGCTATGAATGATATTTTGCTCAATAGACAATTTGGACACCCTTTAGGAAAGCTCGTCACTTGGCTATAGAGCCTCGCTTAGGACTGTAGGATTCGAGTAATCTTGTAAAAACCAATAAATACCTTTACTTTTATTACGCCTCTTACAGACGAGCAAGTTTTTTATGACAAGTTTTTATGCGACAATTTTTAATTGTTCGTTCGTACGCGGAACTTTGACAATTTTTTCTATGACAATTATACTAGTTCAAAATCAAGTATACTTATACGTATTTATGCAAGAATTTGACAACGCTGCGGGATATGACCATTATCTGTGGAAATTAGAGTTCGCTTCCAAGTATTGTATGATAAAATATTTACTGATCAAAAGTATACAAGAAGTGACATAAACTGCTTTGACAAGTGGTCTCAACTTTCTTATGGAAACTTTCAGTCAGGTACGTTCGACAAACCTTCCGAGGTAGATACAGCCCTTGCTGTGTTTAATAATACCAGAGTGAAGGATATTTCACGGTAGGTTTTCCTAATGAAACCACACATATTACGGGTCGGCGGTTCAAAGATAGATTTCGCACGATAGATTCGGGGCTCAAAAAACATCACAGAATTTTAGTATTGATGAAATAGCTACGTGGTATTGAAGTGCATTGTTGAAGCAACACCGACACAATCAGCTGAAGGAATCCTCTGAATTTAAATAAGAAAACTTTTCTTAGAATCCGCGCAGTTGTGGATCGTAATTATCGTTTAGAAGTAAAGATGTATAAAGGATTCAATATTGATTCTTATTAATGCTTTTTTATAGTCTACGGAATTATATATATATTTAATTTAAGATTCTGTCATCTCTGATGCTGACACGCCTTTAATTGATATGACTTAATGTTACAACTCTATTCGTTTCTTTTCATGTTGTCAATAGGTAGGCTACATTAAGGTTGAACTAAAACTAGCTTTACACAAGACGTTTGCCTTGCAGAGGCGCCAAATGTCACAATAATGCGACCATGCAAACGTAGCTATTGCATGTAGACAGTGACATATCTATACACATGCGCTGGTCGCTGGACGTAATTGGCAGTACATCAATTTCTTGTGAACGTCAGGCAGAAGACGTTAACAGAAGAATTTACTAATTTTGCGAGATATTGATAAAAAAATGAGGATATACTGTTAAAGCTAATGTCGTGTTGATGTCTGCCACATAATTATATAATTTGAATATTATATCAACGTCCATCTGAGTCGGCCAATTTACCATAGTTGTGTATGAAATAACGTGGCTTAGAGTTGATAAACGAAGTTAATCGTGATTGTCATCCTGGCGTTTTAAAACTAGAAGATTTCATTACCGATATGTCGACAATTCAGTATCAACTACATTGTGATTTACATACAATATTCACATTGGGTGTAGAGTTTTAATAAGCGAGCAGAACAACCAGGGGGCGGTTGTATAAAACTCTTTAACTACATTATACATAGTTAAATCCTAGTTAACTTTGAAATACGGTTAAAAGTTTACTATTGCAATATATATTAGGACCGGAGAAAATGCCGACATATTTGTTATTCTTTTAACGTTTGTCTACCAGCAATTATTTCACAGCAGGGCAGGTATAAACAGCGATTGTATTATTAATCGTATATCACGCGGATCTATATAATTTGAGCCCATTATTTAATGCAAATATTCGTTTAGACTAGAATATGCGTAGACAATGCAGCTGCTTGAAAACATTCATCTCAAAGATTTATTATGTAAATACAAGGTTCGTTTACGCTACATTCAAGCCTGGTTTACCCAACACACGACCCTGGTTTACACTACACTCAAGCCTGGTTTACACTACACTCAAGCCTGGTTTACACTATACTTAAACCTGGTTTACATTACATTCAAGCCTGGTTTATATACACAACACATAAGCCTGATTTACACAACACTCAAGCCTGGTTTACACTACACTCAAGCCTGGTTTACACTATACTTAAACCTGGTTTACACTAGATTCAAGCCTGGTTTATATACACAACACATAAGCCTGATTTACACAACACTCAAGCCTGGTTTACACTACACTTAAACCTGGTTTACACTAGCTACATTCAAGCCTGGTTTACACCACACTTAAACCTGGTTTACACTACATTCAAGCCTGGTTTACACTACACTTAAACCTGGTTTACACTACACTCAAGCCTGATTTACACTATACTTAAACCTGGTTTACACTACATTCAAGCCTGGTTTATATACAAAACACATAAGCCTGATTTACACAACACTCAAGCCTGGTTTACACTACACTCAAGACTCGTTTACAACACACAAACCTCCTTTACACTAGCTACTACGAATCACGGCTAAGCGACGGGGATGGAGAAATTTCATGTCCGTTTTTAGGTACAGTAAATCAACGGAAAGGTTATCTGGTATACCAACTTGTAAAATTGACGGAACACTGAAGTATGTCTTCGCCAAAAAAAGAAGTGCCAAATGAACGTCAAAGAATGTCTAGCACGGCTAGTTATTTCGATGAAACAAAAACAGCAAGGGCAAAAGAGTTCGTCAGGAGTCATTCGGAATCGAACTTTGCAACGTCTCAAGGAATAGAAATAGACGATACTATTTTCGAGGTAGATGGATGAATTTGTATTATAGATTTGTATTTGTAGATAGTTGATGATGTATTACACGATAGATGAATTTGAAATAGCAGCGAATCTTTTGCCTTTGGAGTGAATGTTATAATCATAGCTTTTGCATATATTTCCAATATAGTATTTGTGGAACAATACTATCAAAAGTTGAAGTTCTATCTACTATTCCAGAAAGTTAAAATAAGCATACTTCTTTAATAGGAATGTCGACAGACTAGTAGTCGAATAAAAAAGCTGTCTCGACGAAGTCGCCGGAGAACAACGACGAAAAAAGCGCCAAAAAAGAACGTGGACGATATTCAGGACGTGTTTACCATGTTTGAAGTATTTAAACTTCTCCATATTAAACATGATCCACAAAAGTGCGACCTTATAGAAATGAAAAAAACTGCAAAAAAGGAGATAGAAGAACAAAGTTCAGGAAGCGGGAAATATTCCAATGGAACAACGGTGAATATTAAGAACTTACTGACTGAGAGTGAGGTCTGTACGGTAAAATATCAAACCGAGGTCGTGCTGTATTGACCGAGCGATAGCGAGGTCAATACACCAAGACCGAGGTTTGATATTTTACCGTACAGACCGAACAGTCGAAGTTAGTAAGTTTTTTATTATATGGCATATTTCATGCAGACATTGTAATGATTAATCTCATCCGGGCACACGACACCAAAACATCGGCCTAAAGTGAAAAAAAAAACACTCTATTTTGTAAAATATAAATTTATTATTTTTATTTCAAATTCATTATTTTCCGTTTAAGAATTTAATCTGTTTTTCAGTTTAAATTTAGTTAGTTTTTGCCGTGAGTTTTGCCTTGTTTTCACAGGGCAATAAGAATTGCGTATTGCCCGTGGGCAATACGGGGAAATCCGGACCTGTCAGCAGCCAATCAAATTGCAGAATTAACCAAAACAAGCGCTTGCCATATAATAATAAATGATTATTGACCGAGCGGAAGGTGTTCACTGTGAAATAACAGACGAGGCCCTTAGTATGGACCGAGCCACGAATTAGAGGTAGCGAGGTACATGCAAAAAACCCCGGTTTGATATTTCACAGTACAAATCGAACAAGCGAGGTTAAACGGTTAATGCATGCATAAGAAAATATAAAAACGACATAATCGGCCGTTTGTGTTTTTTCGTTTTTGTATAAACGCTCTGCAATCATTTAGTTTTTAACGAACTTATTAAGGTGGCTTCATCAGTCTAGTTTCAAAGATTACAGAATGGGCTTTTAGGATTGGGCAGACATTAATTACTTGTCACATCTTATTCTTATAACTAGGGATTCGAGGTGATAGCGAAGGCTAAAGACGAAGATTTGTTGAAAAGAGAAAAGCTGGGGGAATTTTATTTGAAGATTGATAATTGCATCAAACAATTGGACAAATGCGCGATTGAGGTTCTAAACACCTATTATGGCGATCATGGCGTGTTAAATGTTTTAGACAAACAAACAGAACGCTTGGCGAAACTAGAGTATAAAGTTCTTATTGCAGGTACTTCACGTTTCGTTTTCGTTTACGGTTCTGGGGCCGGTTGTATCAAGCCCGTTTAGCCTAAACGGTGGATAAGTTCAAAATAGAAAGCAAGTTTGCCGCTTTATTCAACAAGCGAACTAAACGTTTTTTACCTTAATACAAAGCTACTGTTTACAGCTACATATTAAGTGCATAATATTCAAGTTGACTCATTCAAGAGAGATGTATGAGTGTTATTTAATTTTGACTTATCCAGCGTTTAAGCTAAACGGGCTTGATACAACCGGCCCCTGCACTCCAGGTGATCCCGTGCTCATATTTTAACCCTTAGAAGGTTGACGAAATAGACATTCATCTTTTGTTACTCTTTACGAAACTAGACAAAAATTTGTGATTATGCTCAGTTTAAAAAATTATAGCTCTGACATGAATTTTAAACCCGAAAGAAAGCATATTTCAAGAGATATTACGTTGTTTTAACCACGAAACGCCAAATTTCCCAGGCCTTGTCTGCCATATGAGATCACCTGGCTATTTTTTGTCAAACATTTTTCAGGCGAAAGTAGCGCCGGGAAAAGCAGTTTATTAAATCTTATTCTTGGCGAAGAGCTTCTTCCACACCATGTTCTCAATACCACTTCCACAATATGCGAGTTAAAGTTTGGAAAAGAACGAAAACTTGTCGTTCACTATAACTACGACGAGGAACGAAAGATTCAGCCGGAACCTGTTGTTTATACCCTGGATAAAAAAGAAAATTGTCAAGAGCAAATTGCTCGATTTGTGCGCTTGGAGGATTCGAGAGCACGAGAAAAGGCTTCCTGCTATGCTAAAGTTGAAATCTTTTGGCCACATGAATTACTTGAGGTGAATCCGACTCATTTTAACCATTAGAAATTCAGAGGTACTCAGCTGACCTAAAGTATCGATTAATGTTTCAGGCAAATTTAATTTGTTAAGTTAAATAATTATACAAAATATAAAAATAGGTTTATAAGTGCATCTTAACCTGCTCAAAAAATAGTTCGAAATGTTGGAACTATTTAACGTCGCGAAGTAACGTTTCGTCAGTATTTAATCTTCTCTTACAACAGAAAGGTCATTATGTCGTATAGGTAAGGTCCCTACGGTGAGAAATCCTGGAAATAGGCTAATTGTGCTTAACCCAATTTAACAATCTTGACACAAAGATTTATCTACGTAGTCAGTAATCTTTGTTCCTCGTGTCACTTTTGACTATTTGACTATCGGATGGCACAGTACCAAAATTCATTGTATATTCCATGTGTTATAATATAGGAAGGAGTGGTTATCATTGATAGTCCAGGGCTCGGTGAATCTGATGAAATGGACGAAGTTCTTATGAATTATCTTCCAAATGCTCTTGCATTTATTTATGTGCTTGATATGTCCCGTGCTGGGGGGATACAAAAAGATATGAAGGAAAAGGTAAATAAAAAATGTATATTTTCAACACCACAACAGCTTAAAAATGCGGTAAAATCTAGTTTCCAAACACTGGAAATGCAAAAGCGTTGGTTCGATTCCTGTAGGAGGATCTATAGTTAACAATTTTTTTCTTAAATGTTGCTGTCTTAAATTTATGATATGCATAATTCCCACTCTTCGTCTCTTCAATTAAGTAAATTAAATAACAAGTAAATTTATTTTTCTATAGCTAATGGGCATCTTAAGAAAGGCAGGTTCTGATGCTGGGGTTGCCAGCCTTCGCCATTTAGCTGAATGTTCCCTCTTCGTTTGCAATAAATGGGATCAAGTGAAAGAGAGTGAAAGGGAAGCAGTGAAGAAATATGTCTCAACAAAGCTGAGCGAGTGCTGGAGAGATGCAAGTTCGAATCATCAAATTGTTTACATGTCAGTAACGGAAGCCATCAAAGTACAGGAATATGGCGGAGTCACAGAGGAGTTCAATCTTTTGCTTAAACAGATTAAGACGATGGTATTAAAGGCAATAAATATAAGACTATACAATCATTGGCAGTAAGTTTCTTTTATTGCTTATATTAATTTATACAGTTTATATTCACAGAGTGAACAAAAAATCTTATAAGATGAACTAAGGAAATAATTGATGCATTTTTTTATATACAACTAAACTTGACTTTAAATTCTTGAAATAATGCCTCGAACGGATAAAATATTGGCTGTATTAAAGTCGTGAACTGAATTAATTTGATGATTTTGATCAGAATCAGCGCAGAAAGATAACATAGAGCATATTACTTCATGTAATCACGTTTTGGAGGATTTATTGCTAGAGTTTTATTTGTATATACATGCACGTTGAGACAACCATGTTATATTTAAAAATGTTCTCAAAATTTAATGTCTTTTACCAGGTGGTTGCATGCAGTGCTGCAACATATTTATAGAGTAACGTATTTCTTCAACCAAGAGATACAATCAACTCACCAAACAACTCGTGAAAGGATGAGTTCAATTGAAAAACGCATCGAAATCATCGAAAAGCAAGAAGAAAGTGTGAGGAAGAACATGGAAGCAAGACTGGAATATCAGACCAAAGTTCTCCACGCCAAACTAAAAGAGCATATTCAATCGCCAGGATTCAAAACGAAGTTCTGCAATTGGAACGACTGTTCACCTCCGCCGAATGAAATAAATTGGGAAACAACAAAAAGCAACATTACAAAAGCAATTGATTACCGATTTAAAGAATTGCTCATCCAATGGGAAAATGACAATCAAGTGTACTCGGAAACTCACAGGCAGCTTCTGGACGAATTTCGTACAAGGTTTGAAACACATTTTATAATTAAGCTTCACATCTCGGAAGCTGCGCGTTGCCCCCAAAATATCAAACAAATTCTATTTGTTACCGAAGTCTGGACTCGGCCTATTAGAATATGCATGCACATACAGTATTTTTTCAGAAAATGAAAAAGTGAATTCTAACTTGTTATCTTTTTGAAAGGCTGAATCTCTTAGAAGAAGAGCTTCAAAATATTGACAAAGCGATTCATGGTGAAAGTCAAGTTGATAAGAATAAAAGTAAAATTTCGACAACAACTAAAGTTCTTTTTGGTGCAACGAGCCCTCTTTGGATTCCGTTCGGCGTGGCGGGTTTGATAATCGGTATGCCTGTTTTTGGAGCAATGGTTATGAAACGTAAAGTTAGTCAAAAAAGAAAGCTTGAGAATTACCAAGACAATCCTCGTGATTACCTTGAAAAACAATCTCAAAAATATCTACAGCGACTAACAAAAGAATTCGTTTTAAAATATGCCCAACGACAGATGGAGAACACCAGAATAGTGCTATCAAAATATGGGGATCAAATTCCAATCCTGATAGAGGCCGATCGAAAAATGGTGAAACAATTAACGAATGAAACCCGAAGCCAGGACGAAGTATTGAAATTGTATGTTCCAGTCCAAAAGAGCTGTGTCGAAATACAAAAAGATATCATACCGTTGGGTATCGAGCTATTTCCAGCGTCAGTAAATCCAAGGGATCTTGAATGGAAGAAAGACGGCGAAGAAGACAGCCTGGGAGAAGGGGAGTTTTCCATTGTGTACCAAGGAAAGATAACGAACCCTGGAGGAAACAAATCGCAGATTTCTGAAATAAACGTGGCGGTGAAAGTATTCAAGCATCCATTTGATGACCCAAATTCAAGATTATTTCTGAACGAAGAGGTAAAAATTAGGTAAGTATATATTTTCTACTCTACAACTCATCACAACGTTGAACCAAAGGCACAATAAAGTCCGCACAAGAATGTGCTCGGGAAAAATTTTAATTGGAATTCGATAATCAGGTTTATGCCTAGTTAGCATAACATAACAGGCTTAAGGCACAAAATAATGCGTGATTAAACATGAAAATTTTAACAAACACAACTGCATGAAAGAGCAAGTGCATGCAGCTGACCTACGGCAAGTCTAGACACAAACTTTTTAATCCATTAAAGACGTGGACAGAAAGCCTCAAATTCATCAGAAATCATTTCTTAATTTCAAAATTTTGTACTAGTTACCTTAACGAAAAAATCTTTCGTTTGAAATTTGAAGACATTCTTTTTGCAACGCTGGCGCGTGCTCTCCTTAATTTCGATCGTTACCTCGTTAGTAGAGTTAAACCTTTATCGTGTTTAAAATCCTTTTAACTTCAGAAGATCATGTTATATATTATTATATGGTTATATGTTATGGGATTTATCTTATAATATATATTTCACTTTAGAGATTTGAATCATAAAAACGTTACCAAGTATTTTGGCTCGGCCAGAATGAGCATCTGTCTTTCATCCAAAAAGTACAGGTTCATTTTCGTTATGAAATCCTGCCGAGAAAACCTCAGAAGTGTAATTTTCAGAAACCGAAATCTGACACCAGCGAAATCCGAAAACACCAAACTGGCAATTGGTAAATTCTTTAACTGGGCGATGGACATAGCGGATGGTTTAAATTACATTCACGAGAGAGGACTTATTCACAGACATCTCAAGCTGGAAAATATTTTGGTTAGCAATAACTGCATAATACTGCATTTCATACAGTTTAGGGCCTGTGTATAAACCATAACTTCTCGTTATGTACGTTATATTAGAAACTGGGCTCAAAATGTAGCTCGATACAGTTTTCAGAAATTTAGGTGCTTAACACGCCTTTGAACCAAACCGTTTACAAATTATTGAACTCTACTGTATAAATAACTATAACCCCCAAATCACCTCGTATATTGGGAAAGAAAGAATGGTGACCCCAAAAAACTGCCCGGTAATTAAGGCTCTAAGACCCGGTAAGATATAGACTATCTATCTTTAGAAAATTTCAAAGTCAGTATTTTTTATCTACAGGAAGATGAGGATGGGACAGCGATGATATCCGATGTTGGGATTGTGGGTCAATTTGTAGAAACAGAGAAAAGCATAATATATCTTGCACCAGAAGTACTCGAGAACCTCGCGAATCGTACGAAAGAGGCGGATATGTATAGTTATGGCCTTGTGTTGTGGGAGATGTGGTATGGTACCCAAGCGTTCACAGAACTCATGCCCATCGACCGAGCCGCATTCAAAAAAAAGATAGCTGATAATTATCGCCCAAAGATGAACAAGACAACCATCAACATTCCAATAGTTCAAGCTATAATGACCTTGTGTTGGGCGACCAAGGTAAAGGACAGGTATTCCGCCAGAGAGTGCTATGACAAATTTGAGAACATAAAGAACGGTATTGAAGACACCGCGATGTAACCTTTTGTGCTGGAGAATCTGCACAAATTATTGTGATTTTATAGAGGACGCATGTTACAAATTTAAAAAGGAAACATTCTTAACGTTATAATCGTTGTCTTATGATCATGTGCTGTCCAGTGGCGGATCCAGCTTTAGATAAAATAAATTATTGCAGGCACAATTTTATAGTCAAAGTACGGCCTATTAATAAATAGATGCAATTGGCTATGAACTTCTAAAGAACTGAAATTTACGAATACATTGCATGGGATTTACTCTAAAGGCTTTTTGTTAATATATCAATTTGTTAGGTGTTATAACCTATTTTGACTATACCCTACCCCCATAATCCACTGATGTTGTTTTAAAATCTTATAATCGTCTGTTAATCTGTTAATCATATAGTATTGTTTGTGGAAGCATAAACCGTTATAATACATAATTTTTATTTTATTCTTTTATAATAAGAATAACAATATAGCTAAGTACAAAAAGGTCTTACAAACCATGCACAATAACATTTCTTTCTTTACAATTTCCTCTATATGAGACGTGCAAAGGGTATAGCTTTAAGTTGCAAGTATAATAAAAATATTTTAGTTAAGCCAAAAATAAATATTGGTTAATAATGAAATGAAATGAAAATATTGAAATGAAGTTGAGTGCACCTAAAATACGAACTATTTGAAACGTTTTCTCCTTGTAGCGCTTCAAAATCGGGAATCAACAGTTAAAATTTAAGCCTGGAACGCTGGCTTATATTTTTAACGACCATGCACATGCGGAGTATTTTGGTGTTTGAGACAAACTGCGAGTCAGAAGAATCACAGAACAGAGACGTTATAAATAATAAATATTAAGGTCCTTAATAAGCATGTAGGCCGGGTACGCGATGACGACGTGGTTGAAACATTAAAATGAATGCTTTGAGAAAGAGTTGTGGTGTATTGTGTACTATTGTCTATTGTACGAATTTAATTTCGCCAAATATAATAACTCTCCATGCACAACCACATGCAGACGTAATTAACGAGTACAAAAACAACCGCTGTGGTGTATTATATAGGTAGCCTATAGCAACACAGCTGTGAGCTTATCATGCAAACAGCATACCTCAAACCACACAACGTTTTTGAGCTACGCTGTGGGAGACAAAACTCACCACTGCTTTTAATGTTGAGTTATATAAATCCTTACAAATGTTTCCAAATATTACATGCATGGATAAATATAGGTATGTATACACAATACTATATTAAAAAAAAATCGTCGGCAATACTAACGGTATATTCACAACACTCTTGGTATATTATAAACAGTATCAACAGTATGGTATAACTTCAAGTCGGGTATCAACTCTTAGAAGGTAATTTTTGAAAGTCTTTTTTTATCTATGTACACAAAGGGAAGATACGATATTCATGCAAGTTTTGATGACGAAACCAATTATTGCTGTTACAAATATGTAATTATAGTGGAAATGCATGCACTCGTTCTGCAATTTAGGGATACATTTTGCATTGAAGTTTTGGTTATATAGTAAAGACGATTATGCAGAAACTAGCAGTCAAAATCTTAGTCACAATTTAGTGTGTACGTCGAAAATTGTGCGAGTTTTATTATGGAAGACGGGAATACCGCCTGGGAAGACAAATATGATGCGTCGTGTTGCTTTAATATGTTTATACTTTACTATGTCTAATGGTATAATACCTTATAAACTAAAACTGCTAAAGGAAATATTAATTCTCATGGAGTTTGGGAGATTGGCTTTGATTAAGTCTGGTTAGTCGTAATTGTAGTGAACAAGTATTCAAATCAAAAACCATGACCAGCCGACAATTTAAAAAAGTAAAGTAAAAAGCAAATTCCGAAAAAACAAGACATCTTGAGAATCAAAATATAATTCAAACTAGACACAGATCAATCTGTGTCTTGTTTGAATTATATTTTGATTCTCAAGATGTCTTGTTTGTTCGGAATTTGCTTTTTACTTTAAGTATTCAAATCGGTCATTGTTGACTGCACCCACATAAAAATATCAGCATCAGCCACCTTGACATGTTCACGACATTCACGACTGAAAGGAAACCAGGCACTAATCAGGGTTTTAGTTTCACGTTTTTCTTCAACCGCCAACCGCGTTTGACGTTGAGATTTTGCCGTTGACGTCGACTTTTGACGTTTGCAGTTCAATCGCTGGAAATGTATTTTCATTTACCTGAGCGGTTGATCACTGCGTCTAGTTTCACGTAAAACCAGTTCTAGTAGGCACATTGGATATCCTGATTTTGTTCTTACTTTCAAGCCAGTTTTCAATAAAGCGGCTAACATTATTCAATAACACGTTTGCAATTACAATATTGAAGTTCGATAGTCGCTTGGTAAATTACAAAATCTTGTAACCTGGTGTAAACGAAGTTCGTTCATAAAAAGTTATGAAGCATTTGGAATATAGCTGGTATCGATTTAACAGCGAAACTGTTTATATATATACGCCAATTTTGAAACATTCTAACATGCATAAGATATAGGCAATGTCAAAACTCTCCAATTAGCATTCATTCGCAAGCTGTAGAGGACTGTCCAAACCATACCAATAGCTAAATAATGGCCGTATTTATATTAGAGGATGGCTTAGACGTTTAACGTCTGAGACGTTAAAGTCGTCTTATATCAATACGAGAAAACGATGAAACGAATTAACCATCTAGACGAATTAAACGTTTCAAATTAAGTGCGTCCAAATGACGCTCTTAACAGATGAATTAACCGTCGTAGGCGTTTAATTCGTGTCATATAAATACGAGACTATTGAAAATGGACACATTTTTGCACAAAGGCGGGGCCATCAAGGCGATTGTATGGGTCCAGACCCCATGCAATCTGGTCCAGACCCCATGCAATCTGGTCCAGACCCCATGCAATCCCTATTTTTTTGGGCGTGTTTATTTCGTGCAGACGTCTAAGCCGTCCTCTAAAACAAGGAGGAATTTCGTTTCAAACTAATCGCCATATTTGTTTACATTTTTAGGCAAAGCTAATCAGAATGCCTAAATTTTAAATACTTCATGTAAAATGGTATATATTGTACGTTTTATCAAAATTTATGCATTCTGATTACGTTACTGAAAATGTAAACAAACTTGCTGATTGGTTTAAAACGAAATTCCCCCTTGTTATCCTCTAATACAAATACGGCCAATGCCCGACATATCTACAGATAAAGCTGTCGAAGTTAGACGTTAAGGGGCGGTTTCAGTTTTGAAATAAGGCGGCTTTCATGAATCATTAATTCGGATTATTAAGTCCGCTAGTCTATAGTATTGAGCCATGCAGGCATCATGACGGAGTCGACGCTAAAAAGTGACGATCTCTTTGTATTTCTATATAGTTTGTAAAGGGATTATATCTCAGTAAATCGAAATATTGACAGTATGTCTTGGCCTGCTGGATGTCCCAACGAACCGTCAACTGAAAATCAAGCGAAGGAAGAGGCTGCAGTAAGTCAAAACCAAGCAACAGATGAATCTATTTACCAGGTAAATCAAGGAAAATAGCTTTAGCGTTTCCTGTTTGCTGCTTTCACGACATTATCAGCTATCAGTCAGCAAACTGCTTTATATAACGACTGCAAAGAAACACGCAATTGGATTGGTTTGTAGGCGTGCAGTATGAAACAATCCTGCACAGAAAGTTCACATTGCCGCTTTGCGCGGGAAATTTCACCGTCGTTTTATTGTAGTTATTTTATAAAGAAAATACTAAATGGGGCAGGATTGCGTGCATGATACTGCACTTATGAAATTGCTCGACTTTCGGAGAGCGTGAAAAAGCACCCGCCTACGGCTCGTGTGCAATTTCCCTTGCGCAGTATCACGCAATCCTGCACGGAAAACCATTTAGCATTCCTTTAGTAAGGACTGGTTTCCACTCAGGAAAATTAATATTTTCCGGACCGGATTTGACAGTAAGGTTTCTTTTCTGATAAAAACAATTAGTTTTAGTAATTAATTTGGTAATTTTGGTAATTTGGAATTAATAATAGTGGAAAGGTATTTGTATACCAACTAGACAGGCTAGACAGAAGAGCTAAGAATGTTAGTAGGGGAAACAAAAGTAGGACATATTGTCTGGCAGGATTGGAAAGGAAAACGACGAAGAAAAGTATACTATATAAATATTTTAAGATGATGTGATGGTTCCTTTTTTTAGGAGCCTGCAGATAGCCAAGAACGAACGGCGCTTCGTCGTAAACATCGAAAACAAATCTTAAACAGAAAGCCCAAAAAGAATGTCGACGATATAAAAAAAATGCGCGATATGCTTGACTTATTTGAGCTGCTTCACATATCGTACGACTCTGAACAAATGAACCTTCCAGAAATGAGAAAGATAGCGAGAAAAGTAATCGAAGATCAACGTTCTGGAAGTGGAAAATATTCAAATGGAACAACGGTGACTTTTTTACGATTTTTTTGTAGATAAAATAGTCTATATATAGCTATATATCCCTGCCGCTTCTATTGGTACGACTGTAATTCCCATTGGCGAGTGGAAATATTTCGTCGTTTATCTCCTTCATTCCGGATATACTAGAAATACATGCATGCAAAATCCCCTCGACTAAAGAAATAAAGATATATTTCAATCACTGAAATTCTATAATTTCTCGTGAATGATCGAAGTCGTATAAGTAAAATCCTATAGCTATCAAGTACAATTATAAAGTCGAATCTCGAGCTATCATTTCAAATTCAACTATAGTCATAATTAAAAACTCTTTCGTATCTGTCATTGTTTTCAAGATACTTAACTTTTAACAAACGTTTATTCTTTCTTCAATTTAAAAATATTATCTCATATTATCTCATGCATTTGGCAAAAAAATCTGGCAAAAATATTTTGTTTCCGAAACAAAATTTTCTTTTTACGACCCAACATATTTCCTAATATATTTCAAAGGGATTTGAGGTGATAGCGAAGGCTAAAGAGGAGGATGAGAAGAAACGAGAGAATTTGGAGAAGTTTTATTTCGAGATTGAAGAGTGTGTCGGGAAATTGGATGTTTACACGATTCCGGTCCTAAACGTCTACTATGGCAATCGTAGTATTTTGAATGTTTTGGCAGAACAAAGGCGACGCTTAACGAACACAGAATATAACGTTCTTATTGCAGGTATTGAAGGTTAAGGTGGTGGGGCAGGTTGATCACACCCCGATTAATGCTAACCGGCATTACAATGAAACATTGCATAAAATCTCTTTACTATTATTTTTCAGGTGAAAGTAGTGCTGGAAAAAGTAGTTTAGTGAATCTTATTCTCGGAGAAGAGCTTCTTCCACATCACGTTCTCAATACCACTTCCACAATATGCGAAGTAAAATATGGAGAGAAACGAGAATTGATTGCTCACTTAAAGTATGATGAACAATCAGGGAAGCGACGCGTACCTAAAATACAAGAGTTGAAAACAAAAGAAGAAGGTGGCAAAAATTACTGCGATCAAATTGCTCCCTTCGTGCAAGTGCAGTCCGACGAGCGAGAAAAGGGATCCCGATATACTAGAGTAGAAATCTTTTGGCCGCAAGAATTACTTCAGGTGAACCTTTTCATTTTAAATTATCAAGTATGAATACTTAGAATATGAATGAATACTTGCGTTTGACAATTAGCGAAAAAATAGGGTTTCAAAATAAAGCATCCGTCCCACAGCACATGAACATATGGTTATTGTTAAAAAAGTGTAAGATAATTAACATAGATAATATAGATTAGTAGGCGAATAAAATTCGGGATTAATAGTACCACAAATCGTTAAATTTTTGTAAGGCAGTACAACTATAATGAAATAAATCCTCCTCTCGACCAATCAACATCCAGTAACTTAAATTTATCATGCTAATAATAGGTTAATACCTAAAATATTTCACAGTAGATTGAAAGACAATTTTGATTACTTGCTTTCAAAGTAATGCAGATACAATACGGTAATTATTGTACATATTCTATGCTTTAGGAAGGTGTTGTTATTATTGATAGTCCAGGCCTGGGTGAATCTGATGATATGGACGAAGTTCTGATGAAATATCTTCCGAATGCTCTTGCGTTTATCTATGTTCTTGACACTTCCCGTGCTGGAGGAGTACAACAAGATATCAAAGAAAAGGTAGAACCTACGAATGATTTAATTTCATATATAATTCCTAATGTAATTACTTGATTTTTGACTTGAAACGACTGGTTGAAGTCGAAGACGTAGCATCGCTGAGGCATAACTGATATACTCGTTATTATTGTAGCTAAAGACCATCTTAAAAAAGGTGAAGTCCTCCGATGCCGGCGTTGAGACCCTTCAACATTTAGCCGAATGTTCCCTTTTTATCTGCAATAAATGGGATCAAGTAGAAGAGGATGAAAGGTCAGAAACGAAGAAACATGTCGTCGCAAAGTTAAGAGAGTGTTGGGAAGATTCAAATTTAAATCATCAAATGGTGTACATGTCAATAAAAGACGCCATCAAAGCACAAGAGTATGGCGGACTTACTGAAGAGTTCAGCGATTTGCTCAAAAAAATAGAGACGCTGGTATTGAGGGCAAGGAATATCAGCCTATACAATCAATGGCAGTAAGTATGCTACAATTTAACGATGAATTTATGATTTTGATATTTTCATATGATAAACATCACAAGTAATCTGATTATTTTATAAAGTCCATAGTAAGAAGCAATATTTCCTAATACTTTCGACAACTTATGCTCGAAAAACACAAAAAGACGATTTTGTGGTACAAGGCTCGGTATCTATTGATCAAAAAATCAATGAGTAGCGTAGCCCATCTGAATGTAGGTTTTGCAATAGTATCCTTTTTATGAAAGAGTTCCCAAGTTAAATAGGATATATGATAAAGATTTTACATTCTTAATTTTGGAGTGCAGTAGAGATTTAATACCCTATTAGGCATTGTTTTAAAAAAGAACTATTTCCTTCCAGGTGGTTGTATACGTTGCTGTATAATATTCATAGAGTAACGTATTTCTTCAGCCAAGAAATACAATCATCTCACGAAACAACTCGTGAAAAGATGGAATTCATCATTAAACGCATAGAAAAAATTGAAAAACAAGAGCAAGAGGTGAAAAAGGACATGGCAGAAAGAGTGGAATATCACACAAAAGTTCTCCTCGCCAAACTTGAAGAATATATACATTCGATGGATTTCAAAACGAAGTTCTGTACTTGGGATAACGGTGCATTTCCCCCGCATGGAATAACTTGGGAAGTAACAAGAAGCAATGTCAACATGGCAATTGATAACCGATTCAAAGAATTGCTTATTGAGTGGGAGAATGACCATCAAGTTTATGCTGAAATTCACAGGCAGCTTCTGGACGAATTCCGTACAAGGTTTGGCACATTGTGTGCATTTGAAAAAAATTAAAGATGCATGTATATCATTAAAGTTTGAGCTATCCCCTTCAAAAACATGATTCCAAACGAAATTCTTCTTTTGTTAGTAAATCTAAATCATGGTAGGATATAAATCATTATAGTTGTAGTAGTTTGTAGTCTTTCCTGTAAAGAAATGTTCATCCTGATGTTCGTCTCAAACTATAAAGCGCCTCATATCGTTTGCCCAAACTATTTTTATCTATATCTATCTATCTAGATTTCTCTAACTATTGTTGTTATTGAATGATATCTATATAATAATCTTTTTGAAAGGCTGAATCTTTTGGAAGAGGAACTTCAAGGTGTTGACAAGGCGATGCATAGTGTGGAAAGACAAGCTGATTATTTGAAGAATCGAAGTAAAATTTCGACAACAACCAAAGTTATCTTCGGTGCAACGAGCCCTCTTTGGATTCCCTTTGGTGTGGCGGGGTTGGTGATTGGTATGCCTGTTTTGGGAGCAATGGCGGTAAAACGCAAAGTAACTATAAGAAAGAAGTTTGACAATTACCAAAACAATCCGCGTGACTATCTGAAAAAAGAATCTGAAAAATATCTGGAGCGACTGCCAAAAGAATACGTGTTAGAATATGCCCAACGCCAGATGGAGAACACCAAAATGGTGCTATCAAAATATGGAGATCAAATTCCCATCCTGATCGAGGCTGATCGTAAACTGGTGACGCAATTAATTAATGATACCCGAAGTCAGGATGAAATATTGAAACTGTATGACCCAATTCAGAAGAAAAGCAGCGAGATGATAAATAAAATCCTACCGTGGGGAATCGAGGTTTGTCCAGAAACAATAAATGCCAGTGATCTTGAATGGAAACGAGACATGAATTCATTGATTGGAGAGGGAGAGAGTTCCACAGTGTTCAAGGGGAAGTTAAGTTGTCCCAGACCCAGATCGCAGACTTCTAAAATGGAAGTGGCAGTGAAAGTATTCCAACATCCATTTGATGAAACGAATTCAAAATTCTTTCTGTACGAAGAACTGAAGATCAGGTAGGTAGCTATATTATAAGCAACCATGCATGTCAGGTCGGCACCAATACACTGATATACATGCAAGGTGTATAAAAAAAACGCGAGAAACTCCAAGGCTATCATTACTTGTTTATGTTATCACTCTGCAAACATATTGATTGAAACGCTAGCTGTGTTGGTAATTTGCAAGAGCAATTCGCCCACTTGTAAATCTTCCTTACTTTTCGAAATATCTAGACCTTTTTTTAATCTAGGGATTTGCATCATGAAAACGTTCTCAAGTATTTTGGAGCAACCCGAATTTCTACTCCTCGTTCATCATACAAGTACAAATTCATATTCGTAATGCAAGCAGGTCGACAAAACCTAAGAAGTGCCATCTTCCGTGACCGAACTCTAACACCTGCAGAATCTGAAAACTCCAAACTAGCAATTGGCAAGTTCATTAAGAGGGCGATGGACATAGCAGCTGGTCTAAACTACATTCACGAGAGAGGACTCATCCACAGACATCTCAAGCTTGAAAATATTCTGGTTGGTAACATATATTTCTCTGAAACTTTCACCTTGACTCATTGTTTATTGTATGTATAACTTGCCAAGACTGAGGCTTTTACTAATATTCACATTTTATATCATCAACGTTTCAAACAGTTTCACACACAAAAACATCTTAATTTACAAAGTAAACTATTTAAAACATTAATCTCTTGCCCTGCAGGAAGGCGAAGATGGGACAGCGATGATATCTGATGTTGGGATTGTGGGTCGATTTCTGAAAATACCGAAAAGCATCACCCATCTTGCACCCGAGGTGCTCGAAGACCTCACGAATCGTACAAAAGAGGCAGATATCTACAGTTATGGTATTGTGTTGTGGGAGATGTGGTATGCCACCCAGGCGTTCAACGAAATTATGCCTATCGAAAACGTCACCGATTTCCGAGAAAGGCTGGTTGAAGGGTATCGTCCAGAAATAGATAACAACAAAATCAACATACCAAAAATACATGGGGTCATGGTGGCAAGCTGGGCTACTGAGGTTGAAAAAAGATGGTCCGTGAAGATGTGCTACGATGCATTTTCGGAAATGACAGAATGGAGAATGGAACGTCCAAATGAACAAGACGCATTACTGTAGCCGGACTGAAGGCCGATATAGAATAAGAACATATAGCCTGGTATCAACATAGATACAAGTAGATAAGGATAGACGACATGTACACGGTTTTGGTATTTTTATTGATATAAATTGCACGTTTTAATTGAAATATAAAACGCAAACTTCATAACGCATGAATTTATAGCAATGGCATTAATAGTAGTTATTCAGAAGATACTCACGATGTAGCAAATAAGTATCGATTACAGTGTAGTAGTGCGTGCACTTTTAAATATATTTAATCTTTTTTTCAACCCTTTCTGATATGTTATCTCTCCAGCAAGCTGCCTTTCTCTAATAATCTCCCTTTAATAAGCTAGAACTTTAACTTCTTACCTTCATCTCACTGTGATATTGAGCTGTTTTTCTTGGTATCTAGGCTCCATCTGCAAAGCTCCTCATATGATACTATTCAACTCTGAATAGTACACATACTCAAAATAAACTGCCCTACCATAGCTTAATTCCTTTTTTGCAGTATGTTTATTCTACTCCTGCAAAAATGCTTTTTAAGCTATTTGTTTAACGACAATTAGGCAGGTGTCAAAAAGAAGATATTTTTTAACAAAATAAATAGTAAAAGTTTAACTAAACTTTTAGAAAATTTTCGGTCTTCTTAATATGTCTGAACAAGTGTTTGAAGAACAATTGATTGCTTGGCATATGTGATATGCAGCAAGAAAAATATTCTGAATAACTACCGGGTGTCCCAGAAAAAAGTACTCCGGTTTGATTATTAATAGCTTCTAAACTAGCTAAGCTATTAAACTGACATAACTTTCACTAGATAGATGGAAGAATATATTACAGTTGTATTTTACTTTAAAATTTACGGAGATATCAATGTTCAAAATTGGTAGCATATTTCTGGATGTGTCTAAATTATATTGATTAACATTTGATACGGCGTTTTTTGCATAATTTAGACACCTCCAGAAATATGCTACCAATTTTGAACATTGATATCTCCGTAAATTTTAAAGTAAAATACAACTGCAATATATCAAAATCTAAGTTAGTCTTTCCTCTATCTAGTGAAAGTTATTTCAGTTTAATAGCTTAGCTAGTTTAGAAGCTATTATGAATCAAACCGGAGTACTTTTTTCTGGGACACCCAGTAGTATTAGTTTAATATCTGGTATAGCTTTATTCAGTACTGATCTTCAACATCGACCAGGCGCGGCCATTTTCATGTGATGCGTACCTGAATTGACCACAACTCTTCGAGACGTTTTGGAAACATATGTCACCTGAGATAATAATCAATAGCAGTCGAGAATGCTGCAAATCCAGCACAACCAAACAATGCAGCCTTTCCACCAGCTGCAAGAAAATAAGTAGTCTTGTATGTTTTCTCTCATACTCTACAAGCTATATTGAGGTAATATAGGGATATATATATAAGGATACAGGGAGGTAAACCGGAAAAATCAAGCACGTGGTAACACCTAAGCATGGCTATTTAACGTATCGCAGGTCAAACACATCTGAACTCAAAAGCAGTTTGGAAACATGGACCTAGTAAAAATTCGTATTGCTTTTTGTTGTATTTGTATTTGTTTAAGGCACAAATAACCATATTCTGTATGGGCGGTGTGAGTTCTGTTTAGCTTTTTGATCCGTTAATGATATCGGTTTAGATACGAACCTCTGAGACCTATAGCTCCACCTGTTATACACCCTGATAATGTTCCATTCTTCCAATCACTCTTACCACGATACTAAATCAGAACAAAATCCACCTGTTAGAAAAATATATATCCTCATATTTTTCATATAACACGTCTATCTTCCCGCTTTTTCATTAAATTTTGTGAACAATGATATTATGATTTTGAGTTGAAGTATTGTTTTATAGAGATGAGCAGCTAAAAACAACTAAATTATCTCGAAAATTATAGACCATCTTGACCTCACTGCCATTTGTAGCATTTATGTGACCAATTTTTATCATTCTTACAATTCCACTATATCACATCCCCTTCCCTTTCTTATTACAAACCCAAATGTTTCTGCCTTTACCACCCACCACTGTTGTCAGAATTAGCTTTCAGGATGCATTAGATTCTTTCAAAATGAAGTACTTCAAAGTACATTTTATCTCAAACATGTACTTCATGTTAGGACAATTTAATGGATCTTAATCCTAACTTTAACAGGTATAAAAAGTTACCAAGTGTATTTTTCATATTAACTACAAGTGTTTGATTAAATAAATGTATTTTGTAAGACAGCTTTGTTACATTATTAATTGAGTAATTAAATCCTTTAATGTCACCATCCATCTTACCGATTCAACCACACATTCTGTTCCAGAAAACATTGCACCCACAACACCAAAATTCTTGCCATAAGAGGAGGCTCTTTTCCCCATTTCACGTAAGGCTGCTCTGGCAGAAGTATCGGCTTGTCCTGAAATACTACCAATGGGCATTGATGTGTCCAAACCAGCTGTGAATAGACCAAAACCCGCCCCCAGGAAAGAACCTGAAATAGTACATAATGTACCTACAGCAAACTATTCTGCGTGAACATAGGTTTCTAATTACTCAATCAATGGCATTTTTTTAAATGATCACATTACTGAAATTTAATGTTTGTTGCACCAGAATTTTGTGCCACTTCAATATTTATTATTCTCAACAACAATCTTCCCCCCAAAATAGGATGCTGCTACCCCCCCCCCACTCCTTGAGAACCTCACTGGATTACATTGTCTAGATATTATGGTAATGTTGTGTATTTTTCAACTCAGCAGTCAGCAGTCGGAGATGTCCAAGAATATATTTGTAAATCACTATTAAAAGATGGTCATTTCCTAATTAAAATATGGTGATTTTTTAATTAAAATATAATTTTTGCCAGCCTAAAGATGACAGGAGCCTGGACAGGCATGCTCCCCCCCCGTAAAATGTTTAAAATCATGTCCCCTTCAAACACATAATCTTCCTATTTTATATTCTTAAAACATTGCTCCCCCCTGCAGAAATAATTATTTTAATTTAAATAAACATTATAATATGAAAATCTACATTGCATTACATGTCTCACTACAGTATCAGACAACAAATAAGTAAACCAAATATGCATGCACGTACCCATGACGCCGGCCAAAACAGATTTAAAAACACAACTTTCCATTATACGTTCAATTTTTATTTGCTGTGGAGGTCTTGGCGACTGAGGAAGCCCTGGGAAAATATCTACCGGGCCTTTCTGTCGCCTCAGTTGCTCCATCATTGGAACAACCGATGCAAACGATGTGCTTTGAGGGAGTATGTTTTCTTGAGCTATATTTTCTTGCTCCCTCGCGTCCGCCATCTTGAAAAATTATCGAGTGGAGACTGGTTTTGAGGTTTTGAAACTTTCAGGAAATCTGAGGAATGTAAGGGCAACGGTAGGGAATTTCAAAACTTGATTCGGTTGACACCACTGGTTGACACTGACTGGGCAAACCACTGGGGCAAACCCATGGGCATGGGTGTCATGTTTTCTGCTCGTTTTACGTTAGCAAATAGACTCCGCTACCGGAGTGTGTAATACTAGCTATGGTTAAAAATAGCAAAATACGAAACCTGATACCTTATTTCGGACACACAAGCACAGTTCATCGACTCAAGGATTATTGCTGTATAAAGGAGGATTCAGTGTTTTGCAGCGCTATCAATACAAGATGGACTTCAATGCTCAAGCGTATGATGAATTGAGTAAAATGCAATTTAATGCCGGATGTCAATTTGTCAACAGAATAGGCATATCCCTAGGAGACAAAGTGCTCGACATTGGTTGTGGTACTGGGAAAGTCACAAAATATATCGCTGATATTGTGGGCCCCGATGGTTCAGTTACAGGCATCGATCCGGATGCCTCGAGAATCCAAATCGCTGCAGAAAACTTCAGAGACGTCCGTAACCTCCAGTTCCATGTTGGGAGCGCAGCCACAGGATTTCCGCACGAAAGTGAAGCGTTTTACGATGTTCATATGGGCACGAATTCATTTCACTGGGTTTCCGATGACGAGAAGAAAGTTTACTTAGAAAAAGCACATCGCTCTCTAAAACCGGGGCGAAAGCTTGCCATATTGTGTGGAGAGAAACCTGTGGGTGTTGAAAAGAGTATTTTCGGGCCTCATATGTTAACGTATGACGGATATCTGAAGTTATTTCAAGATAGTGGGCTCTTCACCGATGTCGTGATCAAGAAGGATTTGCACGTAAAACGGTTTGAAACGTTAGAAGAATTTAAACCATGGTACGAAGCTTCAAGAGGTCATAGTTTTGAAATCTTGAATAAAAAAGAGGTGCAAGATTATGTTATCACAGAAGATGATGGCAGTGTCACTTGTAAAGTACCGAGTCTTTACATCACAGCCAGTAAAAAATGAGGGCAAGTCTGGGCGACGAAAATACTTCAATATAAATATATCCTTGCAATCGTAGCAAATATTAACATATGGAAAGGCACTACATGACAAAGCCTGATTTATAATTTAGTACTCAAGGGACCTTGATCAGTTGTCATTTGCGCATGCACATCTTATTTTTGCCTACTAGGATCGAACAGGCTGTTGACCAAGAAATTTACGTATAAGTTGAATTACCACAGGTTTTGTATCTCGTTCAGTATATATAAACCCTGCAGAAATGAAGTATTGAATTCAGAACATACCACTGGTCATATATTTCACAGGCTCTCAGTGTTCTTAAATTAGTTTTATGGCGGTAATAATGAAGAATACGTACAATAAGGCTGCGTTCAGGCTGAGTGCCCGGCAACGGTGCCCAAAGTCAAACTGGTTCAAAACATGTTAAGCACAGTGCCTTTGAAATAGTGCCCGTTCTTGGGTACCATGCCCAATTTTATTTGGAAGCGTCGCGTAAGTACATAATGTACCTACAGCGTCATGTTCAACAAAGCGATGGGCACCAGTGGCGGGTCTGAGCGCAGCTTATATAAGTGTGTTTGGAATGAAATTCCCTGCAAAGTCTTATAGTGCATGTCACGGTTGGGTAACGGGTTACTGTGAGACTGATACCAGATTTAAGAAAGCCAGTTGACGCCACTAGAAATGGCAAATTTGTAGTACCGAGATGATTTGCAGTAAAAAAACTATTCCGTGCAGGACTTCAATATAACACACAACATGGTCACCTGTAGTAAAGCTGTAAACAAAATTGCTATCTACTCGGCTACTAGTCCTGGTAATATAGCGCCATTGCGAAACTTGCATTTTAGGATGGTTCTCAAACAACGCGCCTCTGTTGAATATCGTCACGTTTCCGCTGAACCCAATGAACCGGAGTATTCTGAAAGCGCATCCACAATGAGCTTCTGAAAGTTACTTTGTACGGAGCAGTCTTTGCCATTTCGACCGTGAAGTTGTGTCAAGGACCATTTGACGCAAGGCAAGGCACGTCCGAACGGCGATCAAAACTCCCTAAAATGACAATCGCATCGCATTTGATTGCATCGTTTTGGGCGAATAGGTGGTTTCACGAAGCATAATAGGCCTAGTCAGAGAAAATGTATAACCCTTGGGGCCTGTTCCAAGTTGCACGAGAAAATAAAAACTAGTCATTTTTCCCGCGAAAATTTCAAAATCATGTGTTTACTTCAAATTGCAGTTAACTAATTAAAGTGAGATATAATGAAAAATATTTATATAGGGTTTTTACTCATAATTTGCACATAATTTTACATACCCGAAGTTTAGTTCTCCCGACAAAAGCCACAGGTCTTGAAATCTATACAAAAACAGGTAATGCTCAGGAGTACACAAATATTTTGGCGGGAAAATGCTGAAAATTTCACCCCGCTCTGAAAAGGAGTAATGCTTATAGCAAAAACGTAATGATTATAATAATTTCAAAAAAATATAGTTTTACTTGAACACCCTCCAGCCAAGGATGTTTAAGACAGTCATCAGCGGAATATCTTTCTTCTGGTTCAGAAACAAGAAGTTTTGAAATCTGCCGAAAACAACAGACATATTACAAACATGTCCAGCCTTCCGAGAAACATCCACAGCCTGCGGATGTTTCATGAGGATAAAATAAATAAGGAATATCTTAGTTATTTACCAAGTCTTTTGCAGAATCGGAAATGTCGGCCCATTCTGCACCGCTGAACTGATAGCGACATTCTATTATGGAACGAATCAACACGGCTTGCCTTCGATGCCAAAATGGCGGACATCCAGACAATCTAAAATATTATGCAGCAACAAAAACATAAACCTGACATGGAAGCAACAACTTATACAAAATCATGGAAGCATGAACATTTCATTGACATACTAAATAGTCGCTTTAAACCAAATAGCTCATAGAAATGCATGACAAATATACAAAAGCAAGAACTGAATTTAAATAAGCTTGCATATAATTTCCGACTTTTGAAAAAATCGGACATTTTGGAAATAAAAAGGATTTGAAAACATTTTGTTTGGGCTCAATTGAACGATTAGTTGTTTTTCATTTTCCTGTGCAGTATTTTTACTTTTAAGGGATCGATTCGGATCAAACTTATTATTATTGACTACATTGTATATTTACGAAAACTATAAATAATTATTATTAATAATTATATATTTTATGCTAATGAGTATCATTTATAAATTATGACTTGGTTACGTAAACAAAAGACTAAAAGCTATGGTGAAAAATTTATGTGAAACAGTGGAACAGAAACACAAAAAAAAAGGTGAGAAATAATGTAAACAGAGAATAACATCTCTTTGAAAAATGCATATTAGTTGCTTAATACTCACAAAGTATACAAAATAACACCACATGCCCAACTAAAAATGTAGTAAAAAGTGTAATAAGTTTATAATGCATGAAAATGTATGTATAAAGTGAAATTATTAAAACAAGACAAATGAATTTTTGAAATATTACAAATACCTATACAGCAAAGAGATTGCATAAAAACACATATTTGTTTGCAATGCATCAGGTTTGTGCAAGGAGAGGGAGTTTTTACTTACAGATCAACTTTAAACCCATATCCAGGATGATCATCATATAAATTAGTGCGAAGCACTTCAGGAGAGAGGTAACCCAGAGTACCACATAGATCTGGATGTAACAGAAAAAGAAAATCCTTTTCATCCTAATTCATTCAATTTTTCAACCAAATATTTCTTGATGTAAAAATTGGAAAGTGCAATATTGGCAAAACAAACCTGTGAGTGTTTCACCTGCTTCCAACTTTTTAGCAAACCCAAAGTCTGATAGTTTTATCATCATTTTGTCATTGAGAAGAATATTTTCAGGCTATTAAAAATAGGTTTGAAATTATGACTATTTTTCTGATAATATAATACATTTCTGCAAAATTGTACTGGCTAAATATATACCTTTAAATCTCTATGAACAATGCTTTTTGAATGCATGTACTGGACAGCAGTTAAAATTTCATACATAACTTTCCTATAAATAACCAAATAAACACGAATTGAATATAAAGCCAAATAGATTATTTAGCTGAAATGGTATATATGTGTTAGTTGATTATATGCTGGAGATTATTGTGCTATAATTTAACCGTCCATAACACAAATGCAAGGTGTTATGGCGTGCCTGTCAAAATATGTATATAGACATGACTATGTACTACAATTTTGCACTGATGAAGGCCCAGTTTAACAGGACATAATTTAAAGCTCTGCATGTAACAAATAGAAGTGTTGTTTCTACAAATTGATGTTTCAAGTCATTAGTTCACCATGCAAAAGTACACAAATGTTACTGCTAGAATATGCTGTTTAATGACAAGGTGACAGGCATGGTCTACTACATCTGCGCCTATATGAAGTACCAGCTAGTATTAATTTTCCTTGAAATAAAGGGGGGAAAGTAACCTTGCTCTTTTCTCTGAGAATGTTACATCCTTGGTCAGTTGATCAAAGAGTTCTCCTCCAACAGCACTTCATAAAATTGGTGATAAAAATTAGTTTGCATCTCTATATTCAAAATTAACATTTGACTCTACAAGTATGCACTAATACTTACAGCTCAAAAATAAGGAAAAAGTATGTCGGTGACTCAAAAAAATCAACAAGCGATACTGCAAAAAATATTGGAAAATGGGGTCAATCCATGAAGTTGTGTACATTTTTGAACTCATTCAGTCCTGCTCAATTCAGGGCATTTTTAAATGTAACTACTGGGTATTTACCCCCCGTTAGCCTTATTTTCCCCTACTGCCCCAGTTTTCTTATAAAATGGGCCCTTCTGTCACCAGTGAAAGGCTTAAAAAATCCTTTTCATTAAATGTGTTTCATTAACTGCATTTGCTGTAATGTAACAATCTTGTTTCTTGCAATATAGCCCAGTTATATATACATGTTTTCCCTGCTTGCAAGCTAATTTGTATGCCATAGTCATAGTTATTACAGTCAAACCTTCTTTATACACTGCGAGTGTGTTAATAGGTTATGTTTCTGTTGTGTTGTGTTGTGTCAGTGCCTTGCTTGTACAAGAGCCTGATCAATATTGACACTTTACCCTGATCAATATTGACACTTTACCCTAGTTGATATAAAGGTTTCCTGTAAAATGCCCTGACTCCTCATTGGAAGAATGCAGTGACTCAACTTCACTATTTTCAACTTCAGCTTACTGATATTTTTATGTCCAGAAAGTGCTGCCAAAATATCCGCCTCATTTTTTGTTACTTTTCCAATATCTGCATCACCATGATCACCCAACTTATCGACAATTTTTACCGCATACTCCTGACCTGTCGCTTTGTCTACACATTTTCTCACAACACTCGACAGGCCGCTATCAATGAATGAATCAACACATCACACACCTGCTGATAGCTATTGTGACAACATAATACCTCAAAATTATGAGAATGTGGGAAATTCTAAATAACATATATATGACAACATAAGAATTGCAAACTTAGTCTTCTAAAAACTTTAGATGTAGTAACATAAGTTAAATAGATTCTATTTCAAGTCAAAGTGACAATCAGTTATGTGGTATTTATGTAAATATGTAGTAGACAGATCTGTATCTTCAAGTAGCACATTTGTGCTTTTATTATTACTGTTTTTATTGACCAATATTTGAAAAGACTACAAGTTTGAAACTCTATGTTTGCCATAGATGCAAAACACAGAATAAAACACTGCAATAATATAATAATCAAGTGATCTTCAGCAATTATAAATTTTTGTGTTTTTTTTGCCACGATTAAATATTCAAGACCTGCAACAAATCTATCTCAGCTTAAGACAAACAAAAGGACATTTTGAACAATACTCACGCTCCAAGTTTTTCCTTAAGCTTATATTTGGCGTAAAAGATCTGGGTTGCTTCATTCTCCTCCAAAACAGGCCCATCTAAATCATCCATGTATGATGTATCCGGCCTTTTGTGCAAAGATAATTTCACGACATATTAATAACCCTTGAAATCGACTTTCTAATTGAGATCTAACCACTCCAACACTTCCTTATTCTCAATATTTATTTCATATGAAAATGAAACGGTTTGTTCAGCTTCTTTCCGTGTATTTTTGCCGGCCTTGTTGATATTTGACTGTCTCTTGTTTACATTTGGCTAATCATTAACGACTATCCCCCCCCCTGTAGATGCATATTGGAATTCTTCCCCCCTGAACATATTCCTGTGTGTTTTTTTTCCACTTGATAAAAGAAAAATTCCCTCACAAAATAAGACCGTGTTTGTTTCAGAGTGTTTGTGATCTTGTGTAGTATGACTGTATGATGAACACCTAAATATTCGTCGTAAATCTAGACATTTAAGTTATTCTCAAATAGAATGTTTTGTCAACAATGTAATGTTTTGTCAACAATGTCCCCAAGTTGTTTTAGGTGATCTAATAATAATACCTGATGATTCATTTAGTTAGGACTGGAGTTAAACTAAACACCAACAACAAGTGTCAAAAACCGACGACAACCGTAAACAAACGACAATTACCGACAATAAACAGATGAATGCCGACAAAAATTTGTCCAAATAAAAACCATTCTGCAGTATTTAATCGATTGTATCTTCTTTTTTCTTTTATGAGACTAAATTTTGTGATTATGTTTAGTTATTAGATGTATTAAAAGCTCTGACATAAATTTGAAACTAAAATATATTTCAAGAGATATGAAGTTTTTACAACCGACTGAAATGGAACTTTATTTCATATCTAGTTCCAGTCCTTTCCCGCGATTTCATAGCACCTGGAATCACTGTCTGAAAAACGAGATTGCTGAATGTAGATAAATACAGATAACAGTTTAAAAAATAAAAAACAAACTAAAAATGCTAACAACAACCTAATAGATGGCACTGAAATTTTTCCAGAATTAGTATAGCGTGACTCATCAGAAAACGCGTACTCAAGACCTTCATGTATACACCATAGGCGGCCATATTGAATCACCTTTCCAAACTGCAATAGAGTTCACTGAAATTACCGAACAACAACGAATGAACAAAAATAGACTTTTTTGAAAAGTCGACCGTGCCAAAGTTTGTTTATTTTCACTTTTTTGCTGTACCTGTTACAAGCGCCTAAACTCAGATTTAAATAAACAATGAAATAAACAAATGATTTTGAAATTTTGGCAGTGGCAAACCTGACTGGCCTCGTTCTCGCGTAAGTCGCAACTCGTAACAGGCACCTTTACCTTTTTGAGAAGGTCTTTGGCGTTAGATATTAGGCCAAATATATATCGTAGTAAAGTTAAATAAAGTGGAAGTAAAGTTCAATATGACCTAATCACGGCTTAACTCAATCCTAATCCTAACCTAACCTCAAGGGTTAAATTCATAAGTTTATATAGGGATTACTGAACATTGCATGACAGGAATTCCGGTCTGGTTGTTCACCAATACACTTAACCTTGCCATATGGGATTATATGCTCGTGGACAAATTTATAAATTTATAATTTGAGTTCGATGCTCAGTATTATGGAATGTAAACAGAATTCCGCCCCACTAAACATGGAAATAATTTCCAAAGCCGTAAGAATATTTTCATTCATGAACGAACTTTGAAACGCTTAGAGATTCTTAACAAACGGCGCTTAATCGCTTTATATATCATATATACGCGGTCGTCTCGTCCATTTTTTACTGTCAGGGATTACTTTTATTCCAGGTACTATATTATTTCAGCTTCAGTTAAAGTAAATGCATACCTGCTAACTTCTGTAGTATTAAAATCAAGTGCATGTTTGAATTATTGATGTTTTCAGACGTGGCCTTGTCATATCGTATCAGCGTTTAATTCACGATACGATGTCCTTCGATGGCTTGTTTCAATGACCTAAGGTAAGTTGGACACTCTCTTTAATACTTTAATAGACTTTATCGTTGTAATGTTAAGGAGAAGCATTGTATATATTTCGTCAAACTTTACTAGCACAAACAATAATACAATATTGTCTACCACGCCATTGCTGTGTTTAAATTACATACTTGACTTGGCTCTCTGGCTAAATTGTTGCATTTAATTTTGCTTAAGACTGACTCGTTCCGAATTTTAAGTACGTTGTTTTGCATTGCACAAGTAAACGTAATTTGTAATTGTTTTTAAAGCACAAATGACAGCAAGTATCTGATGTGATTTTTTATAGACTGTTATCATTGTTTACCGCCTGAAGTTATCAATAATGTTACTGTGCCAATTCGCAGGGTCGGGGTATTTTACGGGTTAGGCTAGATTATGAAACCGAAACTGGCTTGTTCGAAAGCCCTTTAAAATTGTGGGCATATAAAGATAAAATTCTAAAACGAAACGGCTAAATATACACTATGTAGTTGGCTGGTTGAGGATTTTATTATGTAAATAATATATGCATCGTAAGTGGCGGCATACTCACACTCACGAGTCCGACTAAAACGATCAGGAGCCGGTTGTATAAAACTCCTTAACTACATTTTGCGTAGTTAAATCCCAGTTAACTCAGAAATACACGACTTTGATTGGCGAATTCTGTCTTTAACTACAGTTAAAAGTTCCTATAGTCTTTTATACGACTGGCCCCAGCCCACGTTGACGCAAAATTGATATGGACAGGATGCAATAATGTCATGCTGTCCACATATATTGTTCAAAGTTGTTATAAACATTGATCAATACTGTCGCATCTGAGCTATTTTCAACAATATTGTTCAATGTTGTTGACAAATTTGAAAAATATGGGCAGCACTACATTGCTCAGTGCTCTTAAACCGTGTTTTCAGAGTTTTTAGCCGTTTCCATTAGGCATTAGGGGAATTGAATATTCTTTCTGTAGTTCGGAATTCTTCGTTATTATTTCTATAAATAATGCCTAAATGTCTAGTGTTATGTTTACAGGACACTCTTTGTGAAGCAGAAAGGCTTTTTTCTTATCCTGACACTCATCGGAGCATTAACTACTGCGATTTTGTGGCAAACACGAGCTTTCTTTGAAGAACAGGTTCGAAAATAGATACACGATGGCCGTTTACGGTCATATTAGATGGCTTCCACTCGCATGTTGAGCCTTAAGCCGATTTCAAACGTCGAATTTGTCTTGTGCCAAAGCTAATGTTATATTGAGAAAAACTGAAAAGTCATTGTATCAGCTCATTTGCACTTGATACGGCACTTGAAAAGTTTGACGTCTGAAACGGTTCTTATGCCTATATTTATAGGAATTTTGTTATAACTTATCAGTTAAGAAAGTTATTTCTTACTCAATGCCGGGAATGATCTAAGATGAGACACTGGAAAATATAGCTCTTATTCGACTGAAATCACCATCATGGAATGTTATGAGAAGATTGGAACTTATTAAAATGAGTTTCAGTATAATTACGCCAAGGTCAAACATCGCTCTTTTCTTGCACCGAACCTGCTAAATTAAAGTCTTTGTTTGATCTCATTTGTATTAGAAGTGTGATGTTTGACCTAGACCTAAGTGAGCTTTTAGAATACAGTCTCAATACCTCAAAGAAATTTCGCTTTCGCATTTCGCTTAATCTCAGTTAAACGGAATCATGTTAACCGAGCCCCTTCAGACTACTCGAAGCCACTTAACACTTTGCTTAATCTTGTCTAAGCGAGGTTAGATAAATATCCAAAGCAGGAACATAGGTTGGTGGGAACTCGGGGTATGCGCCCGTACGTGCAAGAAGTGGAGGGGGGGCTGCTGATTTGGAAGAATTTGTGTCCGGGAATTTGTACAGCGTAATGTGTGCAGGCGCGTAATTATATGTTACAAATTAAATGTGTGTAAATGTGCGTTTTATGAACTTTCAGCTTCCCATATCGTCGCAACAGATTCATGAAGAATCCAACGAATGGATAAGCAAGAATATTTCTGATTCTGAGGTATTTTTATTTTATGTGTTCGTGTCAAGAACTTACATCTAACATCTAATCCTGAACGACGAGCTGTGTATTGAAAGATCTGCTTCGCAGTGGGAATGAAAAGACTTTACATCTTTACAAAGTCGTTACATCATACGTCATTACAATACAAAACATCACGTCATCACAATACAAAACATTACCTCAACTACGTCAACACAATACAAAACAACAAGAAACAAACATCGGCTTGCTAAACTGAATGTAAAAAAATCTCTTACCTCATTTCATAGATGAAATGTGCGCCCAAAATCGAAAATTCATTTTCCAAGATATCACAATCAAATATGAGCTGTCGATTACCAGTTCTCGATCCATTTGATCCATCTATGATGAAGTATATCTCGAAAACGACTTACCCAGAATGCCCCGGAAAAGAACATGGGCAGTTGGTCAATGGGATATTTAAATTTACAGGTAATTTATATCATCATTTTAATTCCTTCCAAATGTACAATGATGAGAAAGACACGGCATAGAGATATTGTTACATATGATAATCTTTTATAGATGACGTTTTAAATGCAACGTATCGCTCAATCACGAGAAACGGTGATTTTGCGGTAAAGTTGAGTAAAGTCAAACCGCTACGCCACGACCAACCAATCACAGACGAATTCCTGGAGGTCGATTTCAAACTGAAAGATGGCACCACGTCCAAAGAATTTTTTCCCCAAGTTGTTCCGCGCGAAAGTTTGCTGAACCGACGCCCGCAAAAACCGCCCGGGATTCCGTTGAACATTCTCATAATCGGCGTCGATTCTCTTTCTCACGCGGGAGCGAAACGCAAGCTCCCGAAAATTTACGAGTTTTTGCAGAAAGAGCTCGACGCGGATGTTTTCCAGGGTCACACGGTGACGGGTGATGGAACGACACGACAATTAACTCCCATGTTGACTGGAAAGAAGTTTACAGAGCAATACGAGGGAAGAGCAGGTTTCAAAGGGGCTCGCACTCTTGATGACTGGACCTGGATCTATAGACAGTTGACAGGTGAAGGATGTGAATTTTCTTGTGAATTTTCTTCTGAATTCATTAATTCTATAATATTTTAAAGGCCCTGTTACACGGTGCAGTTTTTCTTGCAACTTGCAATGCAATTGTACTGCTAAGAGATGTAAATTAGTGAAGAGTCTTGCAGAAGAAAAGTGCATGAAGTGTAATAAACACAAAAGTTTCGTTATTCCCAAATATTGATCTCTCAAAAGTAGAATTGCACTGCAAGTTGCAAGAAAAATTGCACAGTGTAACAGGGCCTTAATGATGTTACGCAACCGTTATGCCCAAACACTGGTCCCAACTTACCAGTTCTACTGGATAACTCTACGGCCGCCATTGTCTTCAGTATACTCAGTGGCGTAGCCAGCTTGGCGATTTTGTCCCGCTATGTAAATTTCGAGTTACTATAATTATTCATTTCTTTAGAAATTTTATTGTTTTCACAGTCAATCAACACTAAATATTAGCATAGCGTCAGGCTGGCTGCAACATATCGTCAGGCTGGCTGCGCTACTGAGCATATATAAGAGTTGCAGTAACCTTGATTCTTAGAATCAGTGTTATAATCGAATTATCTAACAATTTCAGAGCATGGCTACATAACAGGCCACTCTGAGGACAGTATCGAGTCCGGACCATTCCACTATCGTCTCAAGGGATACACAAATCAACCGACTGATTTATACTCAAGACCTTTCTTTGAACGGGCGAAGAGATTCAACAAAGGACGGCCAAACTTATGTCTTAACAGCAAAAATATTGCGCGGTACCAATTTGATTATATCAAAAGTGTGTTCGAAAGACTGCCGGACCAACTGAAATTCTTTTTTTCCTTTAATGGTGAGTGATTACGATCAGATTAAGTCTTGAGTGGAATACATAATTGATCAGTGAAAAACGGTTTACAAGTATACAAATATATTTCACAACATAGAACCTAGAGCGCTGCGAGTTTGCAGATGAAGTATGTTTCCGATTAGACAACTGAGCGCATTGATCAATCGGAAGCATGCTTTCTTCGCAAACTACGTCATGACGTCGACTAAAAGTCCAATATATTTTTTGTATCAAATATTTCATATCTAGCTTTGCTGTATTTTCAGCCGGTCACGGACATCACGGAGTGAACCTAGTCCAAAAAATCGAGCGAGATTTTCTCAACCTGTTGCGAGAAGTAAAGTCTAAAGGCTACCTTAACAATACTTTACTGATTGTGATGGGCGATCATGGATTACGCTATGGGCAGTTGAGACAAACGGTTCAAGGAAAGCTAGAGGAACGCCTCCCTCTGTTCTCGATGACCTTCCCCCCCTGGTTCAAGTCTCGCTACCCAAAACTTGCCGCAACTTTAAAGACGAATACGAAACGTTTGACATCATGGTTTGATGTGTACGCGACGTTTCGTCACATGTTGTCGTACCCAGACCTCCCATCGGATTTGAAGCACGGTCAAAGTCTTTTCACCGAAGTGCCGAAATCTCGCACATGCGCAGAGGCAAGCATCCCCGAACACTGGTGTCCGTGTTTGGAGTGGTCAGGGGTAAACGCGCAGCACAGCCACATCAAGAACTCGGCGTTAGCTACTCTAGAATTTATTAATAGTCTCAACGAGGAGAAAAATAAGAGCAGAACGTTGTGCGAAAAATTGAGATTGAAAAAAGTCAGCTATGCAATGCTTGAGATGCCCAACAATCGTGTTCTACGATTTCGTGAAGTGGGCATGGATTGGAAGACCAGGTTCAATGATGACTACGGTGGTCCACTTGCGTACACCTGTAATTATCAAGTGCAATTCGTAGCAGCGCCTAGCAACGGTATTTACGAGGCGACGGTTAGATTTGTACGAGGCAAATTTATAGTAAACGTCGGAATTAGTCGTATTAATGTCTACGGCAGCCAACCGAACTGCATAGCAGACGAGTTTCCGCATCTTAGGAAGTTTTGCTTTTGTGCGAATGGTACAAAAAGCTGACACAGGGCGTATTGATGAACGTTCGACGAAGACAAACCATGTCCGTTTGCCAGAACTTTACGATCATTCAAAAATCGACGACAGTTGGGAGTAGCCTTGCATTGATGCTACAGGAAGGTTCAACAATAAGAATCAAGAACGGTTGACCCTGCTGTGAAAACGAGGGCATTTTCATTTTATTCAGTAGCATTAACCTTTCTTGAAGTTGAGTTAGTAAGTTAATAAAGAAGTGTGTAGCGTGTTTTGTACGTCGAATCTGAGTCGTCCCAAACGCATTTGACTCGAAAAAACTCGAGGTTATTGACCGCATTAAATCTCACTGTTTACCGTTTGAATTGCGTTCGTATCAAACACACGTATACTTAAATAACACAGACCATGTTTTGTAGAAAAAGAAAGGGTTGGTTGTACGAAGCCCGAATAGCGCCACCTACCACCATATAGTGTGTTTTCAATCTTTCTAGAATTGCCCGTTTTTTGGTACAATACGAATTGAACCTTCATACACTTGAAGTAATATTTCTCTTGATTCATTTTTGGCTCAATATCGAAAAAGAATTTTTGCACTGCTTGAAAAATTCACGGACCGGTGGAGAGCGCTATCCAGCCTTCGTACACCCCCCCCTTGACATGGATGCATATCAAATGACACAAATCTATTCCTATAAACAAGCAAAGACAGAGTTCACATCAGATGTGATACCTTGGCGAACATTGATGATCAGCCAACGACAAACAACAACAACAAATCGCACACAGTTCATCAAATTCCCGCGTGACTAGCTTCGGTTTCGGTCGTGCACGTAAAGTCCCGTGTACGGACCCGAGGCGTATCCTCCCTTGTTATCCATTCTACCTCTACCGCAGGTACAGGGATCTCTTACCTCCAAGATGCCCCACTTTTTCGAAAGCAAAGAGTGGACAGTTTGATCGTGTCTGTTGCCAACGAAATCTTTAAAATTTGGCTTGCCAAGAACGTTCTTTCTGTCGCTGAAAATCCGAAAGTCCATTGTGTATGCCAGGTACTCCATGAAATATTGGATCGTCTCGCAATTCTTCATCGCTACAATGAGATTAGCCAAGCGTTGTGTCTGACCTTTGGCGGAAACGATCGGGTGGTCCATGTCCATTAGTATGAAGGCGTCTCTCTTAGAGTACAAACGCTCGTCGTATGGCATAGCGAACGTCAAAATGCTCGGCTTAATCTCTTGGCAAATCTTAAGCAGGGGTCCGATGTCGTTAACGAAATACATGCCGGAGTCGTGGTACACCAACATATCTCCGTCGTTCAACTTATACAGTAAAGCTTGAAGTATGATGTACGCTTTCCACAGCCAGTACCCGGCCCCTTTGCGCAGGCGCAACTGCTCGCTGTGTGATATCTGGAATGACACTGACAAGGCGGAAAGGTCTAATGACTCCGCATAGTCCATCTTCGCGTGTCTGATTGCAGCATTGACCGCCCTCACTTTGGAACCATTGCAGCAATTATGGCCGTAACTTAGCAGGATCTTTCGCCGTTTTATCGTTCTCGCCGAGACGTTGTACCGTCGTAAGAGATTCTCTGTTTTCTTCGGGTTAGTTTGCTTCCAAGGATAATTCCATCGCAAATGCGTTTGCTTCAGCTTGTTCAAATCGACCCGGGCACGAAATTTCCATCGCGTCCGGTTTGTCTCGTGCGGAAGTTTGATCTTGAGACCGTTAAGTATCTCTCGTGCAACGCCGTATAAATGCGGACATTTCTTCTCGTCTGCTGACGTATCGACCTCAATAGGGCTATCAAAACGGCCGCTCGCTTGCTGTAATATCGTTTCTTCCAAGCGATTTCCTCGCGTTGTTCTCGAATGATTTTACATTTCAACTTGTCGGGATCAAGGCAAGCATCTTTTCTGAGATTTTCGACCGTTCTTAGCGTCCAACGAGTGTTGGTAACATATCCAACTTTCCTGGTCGTTTCGACTTTCGAAATGTCAAAAATATCACGAATCCTGTGAGCACTAACCATAGTAAGAAGCATGTTGAAATAAAGCGTCTAAACTCCCTGTTTGACCTACGCAGAAACATCAATAAGTTTCTTAAACCCGGCATCGAGAGCGACGAAACCTAACTTTAAGTAGTTTTATCAAAGGGACATCTTTGTTTTCAAACCGACCTTTCACTTGTAAAGGAATTTCGGCCTGAGTATTTGCATAAAAATTTTTGTTGGGGTAATTATACAGATAAAAGAAAACAAATAAAACGCAGGTATATTCATTCTTCAGAATCACACGTTGCAGCATCATGCTGTGTTAATATATAATGATGTCGCGGCAAGTCTTACTTCAGCGTGTATACAGAAAAAAACACGTAAACAAACTTCGGTGTAGGCCCTTGAACCAAATATGAAATACTTTATGAATGTCATAATATAGAAATTCAATATTTTGAGAGTTTAGGAGCTGTTTTTCAAAGCGAAAGAATCGTCTATTACCGTCATAATGGTCATATTGTGATCGTTGGTGTATAAAGAATCCGTCAGCTAGTCAGAAGAAGTCTATACAAAGGACCTCGAATAAATTAAAGAACTGTAAGAACATATTCACACGCACATATTTGAGTTTCGATCTGTCGATATTCTTGGCCATTCCAGAACAACTGAGATTTAGAACAAAGGAAATATGGGTTTAGAATGTATATTTTCTTCTATGATAGTTTGGGTTCCCTGACTGAAACTATAAGATAGTTTCTTCTTTTGAAGTTTTGAAAGAAGTCCTTATATAAGACAAAACTAGATGACAAGGATCGTGTCATTTATTCATTTCAATACCTCAACAAGGAAAAGTTGTGAATTTTTTTGCGTACACACGAGCAAATAAAACTTGTCAAGGAAAACGTGCCCGTCTGTACAGGGCTTTCTTTGAGCTGCAGAGGAGAAGATATTTGGTAATAAACATATGCCTAAACGTTGCAGTTGGCAACAATACGTTTAAACTGTCCAGTCACTGAAACATTGTACCTCCTACCGGGTATACTTTGGTCTGTGTAGTTATATTCAGACTTCATAGTGCACGAAATTCGACACGCTTCGTAGGTTCTGTCGCTAGACACATTTGGATTGCCGGCGACTAAGTTTCATGAGTAAATTTTCGATAGCGTGCGAAATACGCTCGTGACCAACACGTTAATTTTTGTCGATGCAGTTTGCATCATTCTGTCATGTTTCTACATTGGTTTTCATTTGGGCACGTGAGAATGCGAATGTACAGACGAATACTGTTTGCAGTTTTCTGGGTGATGTTGGCCATTGTCGCTTTTGAGTTTTATTATAACTCGTTTCATCTTGCTCGGCATGGGAACAGTCGTGTGGTGGTTGTTGGTAAGTGAACTCACGAGGTTAATTATTAACCTTGGAAACTTATACTTGTAGTGCTAGTAATATTCTGTCAAACATGATGGCTTTTGATCTGTGATATAGCGTGTCATGTTAAGTGATTTCAACCTTGAAAACAATTCAGTAGCGTTTATCGTATATTGAATTATCTATATCGTATATTATCGTATATTAGTTTTCGGTATAGTGAAGCGGCCTTGCCTTGTCCAATTTCTTTCGATTACTTTGATTATTTATGTTCTAATGGGTTTCACAGACGAAAGAATGTGAGACAAGTGAATATATGTGGGCGATATTCCATCCAGCTAATGTCCCAGCTAATTTTAAAACTTCAATATAAAAGGTGATTTCTAAATCTGTATATATAGCTACTTTGGGTTTGTTATAATGAAGTGTGAAACGGACCTAATAAGAATTGATACGTTCCTTATCACTACCAGGTTATAAAAAGTTACACTGTTATCTTTCCTTCAGTATTAACTTATTTTGGTCTGCTTCACCAATAAAAAGCTTTAGCACAGAAATAGAATTAATGAGCACTTTAGAATAAATTTATATATTAATAACGACCTCGCGAGGAAGTTAGCTCAGCGCCTCAGCCCGAAAATCATCCGCACACGTGAGAAACTTGCCTTTCGAATTCCTCACGAAAACTAACCCCACACGAGATAAACCTGCTGAGCTAACAGCCTCGCGAGGTCAGACTCTAGCCCAGCTAATATAGCTCTCGTGTGCGGCGTGCTTAATATTTCCTTTTTGTGTAGTGGAAACAGTGAGAGGGGATGACCACGTATATAAGATCCAGGAGAAGTCAAAAGCAATCAATTCACAGATAGGAAAAACATCTAGTGAGCTTGGATTTCATATTACTGGTCCAGCTGTTACCAAGAGTGTTGAAAGGCCGAAACCAGAGGTTTTAAGCAATGCCTCGTACAACGATAAAAAGCTCCGAGGACGAACAGGTATGAATCTCGCGACGTGCACTAAAAAAATTACGCCACGTAGTTATGCGCCATCCAGTTCTAGGCTTGTATCTATTATAGAGAGCTTTAGAATTGACTACGGTTCCCGTGTGGTGTAACTGGTGTTTGCTTACGCCATCAGCAAAACTCGTAGTCGTCGAGCTTTTAAGCAGGAGTTTGTTGATAAATTTCGTATTCAAAAGATCGACGACCACGAGTTTCGTCAGATGGCGTAGGCAAAAGCACCGAGTTAGGCCCGAAGATGACGAATCTTGTACTCGTAGACAGTAGTCGTACTCGTAGTGACTCCGGTACTAAATCTCCCTTCCCGATGCAAATCTTCAACATTTCGCCATGCCCACCATGGTCATTTTTTAAGGCGGAGATCGACAGCAGAAAACGAAAAAAAACGGTGGAAAAGGTCTGTCGAAACCTGAACGTCACGAACGTTTTGAAAGCGCCAGCAAACCGCAGGGATAGAAAGAAGCTTCTTCAGAGATTCAACGTCCTGCATCATATTATTGTAAACGAAAAACACAAGGTCCTGTATTGTTTTATACCAAAGGTTGGATGCTCAAATATGAAGAGGATATTTTTGGTTATGCAAGGCTTATACCCAAGTGTTGAAAAAGTGAAAATCGCCGAAATGAATGTGGAGATCGTGCGTCTTGATAACAGAAATTTACGGAGGAACAGAGGGAGCACATGTTAAAAAACTTTTACAAATTTCTGCTCGTACGCGATCCCATGGAAAGGCTTGCTTCGGCGTACAGAAATAAATGGCAAAACGACCGTAACGTCGAACTTCACGCGAATCTGGGAAAACGGATTATAGAGAAGTATCGCTATAATAACACTAGGAAGGCAGAACATGGCCATGATGTTAGTTTTACGGAGTTTTCGCGGTATTTATTTGACACCCCACCTTGGGAACTAAACGAACATTGGATAACCTACGAGGATATCTGCCGTCCGTGCAACGTGAAGTACGATTTCATTGGTTCTATGGACACGATCGCACGCGATGTGCCACATCTGATGAGGAAAATACATGCGGACGAGACGAAGTATCATCTCAAACATGCGAGGCGGTGCGCCGCCGCTGACCAAAACCAAAGCGGCGGTACAAAATTTACTACGCGAACTTCCGAAGAAGTATTTTGATCAACTAATTTCCCGGTATAGAATAGATCACGAGTTATTCGGTTATCCTATTCCTAATTTTGAGAGTTTGCATAAGAAGCTATGATCTTCATTTAGCCCGTGACGTTCGGTCTTAATGCATTACTAATTTTGGTTAAACCACAATTTCAAGGCATTCTTTTTTAAATTATGAATGAATATGTGTGTAATTCGATATAATTATTTCTGTGTTCCAGTTGCTGTTTTTAGAGATATGGGCGTTTAATATCAGATAATATTGATTGGGTAGGCACAGCAAATGAAAACAGGGGCGTCGTATACAAATGTGCATGTAATTTAAACTCTGGTGATAATTTCATGTTAATTCTTACCCCATTACTTATACTAAAGGCCCTCCGGTCACCACGCCCCTGGATGGGATGCATTAATAGTATATTTGCATAAAAATACAAGTTCTTTGTTCTTCTCTGCTCGGCAGAGAATTCCCTTGACGTGACCACCTCGAGCTAATATCAAGTTGCTTACCATAAAGTCTCTTATTTTGAAGCCCAATAAAGATTTATAAAGTTTGACAAGATTTGCGATGTGTAGATTGGGAAAGTTATGGAGTTGTATAGCTATATTTTACATTCGACCGAGAAGGTCAACCGTGGGAACTTTCGCTGTCCTAGTTCTTCTGTTGTTACTCAGTTCTGGAGTTTATTACTACAATTATCTGGGCAGATATTTCGTCAAGGTAAGATAAACGTTCTTTCCGAATTAAAATAGTTGTTTTACAACTGCAGCCGATGTGTAACTACGGCGTATTTCATAATGAACACATATCTGAATTCGTATTGCACTCAAGTTATTATTCATATATGCCATAATGAGAGAAATGAACTATGAACTACGTAAGAAAACAAACAGGTAATCGATGATTAGCACACGGCTTGGACGAGTCATCAGTTTCACCGTGGCTCATTCAAACAAAGCCTATATATGACCCCCCCTTCCAAAAATTTGCTTCAAACTGCACGTGTTTCAGAAACTCCATGTGAATGAAGCACAGTAAACGCTAAACATAAGATCGATTAAAATGTTTCTGTTAGTGCCTAACAGGATTGTTGAAACTGAAAGAACAATATATTTAATACCGGCCTCTTGATTTCGACGCTGCATGTTTGTGAAGGGAGGTGTGAGGAAACTCCACAGTACATGCTAAACATACGATCAATTAAAACTGATGTTTCTGTTTGTGCCTAACAGAATTGTTGAAACTGAAAGAACAATATATTTAATGCCGGCGTCTTGATTTCGACGCTGGTTGTGAAGGGACGTCTCTTATATTATTACTAAAACATACTAAAACGTTAAAACTTAATTGGCTTTAATGTTTGGCCTTAAATGAACATAAAATATCGATTAGTTTTGCGAATGCTATGCGAATATTATACTTATGGCGAATTTGGGCATGACTAAAGCAAATTAATTGTTTGATGGTCCAGTGCTCTCTAAACAGAAACGTTATGCTAGCAAATCAAAGGTCGGTTGTTTGAGTTTATATTAGAGACGGATTTGGCCTGGTTTATACTAGAGGCGGATCATCCGTCTAGACGAACTTGGGCAAGCGAAAGATAGTTCGTCTTCTAGTCCGTCTGTGTGTAAACACGACCAAGCAGACGGTTCATTAGTCAACACAAATTATCTGCATACTCCCTCGATTTAGACAAATTTGAATGGTAGTTCGTCTTGACGTATCATTCGTCTGCTAGTATAAATACGAGATGGGGACGAAGCACGAAAAATCCATCATAAAACGGCTCTTGTATATGCACCCTTTTTACCACATAAATAATTTCACAATTCCCATGCACTTTAAAAACGCGCGATTCTGTTTCGTTTGACATATTCGTCTACACAGTTCGTCTGGATAGTGTGTCGTTTGTCACCATAGATGTCAGTCACGAAACAACTCATTGTCTTGTTCTCCTCAGACACATTACAGGATATTCTCTACGGAATGATAATTGTCTTTCAATTCCAAAACACAGGGTGTCCCAAAAAAACCCAAAACCATTAAAATCACCCATAACAAAGTAATAGCTGGAGTTTTAATGCCAAAGCACCCCTGTTGGGACCCACATGTGGATAAATAAATGTTTGACATTCTTCGGCATGATGCCTGGTTTTCATTTGGTCGTGCATGAGGATTGAGGAGTGTTGTGAACATGTCAAGGTGGCTGATGTGATTGAATATATTTCTAAGTGTGTACAGTCAACAATGACCGATGTGAATACAGAAATAAAGACAAATCTACGTCAGGACTATTTCTCATCTGTTGAAATGACTTGCTCACGACAATTACGACTCGAAGGAAACCTAGATTAATCATTAATCCATCCTTTTGCAGGTTGCTAATGCTGACATGGTGTCGGGGGATTTCAATTGTAAAAGTTCCATCTCAAACGCGACGTGTACGTTCTCGATGAGCGAAAACAATGGGATGAAAATTTGTCTTCATCTCGGTGAAAGGTGCAAAGGGTTCACGTACAATCTTGGCCCAAATACCGTCACTTTGAAGACAGGGGTGTTGAGTAAACCGAAATTTTCCCTCGGTGTTATCACTGTACTGAAGAGTGAGCATCGAGATATCCTGGAATTTGAGGAAGAAAGCTGTGCTCCTAGTTTGGTGAGTACTTCTTTTTTATTGAATGGCAAATAAGAAAAAATTATAAGAAACTTTAGGTAGGATAGACTAAAGGGTAATTGGTCTCAGATTTAATATGATATAACACTATGTCAATACGTTATTGCAAAGATTTCTGTCTGTAGCCAAGATCAGATCTTCAGTTCTTTGACAAACCAAAGGAGTTACAGTTTGATGCGTTTACAGGTTATCAAATTTTGGGATTTGGGGGTTTGAGTGGGGTTTTGGGGTTTGGAAGAAAAACCTGACTTCTTATCAAAATGGGATTTTGAGGATAACTCCCGGTATGCAAGGAACTTAAACAAGAATGACGGATAAGTCGTACAGTAAAAAAACAAACGAAGTGTTTAGTGTTGCTCAAAAGACGGTTGTTGGCAAACATACTTTGAAATTAAGAATACACTATGTATAATAGCTCAACATTTACATAGCGGGAAAAAATCGTCGGGCTGCCTATGCCACTGTTTTGGGTACCATCATAACAAAAATTGGATATCACTATAACAACAACAGCTTATCAATTCTAAGACCGTTTCAGACGTCGAATGTTTCATGTGCCGATCCTATTGTGTCAATGAACTGAAGTCTTTGTTTAAGTTCATTCGATTCGGCGCATAAAATGTTCGACGTCTGAAACAGGCCTAAGTCTGTAACTTTTGATAACCCAATGCTTTTGTAAATAAGAACAATAGTACGTGGTGAAGACAAGAACTGTGTAGTTTTGCATTGATTTTACTCGGTATATGAACATGTGTAGATTCATTTAACCCCATGTGTGAAACTTTTTAGAAAAGCCAAACAAAGTCTGGCAAAATTAATAAAAAGAACGAAATATGTAATCTTCCCAACATTGACCCATTTGATCCAACTGTGATGAAAATGATTGAAAATGTTCCACCTTTGGTTTGTAAAGGAAAGAAAAACCTAACTTCTTATCAAAATGGCATTTTGAGGATAACTCCCGGTATGTAAGGAACTTAAAAAAAACGGATAAGTCGTACAGTAAAAAAACACATGAATTGTTTAGTGTTGCTCAAAAGACGGTTGTTGGTAAACATACTTTGAAATTAGGAATACACTAACTATAGCTTGTAAAGATGTATGTTTGTAATGGTTTGTAATGCAATTCTTCTTTCATACACAGGTAAGAATGTGAAGAAAGTTAACTATCAAATTCTGAAAAGAAAAAGCAATACAGGGCAAGGTTACGACGTTTCCCGAACGGGCACGTTGACGCCGTCGGATCCCGAAGCCCAGCTGAACGAAGACATGGTGTACCTTGAGGTACAAACCGTCGATGGTGATGAGCAAAGAGAGTTTCACCTTGATGTGCAATCACGTAAGGAGTACGTAGAGCGTGTTGCAAAAACTAAACCAGGAATACCGCTGAACGTAATGATGGTAGGCCTAGATTCCACGTCCCACGCGCATTTTCAAAGGAAACTGGGACCAGTGTACAAGTATTTAAAGGATGACCTAAAATCCGTTGTATTCAACGGACATTCAATTGTTGGTGATGGTACAACTGAGAATGTTGTAGGAATGATCACTGGTCGCCTGCTAGATGAACTACAAGAAGCTAGGGTCGGGTAAGACAGTCTAGTTTGTCATTTGTCCACAATCCTAGCTCACTGGGGTTGAGAATACCCATTTATGGAATTTGTATATATACACAATTCATTACAACGTTTTCACGCCTCCCCTTTAGGAGGCTAGATGGGTCATGTATTGACAGCTGGCCATTGATTTTCAAAGACATGCGGGCTCATGGTTACGTCACATATTACAGCGAGGACGAAGTTTACAATGGCGCAATCACACATCGCCTACAAGGCTTCTGTAAACCACCAATTGACCATTATCTGCTTCCATTGTGGTATGCTGCTCTTAACAAAATGACAACATTATACAGGAAGGTTGCTGAATTAGGCACGTACATTAAGGGTCACTGCCTGGGCTCTCAAGCGATATACAACGTTAGCTTCAACGCTGTTCAAAGCTTTTTTGACGCATACCCCAACACGCCGAAGTTCGGGTTTCAATTCAATGCCGATTTTTGCCATCATGAATCGTTCAATTTTATTTCGCTGGTCGAAGATAAGCTCTTAAATTTTCTAAAAGTCATGAAAGATAAGAATTATCTTAATAATACTCTTTTAATATTATTTGGAGATCACGGACTTCGGTACGGTTTTGTTCGTTCCAGTATTCTTGGTCGGATGGAAGAGAGATTACCTTTTCTGTCTATGACTTTCCCGCCTTGGTTCCAGGCCTCTTATCCAGAACTCTATGCGAACTTACGAAGAAACGCTGAAGTGCTTACGTCACATTTTGACCTTCATGCGACCCTAATGCATTTTTTGACGTATCCGAACGAGCCACAAGGTTTACCTCACGGAAGGAGTCTTCTGACAAACATCGGGTGGAGAACCTGCGAAAAGGCTGGGATACCTTTTCATTATTGCCCGTGTCTGGACTGGGACCCGGTTAGCACAGACCACAAACATGTTGTAAAAAGCGGGCTCGCTGTCGTCGCCGCAATAAATGATATGCTGAGGCAGAATGGACTCGCAGAGAAATGTGCAAAGTTGAAATTGCAGAGGATCAAATCTTCTATAATTGTGACTTCGACAAGGGGGGATACGAGGAAAAAGTCAATTTCAGGGTTCTAAAAGGTGTGTGGCATTTTTTCTGTGTATAGAGTTAAGTAATTTCAGGATAATATATTCGAATAAAGCTTTTTTATCCCCTAATTATGGTAGGTTTTATCTTTTGTCCACCAGAGAGCCTGTATTCCGAAGTTAATTTCACAATTTTTAGGTGGGTGTATGTACCAACTTCAGATTGAGACTTCGCCAAACGATGGCATATACGAAGCAACAGTACAAATGATCAGCGGTGAGCCTCGTGTGAATCCTGAAATAAGCCGAATAAACGAGTACGGAAATGCAGCTCGCTGTATAAGAACTACACAGCCAATGCTTAGGAGATTTTGCTATTGTTTATGATGATTTATTAAAGGTTGTAAGGCAGCTCGTTCTCATATGCTACCGACGGTCGGCAATGGCTATTGTCGGAGATCATTCGTGAATAAAGTGTTTTGTTATTTTGAAAAAATGTTCTTCGTGACCGGCCACAAACAATACATCGCCGACTGTCGGTGACTCGGTTACATAATTATGACATATTGCTTTAGCAATACAGTTGTACATTTCAAATGTTCTACTCATATTAATGACGACGTTCTTTCGTTTGCAAAAACATAAAATATTTTATACGTTCTATCAGAAAGATTTTGTCATGAAAATAAAAAAAATTTGAGTATCGCATTGCCATCTTTGACTTTCAATTCCTGTAGGCTCGTTTCAGTTCCTGTAGGTTCGCTCCTGAACGGGACGAAATCACAAGTCAAATTGACCTTTGAAATCAACGACCGTCACGCATTGCGCGCTTGAAAGATAAAAGGGGAATGGTCTATTATATGGCTTTGAAGATGGTGCTGTACTATTCTCGTATCCACTTCTCCAGAGTCCGCCTTTGCCTCCCGTCGCAGTTGTCAACATCTAACCTTCTCCAAACCGAACGATTGGTCTGCGCTAGTCTCATGCACACTTGACAAAACAGCGGGCTACCTTCCCACCACTCCGCGATCCGCGACTCGTAATACTCCCTCGGGAAATTGAAGCCTTCGTACTTCCATTTCAGGAATTTGTTGTACTCGGCTTCGTTCCGCGAAAGCCACAAAAGGTGTTTCGCCAGTTGTCGAGGCGACTTGAAGTCCCTAACCTTGATCACAGATGTTTTCAGGTTCCCCCATTTCAAGACCTCGTCGATTGTATCCGTTCCCATCCAGACGGGAACGGCACCTGAGGACAAGGCGATGTATATTTTCTCGGTCATGTAATAGTCGCAATCGGCGTTTGGAAAAACGAAGGCAAACTTATATTTGGACATGATTCCTACTAGAAAACCGTGATTATCTTTGGTTCTAGGAAGCACGGGCATCGTTCGCATACATTTTCCGTAGAAGTCAATTGGCATGTGCTTCATCAAACGGTGTAGATACAAAGTTCTGGTTTTCTCACAATGACTGTAAACGGCGACACTCAAGCCAGTTTTCTTTGCAAATGCAACGGGTCTGGTCAATTTCGGTTTATAGAATTGCGGGCAAGGGAAATCGGAATCCAGCCGATACGAGGCAGAGTACGAGAACTTCTGCATAATGTCGCCATTGCGAAGTGCTTTCGTAAAAACGGGGTTCTCGTTCGCGTGAAATATCCAAGGAACAGTGTTGTGTCTGCTTGACGCAGGAGGCATTTCTTCCGCGTCACGTCCGTGTATCACAATAGCCGAAGCCTCTGCTATACGACTTTTGTTGCTAGTTAGCTCGCATTTAACCGGGCATTTGTCGCTCACGGCGAAAAAAGGGAATTTGTATTTCCCATCGATGCCGGTTACATTCACCTTACGTCCGAAAACCGAACTCCAATATAATATTAAAATCGTAGAGTTTTCCGTGTGATATGAAGTACCCGCAATAGTGTCATTGAGGATGCTTTCCGTTGGCAAAAAACCTGACCAATAACTCTTTAAGTTGCTGATTTGAAAAATGATAAAAAGAATGCTAACCACAGATAACAGCACTATTATTGAGTATCGCTTGTTCATGTTAAAAGAAGAAGTACAAGCTCTATGCCAAAGGCTATATGAAATTCTAATGTTTGCGCTTTTGAAGTGTTGTGCATGTATTAAGCATGCAAGCTTGTATTACGGAAGTAAATATGCGGAAGTTATTAAAACAAACTATTTTTAGTTCAATTTATAATGACGGAGACCGAGTAGAGTATCAATTTCAAATCGAAAATGACAATTATCACGCACGATATTGAACGAAGAGTATTAAAGAGAGGTCAAGGGCATTTGACAATTCAAATTGAAAAGGACACAGAAAATCAAATGAAACCTAGCAGGTATTGCAACCATTCGTTGATTTGTTTTGGCGTTTATTTGTTTACACCATCCGAATGTTTTCAAAACAATTTAATGAATTATAAATAAGCATTTTGCCCTTTGTATACATTAAGAATGTAAACAATCAATTTGAGTGTTTATTGTAGTGTTAAGGGGCCGGTATGGTTGTGTAAACCTCTGAACTACATTTTGCGTAGTTAAACCGTAGTTTACTCAGAAATAAATGACTCTGATTGGTCATTTCTGTCGTTCTAAAGCTCAATTCTATGGTCGAAAGTTAACTACGTTTTTATACAACCGACCCTAGGTATGTTTGATTATATCGGCTATGTTGATTTTTGTGTAACGATAGCGGTATATATTTTAGTAGCATATTTTGTTAAACAAGGCATGTTATTTAAACAGCAATTAACTCATTTTTTATGCATGAATTTAATTAAATATAACTTTTATAAGGAAAGGAGCACATACAGTCAGGGACAAGGAGAAACAGTTTTGTGTCACTTTTCTCTATGTGAAACAGAACAATATTATTATAGAAATTCAAGCAATCTTTTATGATTATGACTATACTTTTGTATAAAATATGGAAACAAAAAAAAAGGTGATTCTAATTTTATTTGTGTTTTGAACAAAGCAAGCATTTTCTACATTTAGTTACCACTACTCTAGTGTTATCTATTGCCTGAGTACTTTTTCAGCATAAGTATAAATTTCAATTTGATTCATTTAATCTCAGACATCTTGCCCTGCAGCCTTGGCAAATTCTGAAGACTAGGGCACAACCTTTTCTCTGTATGCAAGAAACAATGATAGCATTGCTCCTGGCGAGATAATAAATGTTAAAATTAAAATAACTGGACATATGAAAAATAATAGCAAAAGCTTGAAGACATATCGGCCTGAATTCTTAAATTTCAACTGCAGAGTTTTCAATGCAAAGAGCTCTAGTATTACAAATGTTGATACAATTATTGTGCAACAGATAAGATCAACAGAAATGGCCAACTGATATGGGGCACCAAATGCTACCAGGCTGAACATCTTGAAGTTTAACCATTCATGTGCCACCATAAATGTTGCAATGATATGATGGAGGGTGATGAAAGCACCAAGAAAAATAAGGAAGAAAAAAATTGAAGTATTTGTAGTGTAAATGGGTTTGATCCCTTGAATTGAAAAGTTTGCAAAAGGTAGAAGAAACGTTGTAGCCAAAAATAGCACCATGATTATGTTCACTTGAGGTAATGATGCTTTGTTATGGTATACAACAATGGCACAGCCAAGAACGGTTGAAAGTACTTGTAAATAAAATCGACCGGTAGTAACTTTAGCAACAAATGGGGTCGCTGAAGTTGCCTGGCAGAAATGTACTAGGACCAATGCCAAAACACCACCAAAAGAACTGGTAAGTCCAAGCGCTATGTAACCAAAGATGTGGTGTAATTTCAGATCCATATCTTTGCTGTACATGTTGATAAACACGACGAACGAGAGGGTAAACAGCAGCAATTGTGAAGTTATCCAATAATTTTCAGTCGTATCGAGTGTCAGCTTGTGTGCCTATAAAGAAACGGAATATTTCAATCTTCAAACTGGAAGATTTAAGCAAATTCTAACTAAAGGATTTGCATCAGTAAAAAGAGGCTAAGGAGGCTAAATATATTCCAGTGGCGTAGCCAGCCTGACGATTTATTAAGGCTATGCAAATTTTATGTTATTATCATTATTCATTTCTTTAGAAATTCATTGTTTTCACAGTCGATGAACGCCAAAATATTAGCATAGCATGACTAAGTTGTCGGGCTGGCTACGCCACTGATATTTTCGCCCGTGCACGTCAATAATGGTCAGCTAGCCAGTAGGTTTGTGAAAAGGCTTTCTTATCCGGCATCAATTGGTAAACTGAATAACTGCTGCAAAAGCTCGGTATATACACTTAGTACTCAACGCTCAACCCTCACTCTTGAACAGCTGAAAAATACTTTTATCAACTCAAAACTCGGTGTGCGAAAGATTCATGCTATAGCACGAACTCTTATAGCAAGATGGAAAAAAACACAACACAAAAAACGCATAATTACAAGTAGTAATAATATACTGCATATATAGATTAGCTGCGACATTTATTCTAAGCTGTCAAGGCTCAAGGTATTCCTCCGCCTATTTTATATTTCCATGTGAAACAATGATATTATAATCTAAACTAACAGTTCGTTTACTGATAGCCGACCAAATGCAATTTGCAGTTCGGTAAAAAAACAACAACATAATAATGGCTGGCGCCAACTTGGCTACACTTTTTATAATATGGCGTTTTGATGTAGTTAGCGTTCCAATGTTTATTGAGTTTTACGGACTATGGGTTTAGTTATAATGTGTAAGCTACTTCTTACTAATATAAAGTCGGCCAACCGTCTTTGCCAAAGCACAGGTTCTGTCACCAATTCAAACTGATGTAGGAAATCCCTCATCCAAGTTTTTCTTAACTGTCCAAGAAAGGACACTGACGATAGAAGATATAAACACCATATACTCCATTTTGCGGCGGTAGTTTTCGATGGTTTTAAGTAGTAATTCGCCGCAAACACGCTGGTCAGACCCGAGATAAACACAAGAAATAAAACAGGCAAGAAAAGGTCATCGATTGTGACATAGTGTTCTGCCATTAGTACTACTAAATTCGACTCGACTCACGTGATATTTCGCTTTTTATCCTCGTTATTTTCTGACTCGTACAACGTCAAAAAACATCGGAAAGTCGAGGAAATAAATACTAAAGGATCTGTGGCACCCGCACAGCAGTGAGATTTAAAAAACAACGTCTGTTTAGCCTCAAAACCAGTCAAGCGAATCTGTTTACATTGTTGGTCTGGGCATAGGCAGCCCAGACTTTGACTTGCGCGTGTGATACTCGCGCGCGTGTCGCGCTTACGTTGTTTACTTCGTCTATATATTATGACAAGGTAGGAAAGAGTTTATCAAAATATGACAGATATACCTTCGTAAATGTATAATTATCTAAAAAATTACTTGAAGAAACGCCACAAAAACTACAACCTACTAATCACCGATGATTAAACTACATTATCCTGAAGTTTTCATGTTTTTAAACAACATCTAAAGACCTCAAATTAGCGAAATAAAACAGGAATTCATACGGAATTTTGAGAAAACTATCCGAGGGTCACTCCGCCTAAGGAAACGTCATCTTTTTTGAAATATTAGCTAAACGCTCATTGGTTCTCATTGATGGTCCTGCAGGTAAGCCAATGAGCGTTTAGCTAATATTTCAAAAAAGATGACGTTTCCTTAGGCGGAGTGACCCTCGGATAGTTTTCTCAAAATTCCGTATGAATTCCTGTTTTATTTCGCTAATTTGAGGTCTTTAGATGTTGTTTAAAAACATGAAAACTTCAGGATAATGTAGTTTAATCATCGGTGATTAGTAGGTTGTAGTTTTTGTGGCGTTTCTTCAAGTAATTTTTTAGATAATTATACATTTACGAAGGTATATCTGTCATATTTTGATAAACTCTTTCCTACCTTGTCATAATATATAGACGAAGTAAACAACGTAAGCGCGACACGCGCGCGAGTATCACACGCGCAAGTCAAAGTCTGGGCTGCCTATGGTCTGGGCCGAAATTTGATACGTTCAATTAGCCTTTCTGCGCAGTGCGACCAAGCCTTCTGTGCGATTTTTGAGTCCGCGCGGGGCCAAAGGACGACAACAAACAAAATTGATATTTCGCAACCTCGAAGCCTGCGTATTTCTCTGAAAACTTTGCTGGGTTTTTTCCTGTGTAAATTTCCTATATTTTTTTATTTGTATGGCAGGTGTAAGGCAGACATTAACGTTCGAATTTTCAAGATATAATATTATAGGTAGAATTCCTCTAAATTACTTATATCTTTGTTATATCTATGCTAAGCTTACGGGAGCATTGTGTCACGTTTGAGCGTCTGTTTCAAAGGCATACAATCGACATAATCGTCTTCTCAATGCTGCTACAATCTTGTCTTTAAAAACTAACGCGCGCTCATCTTGGACACGCTGATGTCGTTTCACATCTTGGATGACGGATTTCGAGACTGGATGAAGCCCCCCTCGAAACTTGCGGTAATGGTGAAGCAAAGCACAATCTGTAGGCACAACATGGCTCGTTATATGTTCTTCGACATGCTTAAACATCTCGTGGACGCCGACGACAGACGAATACAGAGGTTTGGTAATGAATTTAGACTTTTGCCTAGAAGGATAGACCTTTTGTGAACGTACAACGTGCGTCAGAAATTGCGGTAATTCGGCGAACTGCGATCCATCGCAAAGGACGTGAACATCAATGGCGTTTGCATCGAATGCTGTTTCATTATAGTTCGCGAAGAAGAAGGCATGTCTAAAGACGAAAGTGCCAAATTGCGGATTCTCCAAATCTTTCATCAAAGTACCCCATCCTAGCGATTTCCTTGGGACGATGAATTCGTCTAAATCTGCGTACACCAAGTACTTCACCCTGTACAGATTTCGATACATGCATTCGTTAATGCTCAATGTCTGGCCGAAGTAATGAGTGGAAGCTCCGGGCAAACCTTTTCCCCAGTTCAACACGACCTCGACAGTTCCCTCTCTGACGTATTCATGGAGCGTCTACAGTAAAGTGGAAGCACGGAATTAGAGTGCACGCAAGTCGCAGGGATGTTAAGCACTTTGGAAAGGAGGGGAGAGGGGCACCGGGGGCCGGGGGAGGGTAAACGGAGGGACACCTTGATCTGATACGTCTTTAGCTGTCATGAATCACCATGCATCATGAATGTACGTTAACCTTATACAGGTTACAGCTAAAGCAAGCAACGGGCGACTTAAAAGCATTGGGTACCTTAGAATTTCTTCAAGTTTAGAGAATACGCAAAGTTCAGATGGAAATACCTGTAGCACGTTTTTGTCAGCGGAGTAGATGTAAAAGGTAAACCATTCTGCGCCAAGAACTTTGTTGATTTCAATGTTTTCAATGATGGTCCGTGGCTCTATCTGTCCAAATAAGGGCGAGTTGATGCAAACCCCAAAGGTTTTCGTTGAGTAGACTGGCTTTGTTATGAAAACCGCAGCTTTTGTTTTTCCTATTGCAAGACATTAGAAAAAACGGCGTCATCTTCGCGTTTGTTTGTCCATAATTTCACAATCAAGAACTCAATTACCTGTGATAAGATGAGTTTGCTCAACTGTGATGGCACTCACGTGATTTGCAGCAGTAACGTGGTCTGGCAACGGCCACAAATAGGCGTAAGGTCCAAGTTTCCCTATGGTATAATCCCCGGTGGGGTTCAACTTCCTTTTCTCCTTAGACTCCCCGAGTTCAACCCTTGCGCCGCTGTGAAGCAGTAATGTTCCATGGAGTGGTGGCTCGGACTTCTCACCAAAGCCCATAACCGTAATTACTGGCGCGCACGGTTCGCGATCGTCCAGATAGGCCGTGAAGACGTGTGTGGCCAAACCAAGTCGTCTCCATCGACCGCTTGTGTCTATTAAACCAGACTCGTTGAACCTTGTATACTGAAAGCTATCAAGACACGAGTTGACCGTACCAATTGTCTTGTGTACGAAAGGACCCATCAAGTTTAAAATAGCGAATCCACCGAGGATAACAGCCAAGAGTACTAAAAAAGCTTTACAGCGATGTGTTGCAATCATGATAAGTATGTCTTAACGCAGGTAAATTGCAGGATCCTCATCATAATTTTAAAATTAGCGGGCGGTGATCAGACCCGACCGACTGTATATTACCTTAAAAACGAAGGGTAATGAGGGTCCTGTGTGGGCTGGATAATAAAGTTTCCTAAGCGAAGCAGCTGATGAAATGCCCATCCTACTCTGCCAATGTTTTGCAACAGGTGCATTTTGAACATCTTCAGAAGGCTTTGTTTACATTTGGAGCCAAAGCCATGCAACATGTTTACTGGTGGTCCCAGCAAACCGTGTTTACAATCATGTCATGCATGCATCGCTGAGCCGACCCAACCTAGCCGTACGAATACATTTTTTTTATACAAAGATTCCCAGATAGCACTTTGCAGTCTATTAAGACTGAATTGCGTGCTCTTTTACAGGAATTCAATAGAGATATGATTTACAGAGTAAAACATTCAAAGTTGAAATTAATAAAATCTAAGGCTGGCAAAGAATATTCGCTAAATATTTACAGTGGCGTAGCCAGCCTGACGATTTGTCTCGCTATGCTAATATTTTGGTGTTTATTCACTGTGAAAACAATGAATAATTATAATAACACGAAATTAGCATAGCGGACAAAATCGTCAGGCTGGCTACGCCACTGAATATTTAGAAACGTATTGTACAGTATTATATGGTTATAAAGTAATAAAATTGAGGATCTAAGAAAATTCATCAATGCTCGCCGGTATAAAATTATTTAAAAATCTATCTGTTTTTATCTTTGGAAGATGAAACTGGGGGTTTTCCTCAGGTCGTAATTCGCAGAGTGACGGTCTGGCAGGAGGGATGATAGTTTATGATGTAGATCATTGATGAATTGATTGTGATAAAAAGTGATAAAAAGTCACCCTCTTTTACTTTTATCAGTGTAACATAATATAATAATAATAATTGGTTTAATAATCCGTTTGGCAGTAAAAACTGAATTACACGGTATAAATAACTACAATTAACACAATATATAACAACTAACTAATAATATTTAAAGGTAATAAAACTTCTACGACGATCAATGTTTGCAAAAATCTTAGGAAAATTTTCAAATCTTAAGTTATAACATCGTATACAGTATCGCAGAATTCAATTCATATCGTCTATCCAAACTTTAAAGTTTTTTCCTCAAGTCATCGCCTAAAGTGGGCATTAGTGACCAAGACGACCAGAGCCAACACTTGCCTCGTATCTATAGCCGTTATAGCCATCGCACCAAGTTGCAAGTTTCTAGCTAGAACCAAGTCCTTCCACGCAATGTAAACACGCGATCGAGCACTTCATACACTGCGCATGTCAAGAGACTAGAGGTCAAATTTACCCTAAATTATTTGCATATCTATCTCAAGGTGGTCAATTTTCGTCAATTTTACTTCAAGTAAAGCACAAGCGTTTTCTTAATCCGGCCACAATCCTCGTTTTGAAGACCAGCGCGCGCGCATCTGGGACAAGCTGATGATTCACATCGGTCATAGGAGAAATCCCTTCTTCAAACCTACGACAGTGATGAAGTAAAGCAAACTCAGGTGGTACAACGTGGGTCCTGACATAATATGTGACGTGCTTGAAAACCTCGTGGACCCCAACCGCTGTCGCGTACGACGGCTTGATCATGTATTTTGACCTCACCTCTGGCGGGTGGATCTCTCGCGATCTTCTCACGCGTGATATAAAGCTGGGTAGTTTCACGTTCTGCGACCCAGAGCAAGGGAAGGAAGTTTTAACTGTACTTGTTGCGTTTAAGTTTTCAAAGAAGTATGCATGTCTGAACAAGTATGTTCCATCTCTAACACTCTCAATGGTTTTCATCATGTCCTTCCATCCTAGCGATTTCTTTGGAACGATGAATTCGTCCAAATCTGTGTAGACCAAGTACTTCACCCTGTACAAATTCCGATACGCGCATTCGTTAATACTCAATGTCTGCCCGAAGTAATGTGTGATGTCTTTGGGTAAACCTTCCCCCCAGTTTTGTACGACCTCCACCATCCCTTCGCTGGCATATCTCTGCAATACCTGTTGTATACAAAAAAGAATTTGAATATGGCTCTAATGGTTCCCTCTAACAGCCGGATTAGCAAACGTTCCATACAAATATTCCGAATTTTTTTCGGAAATTCTCTAGTCTATTACGAAGTTTAAAAGATTATAATTAAATCACAATCTGTTTCGTAAAAATGTTTTTTGTGTGGAAAGATTTGCTGAAACCAAATTTAATTTAGGGAATCTATTTCACATCAAAAATTTATAATGAAAAAGTTTAATTTTGCGACACTGAAACGGTGCTTTTAAGAGGAATAGCTTTTGCTACCCTTGTGATTTTCTGCCCATTTTCAGAACATGTCAAAGTGAATGTGAGAAATTAATCCTTTTGTAGAAATCAAGCCAGGCCAGCCCTGAGACTCATGTACGTGCAAAGCTCGTAGCAACTAGGATCACTAAAAACAGCATCTACGAATTCAAATTTGTATCAATGATGAGAGGTATGTTATCATGGGTTAGTTCTCCAACTTTAAAACGACTAAACTTAATCTAAGACATAATCCTAACCTAAACCTAATCTAAGACCTAATCCTAACCCTAATCTAAGACCTAATCCAAACACCTAATCTAAGACGTAATCCTAACCTAAACCTAATTTAAGACCTAATCCTAACCTATCCTAATCTTAAGGATTAAATTCGCGTATTTAGGATTTACTGAACACTGAATGATATAAATTATTACAAATACCTGAAGCGCTGCTTGATCGGAGTTGTAAATATAAAATGTAAACCATTCTGCTCCGAGCACTTTGTTGATTTCGATGTTCTCGATAATGGCACGTGCGTCTACATTTCCAAATAATGGTGAATCTATGCAAACTCCGAACGTTTTGGTCGAGTAGACCGGCCGTGTTATGGGAATTACAGTTGTTTCTGTTTTACCTAAAACCAAGAGAAACCATTGGCTTAAATGACCCATCAATACGATAATGAGAGAATCGAAGGGATTCTTTATACATGCGTGATAAGGTGCAGAAAAAAAGCGGACGAGTTTCATGTTGGACTGATTTCTTATCTGCAGAAAATAATGGAAATTGCAAAGTTTCACTGCATGCGATGTCGAAAAATGTGGAAAATATGGCCTTGCAAAGTTCAATCTCTCGCTCTTTATATGGCAATTTGATTGCTTCTATCAGTATGAAACGATACATTTGCACCTGGTTGCTCGTGCAGAAAAGGAAGTTTCTTTCGTTACCTGCGTACGATCTAATCTGTTGAACCTCAATCGACTTCAGATAGCCTACCGAAGGAACTGTAGCCGGCAACGGCCAAGAATACGCATACGGTCCCAGTCTCTCGAGCGAGTAGTCTCCGTACGGGTTCAATATCATCTTTTTTTTGTACTTTCCGAGCTCTATTCGTTCACCGCTGTGCAGCAACAACGTACCACGAAGTGGCGCCTCTGACATTATGCCAAATCCTAAAACAGTTATAAGTGCCATGCAAGGATCACGATCATCTAAATATGCTGTGAACACGTAAGTAGCTTTCGCCAGTTGTCTCCAGCAGCTGCTCGTGTCTACCACTCCGGATTCGTTGAAAATGATGCGAGAATTACAAAGGCATGGACTAATCGTGCTGAATGTCTTGTTTAAGAAAGTTTCGACGAAGTTTAAGAGCGAAACACTGCCGATGACAGCGAGGAATGTGAGAATAGCCTGGCGACGTTGTAATCTTACCATGGTTTGCTAAAAATTTTATGGAGAAAAATTTACCAGACAACTGAAGTAGTTTCATGTTTCGTGATGTTTTGAAAACAACACAAGTGCACTGAAAGTCAAACAATGTTATGTTTCGACTTTTAGAAACAACTGTTCTTCACTGTAATCTCCGTTTTGATTGGTTAGCCACATACAAAATTCCTGATATTTGTAATTATGACGTGAAACTGATATATATTGAAATGACAGTAAGTAATCTTTCAGGGCCTGGTTGTTCAATAGCCGGTTACTTTAAACCAGGGTTAACTCAAATTTTCACATCATGGGCCGGTTGTTCGAAAGGCGTTCAGCTTTTAAACCCAATGTTTAAAAATTCTTTCATACAACAACTTGTGAATGACGGAACCTACATCATGAACTTATCCACCGTTTAAGCTAAACGCCTTTCGAACAACCGCCCCCAGTTTTTTTAATGGCTCGTTTATGAAATTGATAAATATTTTGTTTCTTAAATATTTTGAGGACAAAGAAGTCTTATTTTGTAAAGTTTTGAAAAGGTGCAGAAGTGCGACAAATTACAACAATCGACATATAAAAAAAGTATTTATCAAGCTAAACGACTCAAGCTGAACGATGTAGAGATTAAACTGTTCGCACTTAATGCGTTCTGTACTTGCACATCGCACTTTGTAGGGAACAGAGAAAGACAGTAATGTTTACAAACCTTAATTAGGACTGTGCTCCTGGGGCCAGTTGTTCGAAAGGCGTTTAGCCTAAACGGTGGATTAGCCAAAGATTGAAAAATGCTCTCATACATCTTGTGAATCACTGAGCCTCTCGTGCATCTTTAAATAATTATGTACTTGAAATATGCACTTAAATATGTACATTGAAAATTAAACTATTTACATCGAATATAACCAGGATTAGGAAGCAGCGTCTTCAAACAACGCTTTAAATATGGTATAACAACTACGGATGCGTAACTCGGATACTTTTCATAACAACACACTTGTATTAAGTCTCTCTAATTCTTCGCTTAACTGCATGCAATAAAAGACAATTTGTCATTCTATTTGTCAAATGGATTGGTGCCTGAGGCAAGCCAGATAAATTTACACCGGTAAAGTTATGCGAATCTATAGTTCGATCTTCTGGCTGTGTAATGATAGGTCATGTGTTGTTGTCAATTTCAAGGTAGCGAAGATCCACACACATGTACAGTATATAGTTCTTCTCAAAATCTTGGCAAATCGCGATCATCTGTACATATTTGAAGATAATTGCATTTTGCATTGCAAATTTCTTTATACGACATCGACCATGCATGGATAATTGGAAATATTGCATGTTAAAACTGCGTCATATCGATGATAAGTTATTGTCGTATTGTCATTAAAAGCTATACTGTATTAACTTTTAATTATACAGTTAGTTACAGAGCTGGCCAATCAGAATGGTGTTGAGTTTAGTGCGATTTAACGACGCAAATGTTTGCTAAGTGCGTATATACAACTGGCCCGAAATATTTACTTCGATAAATCGTCGCGGATCTGGTCTGATTGTCTTGCTGTGGTGATATACCAATTTATAAAGTTATTTTAATTCAAAATAAAGTTATTCCAATTTTAAAATATTAATATAAGACCCCAAACTCCTCTTAGATGTATGATGAATTTTGCAATGCATGATGTACTCGTCGACGAAAGAGTGGTGTGATGCAGATAATTTTCCTCCGTAAATCTTGGAGATGTAATGTGGTCGTCCAACTGCATTATGCATGTTATTTCAATATCTTTCATGTGGTTTAGAGAACCGAAAATATTGATAACTATTGATAACTATCAATTTCTCTAGGTATTGCGGAGCAATATCTATCAATAGTAGTCATCGTGATACGCAGGATTTTTTTTTTCAAATCTTCTTTACAGTCTGTTAACGTGAATATATGAATATTGCCCCCCCCATTTATGGATGCTGGCCAAGCTACCGAGAAAAAAAACGCCACGTATCACATCCACATACACACACACAAAGACTTTTTATTTCTATCATACATGCATTCTAGTCGACAGTCGAGGACAGCCGAACCCAGCATATGGTGATCTGTATTTACGGCTCTGTCCTTAATCGTGCACCTCCAAGCGAGGGTATGTTAGGCCTCTTTCAAGAATAGGCGTGAAGCTATCTAAAGGCTTAGCAAAGTTGTGGTGAAATTACTTTCTCTTTGCAAAACTCTTAGTGAATTATACATACCATAGTTTTCCTCCCTCATGTTGATGTTATAACCTCGAACAATATATATGATCCGTTATGATCTTTAAGCCTAGCTCAACGGGTTTTTTTTCATTCATCGCGTGATCAGAATGTTGGAATCATTCCCTCGAGTACTACTTCTTTCGAAGATGAATGTTTGAGTAATCAACTCGGTAATAGCGAGGTTCAGATTTGACTACCACTACGACTACCACAACCTTCGAGGGAATATAAACCAATCAAATGTGATAGGTCTATCAGACTAACCAATCACGAGTTTAATAGATTAGCGAGAGGTAGTGGTAGTGGTAGTGGTAGTGGTAGTGGTAGTGGTAGTGGTAGTGGAAGCCAAATCTGAACCTCGTTATTAACTGCATGACTGCATGACCATGATGTTTATGTCGTCACGACTTATGAATCACTGACTATGAATCTATTCAATACTATGAATCACTGACTCACTGTTTTACCAGATGCTTTTGTCATTCATAACATTGAAGATTCTGCAAAATGCATATCAACTGTATATGTATTCGAGTTTCAATATTTGTAATTGAATGGTATTTCGAACTTCCGACGATTTCGTCATTGTAAACAACTGAACTTAAAAGAACCTGTACCAAATCTTGGAGGATCTATAATCTGATCGTCCTACTGCATGGTGAAATGTTATTTCAATTTCTTTCATATGGTTTAAAGAATCGAAAATATTGCTAATTAAATCTCAGACTCTCTCAGATCGATGATATTCATGTTAAGCATGTATGTTAGTTAGAAATTAGAATTGCACTAAATGTTTATTATTGACCTCGGTTAAGAGCCAAAATGTAGGTAAACTGTTCAAGCACTTTCAAGCACTAAAACTTCGACAATCTCCGAAGATTTCATTTCTCTATAGGTGTTGTGGAGCAACAATAAAAATATAAAAATCTATAAAACTAACTCTGACTTCCTCAGATATGCCTGTAATTATGAGTTATGTCTTGCGTTGTCAACCTCAACGTGGAGAAGAACCAGATATATAGTTCTTTTCGAAATCTTAGTAGATCTCGAATGTTTGAATAATCCGCTCGGCATTAACTATATAGTATATGAATCACTGACTTACCTAGTCACCAGGGCCCGGTTGTATTAAGCCCGTTTAGCGTAAACGGTGGATAAGTCAAAATTAAATTACACTCTTACAACTCTCTTGAATGAGTCAACGTGAATGTTATGCACTGAATATGTAGTTGTAAACAGTATCTTTGTATTAAGATTAAAAACATTTAGTTTGCTTGTTGAATAAAACGGCAGACTTGCTTTCTATTTTGAACTTATCCACCGTTTAAGCTAAACGGGCTTGATACAACCGGCCCCAGGTGTCATTTTTAACTTTCACGATTCTGCAAAATGCCTCTATTTTAACAAAATTATCGGTATTCGCGTTTTAATATTGGTAATTGTCTGGGGCCGGTTGTATCAAAGCCGGATAGCGCTATCCACCGAATAGTGATTTTTTCAACCGTTCTAAAAATGCTCGAAAGGGGATAAAATTTCAGCTTGAAAGCAACAATTATTAAAGAGGATCTTCAATTTAGGAATACTAAGATTTAATCAAAGTTGTAGCAAATAACGGGCGATTTTGAAGCAATTGAAAAAACCACTATCCGGTGGATAGCGCTATCCGGCTTTCATACAACCGGCCCCAGAATGGTATGACGCACAGGGTTCTTCATTGGAAGCTAGCCTTTTTCGAATTCATTAAAAACAACTGAACGTAAAAGAACTGGAATGCTACCGCCTGATTGACATGCTTAAACATTTGAAGCCAAATCATTCCTCCAGACACGCATGTTTTAACTGACATTCTCGCGAGGCTCTTTAAATTTAAAATGATTTAAATTGAAAGGATCTTAAATTTTGAATACTTTTTAGTTTTGACGGGCGGAAGTTTTTATCGTAAAAATGCATTAAAAATGCGCTGTACGTACTCTTAAATATGTTTTTATAGATAGCAGTCTTTAGTTATCAATCAAGGGCGTACCGAGGTATTTCCATGCATGCAATTGGGTGTGTGTTTGCGTGTACGTCCCCCAGGTTTTACCAAGACAGTTCACTAAAAGTCGCACATTTTTACTTATGGAGCGATATAATAGCCGAATTTATATTAGAAGACGGATTTCCGCCTGAGACGCAAAACTCGACGAAGACGGGTAACTCGTCTTGATACCTGTGCCCTCCTCTTGGACGGCATTTTGTATCCCAATATACACCGCAAAGCTTAATTACCAGTCTTTTATTTCAATTTTATTTCTAAAATTTGTCTGATGAATCGTCAGATATAAATTTAGACGGAGTTTTCCGTTAAGGACAAGAAATTCGTCCAATTTCTTCGTCGTTTGAACGGAAAAGTTGGACGGAGAAATTAAGACGAGAAATTAAGACTGCCTTTGTTTTAAAACAACTATCAATTCCCCCGCTCCTCACGCCCAACCTGCTTGGTACCCCCTGTTTATCATAGAAAAACGATATTCAAAACATACGTTTGAGTTTACAATGTTTTTTTTTAAATAACGCAGTATAACCTTTACTGCAGTTGATTCCTGAGGCTTTGGCAAAAAAAATAAAGCTGGATTTTTTTAACAGGCTAAGCGTATCATTGGTGAACGTAAATCCTCGCCCGTTGACGCCATCTTAATTTGAAACTCCACAGGCTTTATCTTTTTTGAGAACGAAGTCCCCGATTTAAAACGTTCCCGATGTCTGGTTTGTCAACTGATGGCTTCCTTGCAAAGTGTTTACAAGCAACGTGTCATTATACTAGTCTGGGGCCTACTGGAGGTTATGTTTTTATCGGCTGTCATCTTTGGTTGGGCCTCTCTTGTAGTATTCTTAAAGAAAGAGGGCTTTTTTCGCGACTTGTGCCCGTCCAAGCACGAAGGAAACGTGACTTCCCATAATGACTATTGCATCAAGCAGGACAAACGGTTGAATTTGGTCTTTCTGATCGGTGTTATCTCGTTAGCTTGGGGTGCGTTCGTTTCCGGGGCCTTTCTGGACCGTTTCGGACCAAGAAAAACAAGACTTCTTTCAAGGTAAGAGCTAGCTGCTGTCACACTTCATATAGCTTGTATCACAAAGTTCAAACAAAAGGCATTATAGGCATAAAACCATTCATGTACTTGCCAAAAATCGTACACTTATCATGGTCCATTAATACAAGACATTGGCAAAACTATTTAGCCATTTTGATCTGTTACCGAGTCTCCTAACTACACAAATGTTACTATCTCACTCTGACATATTTGGGATGAATTGCAAGTAGTTTTTACACAATTTTTCGAATATTTCTTCACCACCTGAAATGACCTTTGTAAGTGCTGTTAAACATCACCCCGCTTAGGTGCTGTTTACACGCATATAAGCCCGATTTATATCCAGGCTTCAACGAAGGGTGGTATTGAAATAAGTGTTTATTGAAACAAGACGAGAAAATGCTGTTGTTGGGATGAATACGAGTGAAAGGATGATGTTATCTACTGATTTCAATACCCCAAAGTCATTCAACGTCAGGTTTATAATCTTGGCTAAGCGGGATCATGTAAATAGCCTCTTAGTCGTGATGAGAGAAGGCCTGACATGACTTTGAAATGATTAAATATAACATGATCCCGATGTAGTCACCTCAACAAAAGCATGTTTGTTTCATAAAGATTTATTTCAAAGCCTGGCTCACATGTCGTAACTCGTCGACGATGTCTGTTTTCCGTGGCTTGATTGATGAAAAAAATCTGGTTGGGCTGTTTATGTACATTTGACCAAATATGGTAATCAAAATTACCAGATCTGGTCACACTGATATGTGGCCTAAGACGCAGTTCGTCCCAAAACAGCCCCCAAATCTCGCGATCACTATCTACCACAGGGGCCGGTTGTATCAAGCCTGTTTAGCCTAAACGGTGGTTAAGTTCAAAATAGAAAGCACGTCTATCGTTTTATTCAACAAGCAAAGTAAACGTTTTTAACCTTAATACAAAAATACTGTTTACAACTACATATTCAGTGCATAATATTAAAGTTGATTCATTCAAGAGAGATTTAAGCGTGTTATTTAATTTTGACTTATCAACCGTTTAAGCTAAACGGGCTTGATACAACCGGCCCCAGTACCTGTCCTCACTGCTATTTTGAAATGATTATAACTTGAGAGTTTGATGCCACCTACGGCTACATGACGAGTTATATTATTGAAAAAGGATGTCTACAATTTGCAAATAAACCACGAATTTTGAGCTTTGGCCCAACAGAAAAACAATTAAAAAATTTTGTGTCGAAGACTCGACTTTGACATTGTTGTAATTCATTTCATACACCCGACTGCATAACAATAGCAGAAAAAATTCACAAATTAAGTGCTACTCGTACTGGCTTCTTAAGGGATTCGTTTCTCAAAAGTCACAGCGTTTCTGGAGCTTCCAGTTGGACATTCCTGTGAAAGAACAACGTGTTTTTTGTCCACTGATTAATTATTATTCGTTGAGATCAAACATCAACGCCGACGCCAAGGCCACCGGGCCACCGGCGCCTTTCGTATTTATTATTATGCAAAGTAATATCTAGCGTGACTTGTATTAAAATGGCTGCCCTTCAACGTGTTTATAAGCAACGTTATTTAATACTATTATGGAGTGTGTTAGAAGTATTTTTCATGTCAGCCATAGTCTACGGCTGGGCATCATTAGTTGTGGTCTTGAAGCAGGAAAATTTTTTCCATGGCTTGTGCGAGGGTCATACAAAGTTTGAAAATAAAAGAAATTCGAGTTCTGTAACCGGCGATTGCTTGCAACAAGACGAGCGGTTGAATTTAGTATTTTTGACCGGTGTTATTTCGTTTTCTGCGAGTGGTTTTTTCTCGGGAGCCTTTCTTGATCGCTTTGGACCGAGGAAGACACGACTACTCTCAAGGTAGGCTCAACTTCGACGAAGGCAAGCCGACATAATATTAGCACGAGTATTAGTAAACATACTTTTAAAGTCGTTTGATGGCAGCTCAACTCGGAAAGCAAATGAGCAATTTGAAGCAAAGTATAAATATTTGTGGAACCGTAGTATCGATGTAAACTTCAGCTTGAAGAAGCAATTTACAAACTTTATAGAATATAGTGTCAATTGAGGTCAAGGTTGTCATTAAGTGTACAAATTTGAAATGATAAATTTGACTAAAATAATTGCAATAATATTATGTCAACGAAGCATTGAATATATTCAGTCATTAAATGCTGACACGTTGATCTTGTTTCCGATTTCTAATCAATACAATCATTACAATGCATGTGTATTAACAGCTACAAAGCCAGTAATTTAAAAGCTTTACGATTACTGAATTTTTATGAAAACATGTTGAAACAGGGACCGGAATATCGAATGAGCTGCAGATATGTAGATCATGTTTACACTATACCGGATTGCATCGTTGCGTCGCAATTTTCATACTGGATTCAGTTTCTGTCCGCATTCATTGGAGGTGATATTAAAATTAATCCGGTACATGCCGGTGCACGTAGTGTGAACAGTATAAAAGTAGTGGAAACGCGCTTCAAATTTCGCGCCGCATAGCCGCATTAATAAACAATCCGATACAAAAATTCAGCCGAAAATTTAACAGATCTTAAAAGGAAATTAAACCTGAAATGATCACAATGACATGGCCAAAGGGATAAGTATATCACTTGAAAACGTGAGCCCGTGATCAGCATTGCAGCGGAGCGTGTTACTGAGCCCGCAGTCAACATTAATTTGCTGCACTTATTGCTAACAGCATATTTAATCGAGTGTAACGATTACGAGGAATATGCCAACGATTGTGAGCGCTAGTCCGTGCAGAACTTTGCAGTTTGCAGCCAAATTTATTCCAACAACTTTTTCTCATTATTTTTACGCGTGCACGGGGTATAAAATACTGGTCACGTGCTGCAGCCTAGTACACAACACATGCGCTAAAGTGGTCTTATTTTTTTATTCTAGTTTCCTTTTCGGGTTGACTTTCCTGTTCTTTGTGCTGGCAGACAAAGGTATTTCGTTAAATATCAGGAGTAATCTGTTGCAAAGGTTATATCATATGACAATTTCACAACATTTTTACAGACAGGCCAAATTTGATTTTTCCCGGGATTCTGACCCTGTCAGCGGCTGGACTCACCCTATTACTGACCATTTTTCAGGTAGAGTGTACTTCTTAATATTGCGAAACTACACGTGATGATTCGATTACACTCTCGAAGCATCATGGTCAAAAAACCGCAGAAACTCTATAAGCTAAGAAGGCAAAGGGGGCAATTTGCCCTAGCAGGCCAGGCTTAATCAAGGGTTCCCAAAATGATCAGGCACAAGAGAGCGGAATAGAAAATTTCATTTCTGCCAATTAGGTTGCAAATATGTTTGAAAAATGGAAGTCTTCAGTCATAAGTGTATTTAATGGAGCAGTAGATTCATCAGCAATCGTACTACTGTTTTTCAAGGTAAGGCTGTGTGTAATCTATGCTATATGCTATGCTGTGCTGTGCTGTGCTGTGCTGTGCTATGCTATGCTATGCTATGCTATGCTATGCTATGCTATGCTATGCTATGCTATGCAATGCCATGCCATGCCATGCGATGCTATGCTATGCCATGCTGTGCTATGCTATGCTGTGATAGAAGTTTAGTTCTAGAAAAAATTGATATAACATTAATCAAATTATTCTTTCTGTTTCTACCTACTAGTTGGTGTACGATGCTGGTGTTCCATTACGGTCGATCAATATATTTTTTTACATTTTCGCCATTGTTGCCATCCTTATCTTCACATTTATACTACCTTCTTTTACAATCACCTCTGAGAGAATTCGTGAAATCAATGGTTCGGAGAATCCAGAGTCCTCTCATGACAATATTCATTCCACACACGAAGTAAGTTAATTCGATGACTGTATGCTGGAGTTGATATGAACTATTTTTTAGCCCCAAGATATTTCTTCCCTTTAAGTTATTGCTTTTACAACAAAGCCTCAGTTAGGTGTAAAGAGAACCTAAGCACTGAAGTTAGGCTTGGTCCTAGCGAAATTTTGTGCTGATTCAATTTCAGGCAAAAGAGAGGAGGCGGAAGAAACATTTAGTAAAGCTAAGAGAAATGAAAAATGTTCATTTTTTCTTTGAAGACCGTAGACAAGCCACTTGTACAAGGTGATCAAGCAAACGGAACAAATAGAATAATTAGGGAATCGGAGTCGAATTCGATAGGAAAGACTCCTGAAAAGAATGGAAAGGTGCAAGAGGAAGCCGATTCACAGTTGTCTCCACTTTTTCAATCAGAAGAATACGAAGACGATGAAATAAAAGATAAAAAGGACGGCGGTGGAACTAGCCCAGGTACAGAAAAGCTCACATACTGACGATGTTCTTGGAAGACAAGATATCACTGATATATCACAAGAACACTTGATGTCTTCGTTTGAAATTTGTTTTATTTTTGCTTTTTTTTTGTAATTGTCTGCCTTCAGTGGTAAAGCGTCACAGCATATTATAACTAACATCATTTCTGTCTTTCTATCACAGATTCCACGCCCCGATTGATAAGCTTGATGTTAACCTCCGAGTATATCCACACGACGTTTTTTCTTAGTTTGTGTAACCTTCGTTTGTGGTTTTACGTCGGTTACTTAAACTCGTATTTGGAATTCATGTCTGACAATGACCATGATACAGGTAAATAAGAAATGAAATGTAGGAAATGTAGTGAAATGTAGAAAGTATACTTGGAAACGTAACATCTTGAAGACTTTCGAGATGATATTTCATGATCAATTTATCGAACTAAATAGAGTAAAATAAAATATGAAAAGTCGAAATTTACATGCAGTATTTTCGAAGAACTTGTCTTCTAGTTCTGAAGTGTGATACTCAAATTTTATGAAATCGAATTTCGGCAGTTCTGGTGGACCTAGACGTGAAACCTTAAGGCCCTGTTACACGGTGCAATTTCTCTTGCAAGTTGCAATGGAGTTCTACTTTTAGGAGATGCAAATTAATAAAGATCCTCCAAATATAAGTGCGAGAAACTTGCATGGAGTATAATAATAAACACAGAAGTTTCGTAGTTGCTAAATCTACATCTCTCAAAAGTATAATCGTATTGCAAGTTGCATGAAAAATTGCACCGAGTAACTAGGGTGGTAGAAAACCAAGAGCGCATTCTTTTATCTAAAAGTCATTAGGTCTAGCCGACGCTCGAGAATCAATGATATTTAGTATCTTGTGTTTCCACGTTTTTTAGTAAGTCACTACACGAACTGGTTCGGGATCGCGCAGTTTTCCGGTTTTGTTTTCGCCCCTATCGTTGGTATTGTCATGGATTGGAAACCGAAAGGAAAGCGAAATCAGAAGACTGATTTGGGTTTTGTCGTCGGGTTTTTTCTTACCTCATTCACCGCTTTCGTTTTAAATATTTTGGTTCTTGTCCCTGACCTTTCTGTGCAGGTATGAACACGCCGCATGCGTCGATGGAATTATCTTTTTTTAGCTAATTCCACTAATAACGAAGTGTTAATATATACCATTTTGACGTTCTAGTATGCGTCTTTCGTCGTTCAAGTTGTTCTAAGAGCCTTCGTCTACACTGTCTATTCAGCGTTTCTCTTACACAAGTAAGTTTCCTGCACATATACTTGTGGGACAAATATATTGACATTTATTGTATTGCCAATGCTTAAAACCCTGGCGTTTTTTCTCTTCTCATAAACACTTTGTCAAAAATATTGGCAAAAATGAATTCCAATTGCATCAGGTTGCTACAGTCGTGTGCCTATTGATCGCTGCATTCGTAACGTGGTGTTTTTTTCGCTCTGGGCTTTGTGTGCTTTTGATAGGTATTTTGTACTAACTTATTCCCTTTTTAATTAGATTTCCATTGTCGCAATTCGGAAAATTATACGGCGCAGGCCACCTGATATCAGCAGTAATAGGTTCTATACAGTATGGTCTGTTTACGATTTCCGAAGATACCCTTGAGAAAGATCCATTTTGGGTACGTACTGCACTTGATATATTCAGCTATTTATCTATGAATATGTAGACCAATGCTTATATACGTTGAAGAACTACCCGTTATTAAAAGTAAAATCATTTTTAATCGCTATATGTATAGTTTGGCTTACTTCATACATCTTCACATTATTTGAGCCAAACAAATTGAACTTGTCGTAGCCCATCTCAACCCTATCTTAAATCACCTGCGGTTGTGATAATTTATACGTAACACTCCAGACACATGCAACGTATCATGCATATCAGTGGTGGTCACACTATAAGCCACTTTTTATGGGTGATTTCACCAAAGCAATTTCACGTATAGCATGAATATTTTCAAGAGACCATTTTGAATATAGCGTGTTTCTTTTTCGATATAGGTGAATGTTGGTTTTCTAGTGTCTTGCTTGTATCTGAATGTTCTTCCAACCCTTTTGTGGTTTAAGGAAAGGAAAGCGGAACGACTGCAAAAACGTAATGGCGAAAAACGTATAGTAATTACATAACACTACTATCTATGCAAGCCGGTGGTGAAGGGAGGGAGTTAAAAGAGTTGGAATGGTGGATGCTACATGGTCGCATTTACACCCTGTAGCTTCGGAACGAGGAATTTTCGTGTCCGAGATTGATTAGAAAGTGTTGATTGAAAGGAATGTCTTATGACCTGGGTTATTACGGTTCTAAAATTAGTGTCGGTTTTTTAAACGTTCCCGTTTGCACGAATTTGAATGGAAATGTTAAAATACGTAAATTTTTACCTTCATGCTGTTAAAAAGCATGCATATTGTTATTAGTATGCATTCTGCCTCTGTCCATGAGCTATTATCACACGATGCGCGTTTTCAGTCTGCATCGTTTGGTTGTGCCATATATATAAGATGCAATTTAGAGAATGTGCACGTGTTAGAATACGAATCATGCATGCGTATAACGAAACACATTGCGCTGTGAAAAAATCAAAACATTTAGACTGGGTGCTAAAGTTCGGACTAACAGAAAACACTTAGGAAATTAGTTAATCACATTTTCCCTAAAATTTTTTTACGAACCTCTTAGATTGTCATATTTACAATTTAATTTCTTTTCATGTTCACAGTTCCATTTTTCTGTTCCTCCATATTTTACAACCGCAATCTATAACAATACCATCATCAGCGCGAATAAAACTCTCAACTTAAACTTACGAAACAATACATATAGTGAACATATGTTGACGATTGGTCTGGTTCATATTCACACGATATTAAACTATATGGCTCATATGCATGTGTAGAAGAACGTAAGCGCGGGACTTTTACGCATGCGTACGTAGCTGCATATAATTTCGTATGACATTCCTATGGTTTTCTACATTCTTGGATCATTCAGGCAATGAAAAGCCAAAAGAGAAAAGCGAGTGCCACCCAAAGGAATATTTTTGAAAGAAATTGTTCCTGCGCTTCCTGAGGTGATCCGGGAGCCGGAGCTGTAAAAATATCGAGAATTACTATATACAATATATATATAATAATATATAGGGGGCGGTTGTATCAAGCCCGTTTATGGTTTGGCTTAAACGGTGGATAATCAAGATTAAATAACACTCTTAGATCTCTCTTGAATGAGTCAACTTGAATTTTATGCACTGAATATGATGTAGTTGTAAACAGTATCTTTGTATTATGGTTGAAAACATTTACTTTGCTTGTTCAATAAAACGATAGACTTGCTTTCTATTTTAAACTTAACCACCGTTTAAGCTAAACGGGCTTGACACATCCGGCCGCAGAAGTTCAAGTTTACGAATGAGCTTATGTTCAACTTTCCTGAGTTTTTTTTTCAAGTGCTTGACGTGCTGATGTAAACAGCAGATGGACATGCGATAATAATATGTGACAAATATCTAATCCGTAGTCTTGACTCTTGATAAGAAGACTTAAACTTACCCTGTCCAAAACCACCGACATTCTAAGATAAAGCAAAGAAAAATAAAATATTTTATTATTAATGTTTGTTATTATGTATGTATGATTAATTTCCATCCGACTAGGGCCTCCTTAAGATTCAATATCTTTGGAGTTTGGTATGCAATCAACATCAACGCCCCCCATGTAATACTTACACCAGCTCCTGCTGTTAAGAATGTGAAGGGAAAAGCTCCTATACCAAATGATACATGCCAACCACCACCCATATCCAACCCAGGAAATATCTGAAGCGAAGTAATATTAATTCATCGGGTGAGAATTTTAGTATAGGTTGATTGCATTACTTTGAACACACGATCACAAGTGTAATACACGATAGGCTTTAGTTATTACAATGATATTCAAGCAATTTTTCGTGCCAAAATGCTTAGAGGACTTGAACCTTGACGCTAAAGAAAAACGGCTGTAAACTCGGGAAATCACGTCAACTATTGTGAAGAGAAATCTTGTGGAAATTACAAATTTCGAAAGAATAACAATCTTTGATAGTGGAAGCACCTTTGGCGGCCCCATTTTGATTTTTGACCGTTTCAATCAGTGGTTTCAATAATTTAATGGAAGACAGTTCCATTGGCCTTCCATATTTCGTTTTTGAAAGACTGAGTAATAAAAAATCTCAACAATCCTTCAGCGAAACATAAGTATTTTATCTTTTTCTTGTTAAAAATGCATCAATGAAGTTTTTTATCGCTATTTTGTGCTATTGAGTAAATTTTCCAGGTGAGATGGAAGCAAGAGAAACAAGAACATGAAGAATTTTAAAAATACGACTGACCCACATTCTCTTCGACAACGGTAAGAAAACGAAAAAAGGTAAGGCATTTTTATGTGAAATATGGAAGTGTAAATGCAGATGTGATAGTTTTGCTGCAACAGAATGCTATTGATTGATGTAATTCACACACCATGTCACAGGAGGGGTATGTAACCCCTTGAGGTGAATGTTGTTAGGGGGTTCCCCCTCCTCCCAAAAAAAATACATAGAGATTTTTCATACAAAAAGTTACAGCAAAGTTGCCAAGAAGAGGCAAGTAGGTTGGCAAAAAGGGGAACAAAATGTCACAGTTGGGACCTCAAGAAGTTTTTGTGTATCTTACTCCATTATTTTCTGGTTCAGTTCTTTGTCCTTGAGGTCTTGGCGGTGTTTTATCTCTCGGATCTGTTTGATCACTGCTCCCCCGGCCATACAGAGGGATCACTTTGTCCCGACTGATACCCGCTTTGCACACAGGGCATGCAGATCTGTTTGGTCTTGTCTCTAACCACTGTAACATGAAAAGACACTTAAATCACCAGAAAAAAACATGATTCTTATTTAAAGTTGGTTTAATGGTTGATTTCTTTGAAAATGTTTTAACCAATTGTTACTTACCCTTGAGAGACACGGCCAACTAAAATGAAAATGACAGGGTAGTTAAGGTGGACACTCTCCTTTGTGGAATTTGTATCTAGAGGATGTAATGTGGGTCTGTATTGAGGAGCTAAAGTGTTCAAAAAAATGGGTACTAACCCATTCTAAAAATGCGATAGTCTCTTCCAAAGCCATGAAAAATTACTTTCATGAATGGCATCGACTGCAGATTTGAAATTAGGAAACCCTTATTAATGCCACTATAATACCTTATCGATAAGGATGCATTTTTGATATGGGATTATTAGGGCCGCCTGGAAACACTATGAAAGTTAAAAAAAAGTATGCGTACGTCCTGACCATGTTTTTGTACGTTTAGGACCATGTTAAATCACGCATAAAGTGCCAAACGGAACGGAAATACGGACGTAACCCGTTTACACAGGGCAGTTGAATTGATAAATATTGTATATGAACACTATTATATTGCCCACAAATGTGTTTTTTTCTTACCAAAACAAATGGCCGCACATACTAATTACAGCTTCTTTCGCCGTATCAAGACATATGTTACATTCAAAGTTTGTATTGTTGGGTTCTTTGCTTTTGTCTTGATCTGAGGGCGCTGTTGGATCTTTTTTATTCTCGTTTTCGCCAACATTTTCCTCTGTTGTATTGCTCGCCATTTTTGTTTACATCATTCTTGGGCTTCCACTTTGGTTTGAGAATATTCATTTCTTTGGAAACTTATGTTTTCCGAAAAAAAGTAAAAAAAGTAACTGTTTTATGTTGTGTTAGTGGAATTCTCAAAGCGCGAGAAATACAAGAATATTTATATTCTTTCATAAAAATTTTAGCTCTACTGACCTTGTAGTACCCCCAATTGTTCTTCATTTCTTTAAAATTACACTGCAACAGTCCATTTGAAGTACCAAGGAGCATGCTTGCTTTATATATTCTGTGATTTAACATTTGCTGGCTATATTTCATAGACGGTGAGTTTAAAGTATAACTGTAAAAGAAAGAATGAAAAAATACTCCAGTTTGCTACCAATTGTAGCCCCAGAACGAGCTCGCCGCTTTGTGCGTTCCGAAAACTGGTATCTACTCGCAGTTGCCATAGTAACGAAATACAATATGGCGGCTCAATAACAATGACAGTCCGATAAAATGTAATTTCGTTCGCGAAATTTAGCGTTCTAAATCGTTTTGCATGCTTCAATGTTCTCCCAATAGTGATGCCTGAATTGTGTGCAACGGACGCTTTTTATAAACAGCTCAAAAGTCTTCGAATTGAAGACTTTCCTTGCGGCCTTGGATCTTGGGTATGTTGTTGCTCTTATCTTAACGGATCGTTTTAATTGTACCAAATATCGATTATCGAGTCACTAAAGTATATATTTACCCACTTTTTAAGTTTTTTTAAACAGAGGCTTCAAAATATACGTCCTAGTTTATCTAAAAAAGCTACTTATGTATTCCAGTACAGAACTATTCCTAATCACATTACCTAATTTTCTGGGGTTAAATTTCAACAATGTTTGATGTTTTAGAGGCAAGCATTGGGCCGAAGTGTATCAAAATATGGTAAGACTGAAAGATTATCGAAGACCTAGTGGTTAAACAAACAACATTTTGACTCGTGACAGTACACCTTCTTGCCTAGATTCTGGTGGAGTGCAGTATGAAAGTGTCGAAGCTTTGCTAGACCTTGAGAAAAGTTCTCCATATGCTGTTGATGGTGGTTGGAGCAAAGAGGCAGCAGACTTACGAAAGATTGCCATAGAGACGCCACATTTCTTGCAAGATCCTAGTTTCGTATTGAGACACTTCACAACGCTCAGAATTATAGACAAAAATGTAATTTATGAAAATTTCATTCGGTAAAAGGTTGCTGGGGCTTGCACAAAAATCGCAAGTCTATATTCTCTTTTTTTGGAGCCATCTTAAATCGTAAATAGTCTAAATTCATCTCCATTTCGCATTATTACACTTTCAAAGTGTGGCATTTTATTGATCTAAACCACTCTTCCTCCAAACTTCCTATTGTCGCAATAAATACGGTCCAGTATAGGGTAACTCCAAAACTTTCATCATTTTTACCTTTACACGTGTAAACTCGCTTCTGTGTTGAGTAATCGAACGTTACGTTCATATGATGTAGGCTAACATTTACCGAAGGGTGCAAAACCCATGTGTTGTGAATTATATTCATGCATGGCCAAAAGTATATTTGGTGAGTCTAGATAGTAATGTTGACTATTGTACAATTCAGGTTAACATCATAGACGAAGGTATTTTAAAGTTCGTTAACTTAAAGGAGTTAATTCTGTCTGCAAATCATATCAGCAAGATAGATGGGAAAAATTTACCGAAAGGATTAGAGGTAATTTTTGCGGAGACGACTGTTGTAATCAGTTAGTAGGAACGTTCATGAAGAAAATCCATAAATGGTAGAGGTGGGACAAGGTCCGAGTGTTTTGGGCGTGGAGTGGGAGCTTAAATCGTCTTCTGTCTATATTAGGTCCTAGAGTTAGCTGCAAACAATGTCTCTGACCTAAGTGCATTGAAATCTGCCAATCTTTGCTCATTGCTGCATCTTGGCTTGGCTCAAAATCAGGTCACTAACATTTTACCACGTTCTTATACTCCTTCAAAATGGTGAGTTAGAGCTACAGTACCAATTACTTAGGTATTGTTGCAAGTCCACTGTTTTCTATATCAGTTCTTGTAAATGATATTTTAAAGTTGGGTGTGGTTTCCAATTTGAATCAATAGCTACAAAAACAAAACACTCAAAACTCCTCAGTCCACTCAACCATATTTTAACATCCACGGTAGGCCATCATTGCTATCACTTGATCTCAGCTACAACAACCTCAGCAATCTTCAAAGTACTGTAGAAATTCTGAAACAACTTCCAGCTCTCAGAAATCTTCTACTTGTCGGTAATCCACTTCATGTAAGTATGTGTAATACAGCTGTGACCAACCATGAACATATTCATTGGTGGATACAAGAAAACTTTTTGATTGCTTGTTGCTGTTCTTTCTCCAGTTGGCGAAATGCTACCATGGTTTCTTGATTGACAGCATTCCAGGTCTTTCGTATCTTGATAATCAAGAGGTCTCCGCTGATGATAAACATCGTTTCAAATCATTTTCTAAAATCAAAGGTAACCATGTATTTTGAAATTACATACTTATGCTGTATTTATATTGAGTATTTATATTTGTTCTCTTCATTTTCTGGAATTTCAAATATGTGTTAACTTTGTACACCAGATTTAGACGTGAATAACAGTTATGTGACTCTTCGAATCATTGGCATAAATGATGTTAAGAATCCTGTCCAAATAGAGGTTTGTTTACTCGTAATCATCGATGTGGAGGGGCCTTGTTTTGCACCCTAATCACGCAACTTAGCAACGACCAAAAGGATATCAGCAAGCTAACTATTCAGAAAACAAAACAACGTCGGTACATTTTTTTATTTTCACACTTTCACCTTACGTCCAGCCATATTTGTTTGTTTAAAGGACCCCGAAGATGGCGATTTTCCAAAAGTTGAGCATAAATATCACGTCGAATTTATGTTCATGAAGGACAAGGTTGAAAAACAAAGCGATATTACTGAAAATATCGATGGTAAAGAATTCGAAGATACCGCCGCAAACGATAGCGAAGGTGAATCATAGTTTACCAAACGTATACCAAGAGGATTCTGTATTACAACTCATCATTACAAAACTACCTTGTTTAATGGCGCTTATTAAGGAATTTTCATGCATTCACAGGCAACCTTGATTGTATTTCCACTGACAACCTACTTTGGGCAGAGATGCTTGAGTTTGACTTCTGTAAAACGATCAAGATTTCTGAGCTGAGTCGGCTTAGGAGTTTTCTCAAAGACGGCATCACTTTCGGGGTGGTTGCCGTAAAACACTCGTACGTGCCGGACGACCCAAGCCTTAGCGAGGATCAAAACATTGCTGCTGTGGTAGCTGGCGAGAAAACACAGGAAAAGCATGCCGTCAAAACTAGTGCGTCTAAAGATCGTATTAAATTGGACGGGAAAAAGTCGGCGAAAACTAAGGTAACCTAATGCAAGTTGTGTAACGTAATAAAAGTGAAAATATTGCCTAAAAAGGCTTTTTGTGCAGTTAAAAGTAAAAGTATAGCTTCCGAATATACCTAAGTACTATTGAAATGAAATCTTTTCCTGCACATTCTCCTCTTAGTCGAGTGTAAAACTATGTATTATTTTTAATCAGCTTGTCTTTTCCAGAGTGCTGTCAAGGTGACGGTTGGGAAGGAAAAAGGCGGGAAAAAGGACAAACGTGACGTTAGCGAGTTATTCGAACTACCCCAGGAGCGCAAAACCGTGGGCACATGTCACGTGTTTCTTGCGTCATTTCTGGATGGCGATACTGTGGTCAACGTCAGCTCTCCGTGTGTGGAGGAGAATACGGGGGGTGAAAATGATCGGACAACTGAGGGTGATGCAGAACTGCAGAGTGCTAAACGATCTGATGACAAGAAGAAAGGGAAAGGTGGGTCGTGACCTGGTGGTTGGCGTTAGTTTGCAATGCACATAAAAGTTTCTGATTGGTTCAAAAATCTTGATTTCAATTTTCCCCCTAAATCAGTTTATGATTTTAGCGGGCAATGAGATTTTAAAGCAAGATGCGTTTGTTTAAAACGTTGTATTCATATTGTAAGGTATTTTTATCTCTGACAGGGGATGGAGACAAACATCCTAAAATTATGCCTCCAGCAAAAGGTAAGACGAAATCCGCAAATCCTCTTGCTGGAAAAGGAAACAAAGGTGGAAAGGGAAAAGATAAAGTGGAAGAATTAAGTGAGGCACACGGTGACGAGGAAGCACCACCCCCGCCGCCACCGTTGTCTATAAAACTGGAGGTGAAGCTGGAGCGTTTGACTTGCACAAAAGATGCTTTGGTAGAAGACAAAAGCTAGATTATTCCAAATGTTGTACATTATGTAGAGTTTTGTACAGTAACGTTTTGTGATCATAAGTTATTTAAATTCACAGAAATGGATTGAAAATTGATATTCACGGCGAACTTAATAATGAATATTTTTGGAATTTTATACTTTTTTGGAATTCCCGGTCAGATTTTTCCCGCCTCTCCGTGGTTCCTCATCCGAAACCCTTTTGCAAGGCTATAGGAATCGGGTGCAAAATGGCGGTAGAGGCGGCAGTGAATCGCTTGGAAGCTTTGGTACGATTTGTAAATATATCTTCAGTGCTAAACACTATATAATAGCTTTTGCTTCTTTCTTTAAATTAAATAGCTTTTGCATCTGTTTCCGAATACATTCCTTCAAATCCTTAATATTTTGGAGTAATTTGCCCGTTTTTTTTTGAATATATTTTAGGCGGGAAATTTGATTTATATTTCGTCGGGTAAATTTAGGTTGAAAAAATCGACGCAGATTTGAACTATGCCGTGCTGAAATTGTCAAACGGGTTCGACAAAAGTTCTGAGGATGGTTTACGAAGCGGAGTGAGCATATATTTTAAAATAGATTAATTTGTTCAGTGTTTACAGTGTTTAGTTCGTTATAATGACCTTTATATACTGTATTAAACTATTCAAAAGCATTCTTACTCAAGCCTTAGATAGTTGATAGCTATGGCATGCACCTGAGGATGGAAGGTCTAATTTTATGATGCATTTTGTTGATAATAAATTTTAACAATCTGTTATACAATCAGTATTAAAAATCAGTATTAAACTATTCTGTACTTGCCCAGATTGGAAAACTTATATCAAAATTTTCTATGCGTAGTTGTGAGTGATCTGAAACGATTAGTTGCAAGCTTTGAGTGGTCAATATCAATCTGATGCAAACTATGAACTAAATTTGAAGAAATCTAGTCATAAACAAGAGAGTCTTCCATGCTGGACACTTGGATCTAAAAGTCTAATATTCCACAATGGTTTCCTTAAGTTGTGTGTCTGCCCATAAAGAGTGTATGTACTGTAGTCAGCAAGATTGTGAGATCTTGAATACTGTTTTAGATTAATCCAGTTCGTCTTATTGAAAGACTTCAGAAAGCAAAGCAAGATTTCAGGACTTTAATGAAAGAAAGTGATGAAATAGAAACAAATCAAAAGGTATTATCAAGTCTTATTGCTGTGTAGATGCCATGTATTGGATTGTTTAGTAACAATTTTAATTTTTGAACCTCTGTTTGATAGACAATATCACAGGAATTGTCAAGATTAACATCAGACCAAATAAGGATGGTTAACAAACTTCAGCTACACACTGGAATGCAGCAATCCAGTACACATGTTGACAATGAAGAGTTTAGGATTCTTCATCAGGAGTGTGTACCGGGTAATGCTCTTGAATGTGGAAATATTGTCGGTAATATATGTATTTAGCATAGGTGAGATTGTTCTAATTTTTGGGGTGTTCTCTATTCAGATTTAATGCAAAATACAACATGCAGATCCCTTGACAGTGCTTTCCAACCTGTGACAGAAAATGAATTCATGAGCATCTCAGATTTGGTGCGTGGAAGGTCAAAGTTAGAAGATGTCAACCAGGTGCATATAAATTAAGCTTATTTTGTTGAATAATAGGGTCTTTGACTTTTATGTAAAATGTACTTTAGAACAAGTTTAAAATTTGTTTCAATGCCTATTTAATTATATGTACATAGAAAATAAATTACATTTTACCAAAAATAGATTTACCACAAGATAGATTTCTGATCAGTTTTATTACTGAGCAAAGATCAGTATTGCATAAGTAGAAATACCTCCAGCCTTCATGCAATAATTATTGTTTATATTGTTTTTGATAGGTTTATGATGTTTTGTTCACATATTTTCAAAAGAATCGTAAGGCCAGGTTAGCTTTAAAAATATTGGATTTGATTTATATATTACAATGATATTTATAATCTTTGGAAGGCTAGTTTGTCAATGACGTTATTTTAAATTGTGTTTTGATGTGACTCATTACTATTGCCATTTGTTCTTAGTTGTCTAACATTGAAAGAAATGACAAAACTTGGTTTGAAAGTTACCGGAGCGACCGGAAACGCGAAATTGAAGGTATTTCATGTTTTCATATTATATAAACCTTGTATTTATGTGGCAAACTACTGGCTGCAGTCAGAAAAAAATAGTGGTGATAATATAGTGACGCCACTCAGTCGTCAAACATGACAGACTAGAACCAGTCATTTTAAACTGGAGTAATTGGTAGACTTGCGCAAGCCTGTCGTCGAACGTTTTTACATGACAGACTGGCACCAGCCTGTCGTCGAACTTTTTTACATGACAGACGGGCGCCAGTTTGTCGTCGAACTTTTCTACATGACAGACGGGCGCCAGTTTGTCGTCAAACATTTCTACATGACAGACGGGGCAAGCCAGTCGTCGAACATTTCTACATGGCGAACTGGCGCCAGCTTTTCGTCGGACTTTTCTACATGACAGACTGGCGCCAGACTGTCTTCGAGCTTTTCTACACGACAGACGTGCGCCAGTTTGTCGTCGGACTTTTCTAAAAGACAGACGTGCGCCAGGTTGTCGTCGAACTTTTCTACATGACAGACTGGCGCCAGACTGTCTTCGAACTTTTCTATATGACAGACGTGCGGCAGTTTGTCGTCGAATTTCTCTACATGACTGACGGGCGCCAGCCAGTCGTCGAACATTTCTACATGGCGAACTGGCGCCAGCCTGTCGTCGAACTTTTCTGCATGGCAGACTGGCGCCAGGCTATCGCTGCGGCTTGTGTAAGAAAAACCTTTAGAACATGATTCGTACGGTTCAAACGCAGTGTAGAACTACACGTTAACTTTTATGGAGACATCACCCCGGCTATTTTAACACTGTCCTTGATATTCGCATTTGATTTAATTCGCATGAGCGAAGCGATGTATAACTAGTGGCAGTGCATGACCTCATTGAAAAATACTATAAGCAAAGTACTTTTAGGTTTTGAAAACTTTAAAAATTATCGACATCGGAAAAGATGGAAGTGTGAAGATGCTGTAGACACGCTCGATCCTTGGGGAAACCAATAGAACAAGGGAAACATTGATCCGGAGACAATATTATCTATACATGAATTTTAAATGGAGACTAGCTGTTCAGGACGCCTGAAGCTTTTGTACACGAAGTTAAAGCGGTTGCAACTTGCAAATAAGTTGTAGCCGCTGCTTCGGTCACAAAGCGATGTATGATGGTATGGTAAATTTCCATGGTAAAGGACATGTCTGAGTCTTGTTTTTCCATAACTGCTTGACGTCTATAGTTTCGACAAAATATCTATATAAAGAAACTTTCTCGATGAAGAAACGCATACAGCTATTATAATTTTTGCACACGCTTAAATATTCGCAGCGTTTTCAGAACTTTGCCTATTTTTAAAGCTGGTTACTTTGTTTGTATATATTTCTCAAAAAGTAGATAAAGTGAATGGCCATGCAAATGCATTGTTTATGCATTTATGGTCACATAACCTAGCTCTTCCCAGAAATTAAGTTGAAAACTTTTAACATTTGATCATAAAATAATTCACAATGCAGTATTTTATACACAACTATGCACTACTATAGTGTTCTTTATCGTAAACGCGACTGTAATATATTATAAGTCCCAGGCAATAGGAACAATCATTGAAAATAGAAAGGTGTTTTATTTTATATATTTGCATATAGTTTTTTAACATTTAGGCATGAACATTATACAGTATACGCTGATTGTATATATATATATAGCTAAACATAATTGAAAAGTTAGGCAAAGTTAAAAATATATAGCTAAACATAATTGAAAATATAGGCGTACACCTATAGGTATAGCTATGATTTTTGCAGATGGAAACATATTGATGATGACAATAATATATACATTAATTTTATTTTAACTGGATTAAATTGCAGTTTAGAGTTCAATTAAAGATTATTTACTCACACCAGAAACCAAAATTTATATTTGCAAAAGAATAGTATATAAATCTGGATTCATTGCAGTGCTGAAGAAATGGCAAAAGGAAATGAATGAGAAATGGGATTGATTTGTACTCATCTCATTTATACACAAATTGCCGACTTTATTTAAGTTGCCCAATTTGCATTTTGTGTTTGTAAGCTACCACCTTCCTTTAATTGTTGTGGTTTACATTGATTTATCCCAGAGCACTGATTCATTCATTCCAAAGTGGTTCATGCAAATTATTTTTGAAATCTAAAAATCGTAGATTTTATAGAACGGAATAACAAATCCTCGAAATGAATTAAGTTCTATATCAATTGGTTCAGCATTGTTCGTTATAAAACTAAAAGTTTTGCTGGGTTTTTTCCTCCTACTACATACGGTAAAGTATTTTCTTCAGTCATCGTTATCAGAGACATAAAGCAAACAAAATACCTCTGCTGACGCAATTAACTAAACACTTTATTTAAGATGCGCAACCACAATTTTTAGTATTGTGTTTGTAAGCTACCACCTCCCTTCAATGTTGTGGTTTACATTCATTTATTCCAGATCACTGATTTTGAAATCTAAATTTCGTAGATTTTTCCACGAAATAACAATTCCTAGAATGATTTGTATCTCACTTGGTTAACCATTGTTTGTTATATTGCAAAATTTGCCACATCAGTGATCATTGAAATCCATAATACGTAGAATCTTCTTCCACGAAATATCAAATCCTCGAAATAAGTTTAGCTCGGTCGAGCATTAATAATTGCTAGATTATACAATAGTTCAGGTGTCATAATATATATTTTCACAACGCCATATTGCCCACAATGGCTTGAATAATTTATAAAAGTAAAAATCAATACCAGCCAACAATTACCTATATTTTGGTTTTCAAGATGTTAATCTTCGGATTTTGTTTTATTTAGAAGTAAATACAGTTTATTTTATACATATCGTGATTGTGCTAATAGATTACATTACGTTACTTTTGTACGCTGAAAACGATCCATGTTTTCCCGCATGGTTTTTCTATCCGTACTTATATCAATCACATTTTAAATTCAGCGATTCATTCATTTTTATGCGGTTAAGAATTAATCCTTTGAAGTATATACTCATTATCTTGACAGTAAAGTATTTACTATACTTATTCCAGACCACTGGTCATTCATGCCTGCTTAAGTAGCTAGAATTTGTTAAAATACCTGCGGTTTGGCGCTTTATTAGGTATGTCAATTTCCGTTTCTTACTTACAAATTCAAAAGGTTAGCGCATAAATATAGGTCGTGCAGTCAGGCGAGTTTGCAGTTTATGCTTTGGATACTGTAAGACCAAGACACAAAGTTAAAGGTAAGTTTCTCGTTTTTTATTCACTCGCTTCACTGCCAAATGCATGCGTGCACAGATTTTATGTGAAAGTTCTTTTGCATACATACAAAGTCAACCTTTCTTGCAATTCTGTTTTGATTGCTTAACAACTTCACGTGCACATTTCAACTAAATGTAATATCGAATTATATTTAAATCAACGTTGTTGTGATGGGTGCTTTATTGGTAAACTGCTTTATTGGTGTCGTGAACTGCTGTAAAGTTTTAAATTAACGTTGTTGTGATGGGCGCTTTATTGGTAAACTGCTTTATTGGTGTCGTGAACTGCTGTAGAGTATGAATGCCCATAAAGATTATCTACAGACATCCCTGAAGTTCAAGGCAAAATTGTGGAACTTTCATGTCATTTTCGACATCATTTTTACCTATATTATTGCTCTTCGCAACTGCGGTTAATGCAATGTAATGCGTTGTGTGTGAAGTCAAATCGTAGCTGCTACTAAAAAATCATGTATTAATTTTCTGGCTGTGTTTTGTTAATTTTAAGGTTGAGGAACATTTTACAAAATGAAGATCATTGCAATTGCTGGTTTTTTCATTGCCTTTATGACTACCTCTGGGAGCTGTGAAGAGGTCAATGCGCTTGATGGGGTGCAAAACGGTATGGAATTACTTGCATTATTTTCTAAAAGTTTTCAGATAAGTACAGATCCAGTTTAATGTCACAAGATAAAAAGGCAACTTCCCTCTAACATTTACATTAATTATTACTCATTTACTTTCTTCGCATTAGTAACTAACGTCATTATCCAAATTACTTTGAAATTACTTATACCCCAATTGGAGAGTGTGTTGATGGTCTCTGCTTAGAGTAAACGTCAGCAAATTACTTAATAACCTTTTTGAGGTGGTTGACGTTATCTTGCTTCTGTTTTACAGCAAACTTTATAAATCACTTAGAGCCTTATTCAAGTGATTGTTGACGTGATCATTCTGTTTTGAGTTCTGTTTTGTCCTATTTTGAGAAATTCAGTGTTCATTTTACCACTTTCTTTTTCTTTGCCCTGATATAGATTTATTGAAGTATTTCTGTGGTGAGTACCCAGAATGTACTTGCTCACCCAAAACTGGTTCATGTCCTTACGGCTACGACGTTTGCGACAGCGCGAAATTTTGCAGACTTGACACGAACAAGCCGTGTTGCAAGCAGAGCTTCTGTGGCGACTACCCAGCCTGTACCTGCCAGGCGAAAACCGAAGCATGTCCATACCGTTACGATGACTGCAGCTACAAAAGATCTTGTAACCTTTCCGGCAACAGAGCTTGTTGTAAAAAGACCTTCTGTGGTAACTACCCGGCCTGTACCTGCGTCGCCACGGGTACTTCGTGTCCCTACAACTATTACGAATGTCACGACTTGAAGTATTGTAACCTAAGCAACAACAGAGCGTGCTGTCAACACCAGTAATGTCTCGGTAGACAAGCAACACCCAAAGGCTTAGATGATGTATTTTCGTAGAATATAATTATAAAAGTAGATACGCTTGCGCAAACATGTATTTTTGTTCGCTTTTAAAAGCCTAAACTATTGTATGGGTGAATAAATCTGTAACAACAATAATCCTTGTTCGTTCAATTTTTACACGTATATCAAAACTACCTTGTTTTACCTTCGATACACGAAACTATGCATATATAGAGTCTATTTTTTTCTTCTTAGAGGCTGTCTTTTGCTTCCACATGCATTGTTGATTATATAGGCATTTGACTGAGTGCGCGCGATACACTACAAAAGCTATTACTTTTTACTGGCTAACATTGCGATTTCCACGTTAAAAGAAACAGACCTGTTTAAACATAAACCGCTAGCTAAATGAGTAGGAAGACCTTAAGTGCTGCTTTGTCTTCGATTTGATCCGTGCTTTAGTAAAAAGTCAAAAGTAAATGCCCTGTTACACGGTGCAATTTTCCATGCAACTTGCAATGCAATTCTACTTTTAAGCCATGTAAATTAGTGAAGAGTTCTCAAAATATAAGTGTAACAAACGCCATGGAGTGTAATAACGACAAAATTTCGGTAGTTCTTTGGACATAACACAAGAAATTGTCGTAAACTAGTCGTTTTCAATAATGGGAAAATAGTCCGAATCTAAATTTGTCTTTATTTCTATATCTGACCCAATTTTTTGGAAGTACTTAATGTACTTATTATCATAACGACTTCTCAATAGTCAATCCCAACCAATAATTTTCATGTCTGTTCTTCTTTAATTTTTAAGTGACACTTTACATGTTCGGTAATTGAAGTCAAACTCGAATGAATGTAATTACCATTCAAGAAGTGACATCTTCAAAATCATGCTGCAACTCATTTACTCCTCAAGGACGTAAGAATGCCCGCGGTAAAATACATCAGTATTTCCATAGCTATGAACGCAAACCTACAAAGCAAAGCTACTAAAGACTAAGTACTGTACTCGATGTTTAATGCATTGTGGTATGTTAAAGTGGCAGTTTAATGCATTGTGGCTTTTAAAGTGGCAGTTTAATGCGTTGTGGCATGTTAAACTTCTCTCTTTTAAACCCTGTATAAATATTTGAACATGGTCATTTTGATAAATGGTCAACCATATTAATACTTATCATGGACTATGCAGTCTTAACCCTAAACCAGGGTTTCTACGATCCAAGGAAATTTCCTTGCAATTGACAACCACGGGGGAAAGAGGGATCTGTTTTAATACAGGGTGTCCGCAAAAAAACGAAAACTATTGAAATCACCCATAACAATGCAATTGTTAGTGTTTGAATGCCTAAGCACTCTGTTACTGATTTTTATGCATGCATATGATGCAGTAAAATTTGCTTGTTCGCAAAAATGATATTTATTAACAATATTTACAATTCACAAATATGGATAACAATGTTTAAATGTGCATCTCAAGGACCATGACCTTCGACATGTCCCCTTTCTGTAGCAACACAAAGCATTTAGCATTTGATAAGTTGCTTAAATCCCCACGGGCTGAATTCGTGAACACAGCATTCAAATTTTAACAATGAGTGATTTCAATAGTTTTCGTTTTTTTGGGGACACCCTGTGGAGTATTCATTATTTTCAAAAGTTCTTTGTTTTTCTCTTTTGTCATTGCCACCCCCCTGTGAGGACAGTCATATGCAAATAAGTTGTAGAATTAACCCTGTCCTAATCCTATGAGTTGGCTAATATCCAGTGATTTTCAAAAGTATTGGATACACACACGTCAGGATCCAAGCGATATAAAAGATTGACATGCAAATGACTCCAATCCAAGAACATGCGATTGTTCATGTATACAATTTTACAGTCATTTATAAGAAACCATTCAACGGCAGAGAAACTATTCAATTCCTGAAAATTGGTGTAAAGGTCTGTTCACACGATCCAATTTTGTTGCATTCAATTCACTTCTGATGGATGTTTTATCGTCTGTTGACTTGCAATGTATGTGGGCAACAAATCAACGTAAACCAACACAGTACTGCTTTATCAATAACTGACTTCATTCCATTCGTCAAAGTGAATTGGGTCCAACAAAGTTGGATTGTTTGAACAGACCTTAACGAATCCACATATGGTAGTGTTGTTCCAATCTAATTGACAACGTTCTTTATGCAAATACCTAACACTCTCAAATGTTTGATCTTGACATCATTCATAGAATCAATATCCGGAATCTATGACGTCTTATAGAACCAAATTGAATTGTTGTGGTTTTCACCACTTATTCCAACTCATTGATTCAGTCATTATTAAGTGAATAAACTTTATTAAAGTTTATTAACCGTTTTTAGACACAAACTGAGAAACTAAAGCTTAGAAGGCTCGTTGCTAGTGAAGCATTTTCTGCTTTGCCTGGTTAGTTTAACAGAACAAGGGAAGGAAATAAATAAACAACAACGATATTAAACGTTAGAAGCAGGGGTGGATTTGTAGCACTAGTGCACAAATTTGCATTACAAAAGAAAGTGGTTATTATTAGCAGTTCCTGGATACACCCCTGGAAGCTTGTAGATTATTGCAAAGCATCATTTCAGAGGCACCAGATTTTGCCGAAATCTGGTTAATAAACTTCGCATGAGCCTTTATTCAATTTTTAAAGCCTTAGTAAGTACCGAAAAGCATTCGTCGCCACAGTTTACCAGTAGGATGAAATCTGTGTTAGAGTAAGTTCCGAACACTATTTTGTTCTTAATAATTGTACTAAATTTGCGCTTTTTTGGAAATGCAATTTGTCCAGACACATACATAGACGCTGCAGGTGTCAACCTTTTCATAATTGCCATTACACCAGAGCTGTGCAAGGAACCAAAACGAAGGACAAATTTACATTGTCACTGTCAAACGTTTTGGGGGTAAAATATACGTTCCCTATAATTTAATCCCATCCAGCTACCTTAATTTGGTATTGTCATTCACACTTCAATGAAAATTAATTTTTCTGCCTGATAACATAAAAAACAAATTCCGAATAAACAGGACATCTTGAGAGTCAAAATATATGAATCAAACAAGACACATCTTCAGACTGTTGAATTTTCGACTTTCTGTCTGAAGATTTTATCGATTAGGTTCCAACTGTCAAATCGCTTGCCCATAGTCAAAAAGTCATCATAAAGATATTTAGGTCCGAGAAGAATTGTTTCCATTAAAAACATTACAGGGTCCAAGTCTGGAAGAGGAGTCGTTATAATATAATATTATAAATATTTTTAGGTACAAAATAAGTAGGTATTACAGCTTACAATATTGATCACATTTTCACAATCACCCATTTTATCTTGAACGATATCTTAGAATAGTGTGTTACACTGTTCATATATATTTTGTACATCTGGCGACCATAGTGCACACTTACCTAGAGATTTACAATAATTATAGCAAATCGTGTTAGTTCTACAATTACAGTGAAATACATCCATGCTAGCTTGCATGGTTTCTACGTAGAAAGAGCCATCAATCATTTCTAGTTCAGTGATCCATCCATTCTAAAGTGGCTTAGAATCCTTCAAAGGGTACCCATTAACCATGCTCGAATAGATTTGTCAATAAGCTTATTTTAGATCAATGATCATTCTCAAGAGGCTTGAACATTCGCCAAGATGCCTGTTCATTGCTTCGCGCTCTGTCAGCTTTTCCCATTTCCGTTTCATACTGGTTCTGATTTGAGAAGCTCAGGGTATAAATATAGGCTAGCCAAGGATGTTTGCAGCAGTTTACGTTTTGGATACTGAGAACGCAAGACGCTCAAAACTTTAAGGGTAAGTTCTTATTTATTATTCACGCGTTTCTATATTACATCTTTTTTCGTGTGATTGCAATCTCAGAAACACATGCAGTGAATCATACACATCTCGTGTGATTGCAATCTCAGGTTTACATGCAGTGAATCATAGACAATTTTGTGTATATATTTTGGTTTGTATTTTCTCCTTGAAGAGATACCGTCATAGGAATAAGGTCTTGAACAATTAATCGACTGTCATTAACCATCTTTAAACGAATCTTATTTTCCTCGACTGCTGTATTACCAAACGGTGGTTAACCTTTTGATTGTTTTCATTTTAGCGAATCGTACCAAGTTGAAGAGATATTCTCGAAAATGATGGTGATTGCACTTGCTGTTGCTATCGTGACTTTCTTCCCTGCCTTTGGCACCTGTCAGAACTCTGCGCTTGATCTCGTTCAAAATGGTAAGAATTACTGAATAAAGAAATTGATTTTGTCAGGCGAATTCAATAGTTCGATCATTGTTACAACATAACAGGGGCGGGTTGTACGAAAGATTTTGGAAAGGCATTTTTCCCTTTAAAACGTTTCACAGTGTAGAATTGTCCTTCATTTTAGCTAATTGCGCAATCGTAGTGATAACGTTTGAGTACTGAAAAGCATTAGACACCACAGCTTACTAGTGGAGAGGAATCTGTGTTCTAGTTAAGAAATAGAAAACATTTTCCGTGTTTCTATACAGTTATAGAAACACGCGTGGGAGTTTGGGAGAACGAGAAATAATCAGTGGGAAAACGAGCCCGTAGGGCGAGTTTTTCCACGTTATTTCGAGTTCTCCCAAACTCCCACAAGTGTTTCTATAACTGTATAGAAACACAGGAAAAAATGTTTTCTATTTCTTTTATAATATAACTCAATAAAAAGATTTTGTACAAATATTATGATTCGATTCAATTACAAATTCTCATTACATCGCTTCGCTTGTCAAGTTCGGCGGGAAAATTCCCGTGTTTCCATACAGTTATAGAAACACGCTTCTCGACCAATCAGCACGCGCGTACTATAAATGTTATATTATAATCTAGTAGGTTGTCAAACTTTTCCGTTATCGCCATTAACACCAGTGCAGTGCAAGAAACTAGAATGAACAAATCCACACTTCCTATTATCTGTTCGTATCAAGCAACCTTAATGCAATTTCTTCCATATACGTAAACTTTCTGCTTCTTTATTCTTAATAGATGTGGATAAGTTTTTCTGTGGTGACTACCCAGACTGTACTTGCTCACCCAAAACTGGTTCGTGTCCTTACGGCTATAACGAATGTGACGACGTGAAATATTGCAGACTTGGCGAAAATAAACCCTGCTGCAAGCAGACCTTCTGCGGCGATTACCCATCTTGCACATGCGAAGACAAATCACTTTCATGTCCTTGGCGATACCATGATTGTGCTTACAAAAAGTCCTGTAGACTTCCCGGCAACAGAGCGTGTTGTAAACAAACCTTCTGCAGTGACTACCCAGCCTGTTACTGCTACGATAAAAATCTTGAATGCCCCTACAACTACTTTGAATGTGGTGACTTGAAGTATTGCAAGCTTGACGGAAACAGAGCCTGCTGTCAGCGTCAATAGAATACTCCTTTTTAGGACTATGACTATAACGTAAAATAGGTGCAGTAGAGACTTCATGTAATGCTTTGCTTTTAGATACATCTTTGTTGTATGTAGAAATAAATATATTTCGACATTGTAATGCTGTATATCCAATTTTTTCCACTTACAATAAAGCACCTTGTGCCAGAAATAATATAATAGGTAGGGGTGAGGTACGCTATGTTCATACAATAACCCCTCGCATTAATTGAAAATATTTCTCTCAATATTGTCCAATGATGGATATAAATGATTTTCGCTGAAATAATAAACCCCTTTTCTTTCTCTTTGAGCTAGTGCTTCGCTCTTGCCCCATAAGCGTATTTGGTCAGGTTGATGTCTTAGTGGCAAGCTACCTCATTCATATATAGTATGTAGCGTGTGCGCATACATGACATAATGCGCGCGTGCGCAGTTGCATTCTGCCCTAATGGGCAGAATAAACGCCAGGACAACGATTTTAAGGCCATTTAAGAACGAGTCTTTTGGATGAAAGATTGATCATAATACAATTACATCCTATAAGAATGCTTGAATGTTTCTATATTACCTATGATTTTAAATGTTTCTATATTATCTATAATTTTAAATGCTTCGATAATATCTATAATTTTAAATGTTTCTCTATTATTATGATTTTAAATGTTTTTATAATATCTATGATTTCACTGATGCACTGACTATAATCATCGTTGCAAAGTATTAATATAATAGATGTTTTAATTAAAACTAAATACATTTTTTATGAAGTCGTAAAAAGAGAAATAATTTCCGTGACAATAGCTCATATCTGTCTAGTAGAGAAAGTAAACAAAATGGCCGAAAGATTTGGGGAGTTGAGTGAAATAGAAATCCAAATTTTAGTTGATAATAGCACACCAAAATCAGCTCATATACGACTCGAGTTCGCAGAATAACTGTTAATTATTATCAATCAATGTAAAAGTCCATTCTTTATTAACGGAAAGATTTAATGTTAAAAAAAATTTGCAAATCAAGCTCTTATTCGAGTGAAAATACCTTCATATTATTTTTATGCGGTGACTGAGATCCGATTCAATAAGTTTAAATGTGAATGAGCTAAATTGAGCTTTTAGAATACAGGCGAAGTTCATGCATATGTTATTTGAAAAAAACGTAATTAAGATGCAGGGAAGAAATTAGTTTTCCGTTCATTTCAGTGGCCATCTATTGACCAAGCTGTTAAACAATAAAAATTTAGAAGCATTTGAAATTAGCCCGCTGCTCAAGAGAGTGAGGTTCCCAGGCTACACGCCTAAAAACGCTCAGGTTGATGCAAGTTGATATAAGCAGGATGGAGCAATGTTGTGCTGCCCACATTGTTCAGAGTTGTTATCAACATTGAACAATATTGTTACACCCGATTCAGTTTCAACAATATTGTTCAATATTGATAACAACCCTGAACAATGTGGGCAGCACAACATTGCTCCATCCTGTTTGTATCAACTTGCATCAACCTGAGCGTTTTTACGCGTGTAAACAAGGATAGCAGTAAAACTGTAACTAAATATAAGATTTTAGATAAAACATGTATTTCACGAATCAGTGTAACACAGACCCTTCCAATGTTTCTCCCAAACGTTTTTCAACATAATGAAGCATTTTTGAGGCCGCTTCAACAGCTTCTTCTGCCTCCCTTTTGTCGAAAGCTTTAGCAGGAACAACATACGGCGGTTGACAGTTTGGATAGCGGGTTTTCAAGTAATATCCCGTAACTATTCTCACCCACTTCATGACCATCTCGTCCGGCAGCCCTATTTCTTTCTTGAGCTCTTCTCCTAGTTCAAGCACTTTGTGATTTTCAAGACTGCGACCGGAAATGCCACAGAAGTTGAAGAACATGGCCTTTAAGCATTTCTCCACCACTTGCTGACTCTGGAAACACGCATGCGCATTGAAGGGTGCACCGGATTGAAGTAACCATTTAGCACCATCCAGGTCATTAATAGATTGTTGTAACCAACGTCTCGCCTCGTTACGATCTTTTGAAAAAAATCTTTCATCTTCTGCTTTATCTGTAGTCCTGGCAAACATTTTTATAAGCACTTTTAACAGCCAATTTTGCTTACAATGACTATTACTCTTAATTTTAAAACTTAAAAATCCTTATTAGTAATCCTATCTTAACTTCTCAGACCTTCATGCTAAAAATGGAACTATTACTCTTTGTTACCAGAGTGCAAACTGCTTCTTCCTTATGCTAACCAACTACTGGTGAAGCTATGATATAATTTAATAATATAATATGATGTAATTCTCACCTTGAATTACCCCCAATTACACCATAACTCGAGTGATATCGATCACCACGATAACCAACTGCGTATCCGTCATGATCATGATAATTACCTGAACCCACACCCAGATTCATCCCGTAATCCCCACCATGATACACCCTCGTCTCTTCATGTCGAGCGGGAACACCACACTCTCTATTGTACAGACTTTCGCGAAAAGATAGGTCGTCATCCAAAGAATCGAACTCGTCAGCTGTGTCGGAATGGATTTGGGGTATACCGAGAGCATTCAACTTAACAGAAATATCATTTGGTGATGAACATCCCAGCATTTTAATCAGTCCAAATTTTTCGTTTATGCATTCTCCAAGGATCGCATCAATACATGAAGCAATAGAAACCAAGTCGTCTTCAAATTCGTGCTGAATGAACAATATCCACGATTCTTCGCGATGTACTGCATAACAACTGTCTTCCAATTCATCAATAACTTCATTGGTATCTCGACGTATGACATTGATCTTTATCATACCAAATCCTGTGCATTTCACTTGGACACAAGTGATAAGCCTTCTTATATGCTCGAAGCTTTGTGGATTACGTCTACCCTTAATCAGTAACCGTTGAAGGCCTTCGTTGAACTCTTTAGATTGCAACAAATTTTCATATCGTTGTTGAAAGTGACACACAGAGTCATCTTTCGCCTTAGGACATATGCCATTTTGAGATTCCTGATCCACTTCTTCTCGAACTAGCTCTTTGAACTTTTTCGGACGTAATTGATCAGGAAGTTGATTGATATAATCACAAGCGGCCTTCTTCAATCCACACGCCTCGAATCGCATCAACAAAGGACGTCGGAGTCTTTCAGCAGAATCTGTATACCTTGACGAAACCATACAAACCATTTGAGACGATTTGACAAGACATTTACGCTGACTGGGCAAATACAGCTCATCGATGCCGTGAAGGTTCTCGCCTTCGTAAAGACGTTCAAAGAGTAAATGCATTGCATACTTGACTTGCATTTCTTGATCGGACGATAGCACGCCGTCCCCAACTTGTTCGTGAATTGATCTCAGAACGTAAGCAATCTGAAACGTGGTTGGTCTGTCGGTTGCGCCCAGTCGTTTAAATAGATCTTCGAAAACGCCGAATTCTAGAGGTATGACATAGAGGAACGGTTTAAAGTCGCATTTGTCGTGTAGTTTAAACACCAGCTGTTCCGCTTTAACAAAAATCTTGTGGTCTTTTAGAAAAACACAGGGAACATCCTTCAGACGAATTTCAATTTCCTTGTAAACTTCACCGCGGGTGTCGCATTCTATGGACGCCGATAAAAATTCGTAAATAGGTTTGGTAATCTTTTTATCCAAGTGATCAGCATCGACCAATTCAGCACTGTACGCTGCCGCTACATTTTTTAGATGCTCCAGAACGTCGATATATGAAGGTTTGGAACAAGTATTATGAAGGTTTGCAATTTTGTCTGGTTGTGCCCAAATTGGAAGGATTGGAGCTGTTGTCCAGATTAAAAATCTAGAAGACCAACAGACGGCATTCCTGAATTGTGTAAAAGGGGGATAGCCGTTCTTTGTGGACTTGTACTGCTCGTGTATTAAAGACAGTTTTTCCTCCACTTTTTCGGATGCAATGAACTTTATCTGCGATACTTTGGTTAGAAAAGTTTGGGATAGAAACCTTTTATCGGGTAATAATGTCTTCGAAAATAGACATTTTACTAGACTTTTAGATTGCACACGATTTTGTCCATTACTTGGAAAATGTTTTCCGTTTTCTGCAACCTTTGTGCAGAATTCCAGGAATAATGCAGGCGTGATATCAACTTGCAATCCAATTGCTTCAAGAAGGAGAAGCCAACCTTCATTTCCGAATGGCGAGGGAGGAAATTTGTCCCGCTCGTCATCAAACATCGCTTGAAATACTTTGTTCTTTGGATTGAAAAATTCGCGTGCAAAATGAAGTTGGCCGTGCTCATCGGGTATGCAGGGAGTTCCTTTCATACATTCCAAAAATTCTCTTGATTTAGTTGAACCGCCTTGGGGAAAATTCGGGTAGATCTCATCGTGAATAAATCTTAAATGCTGCATTTGGTTTTCACGAGTAAACATGGTAAAATTCTTAAAGACATGCTTAACGTAGAATTGCGTGACGTCCTCATCCACGATAACGCCAAGGTCTTTGTAAAGGTCTTCAAGTGCAGGCAAGGCATCGGAGTTTAGAAAAAGACAACCAGTTCTCATTTGTAGTTCATCTAGTTGTTGTGTAGGAACGTCGAAAGAAATGAAATCACGCGAAGAATACTGACCAACCAAACTCACAAACTGTCCCTCAAACGTCTTGTGAATAGGAAGATCTTTTATTATTTGTTTGTGCTTTTCTAATAGTCCCGTTTCTCTGAAATTATTTTGAAGGAACAGAAGAAATTCGCGAATGCTTTCCGCGTCTACTTTCGAAAGATCCAGCTTGTTTTTTCTTAACATATAATGCAAGACCATCAAAATCTCTGCAGCATCATGTGGGTGGCCTACAAAATGATCAGTGACGGCTCTTTTTCTTTCAAGATGTCCTCTTTCAGTGCTTGATACGCTATTTTTGCCTCCAGGAATAGTAGCGTCCGCACTAGGTTGGCTGTCTTTGAAAGTGATTTTCTTGTTTAATACTGGACAGTTTAATTTCAGCAGGAATTCACGGGCTTTTCGCTGATCTGGAGACTCGTTTCCGGCAATTGTCATATCCAAAACAGATTTTCCATCTTTAATTGCCACAAGTCTACCACAAGTTGTTGGGATAACTGGCCATTTGAGAAGACAATTTAACATCCACCGATTTTTAACAGGTTCGTGTTTTACATAATCCTCCAAGAAACCCCAAAAACGTTCTAACCACTGCTCAGATAGAATCCCCTCGGTTGGAAGTTTCCATGTCTCTTCATCGTTGATAGCTTTCAACACGGATTTCGTGAACACGTGCGGCAGTAATTCAGCGAGATCGTAAACTGTAAAATTGCGGACAACACGTTTTTTTGATTGGGTAGCGCTCCGAGGGATATGATGGACAATTTCTGAATGAAGGAACAACTGCATCTGCGTTGGAAAAAGATCTCCGAATGTAGAACGAAATACGGGCTGACTCGGTTGATAAACTCGTAGGCAGCCATCTTGCGTAAGAAGCAAGGGCAAGCCAGATAATTTTTTACCAAAATCGTCTTCATCAGAGCAGTATCCTATCAGCGCAGACAATTCTGGAATACTCTTGACCACGGTGGCTTCTAGCCTTTTTGGAAGGTTGCCAATCGCGCAATTGGAAACTTTCGATTTGAACTCTTTCAAGAAAAGAATGACGCTGCAAGGACTAACGTAATTCGAAGTAATACGAGCTGATCTAAAACCATGGTATATTCGGTATGGAGCGTGCAACAAAACAGGCAGCCCGATTCGTATTAACAGGTGCGAAAAGTTCTCCTCTAATTCAGACGTTGCGAAGTATCCTTCGTAAGCTGAGAGCCATCCTGCTCGCGAAAAATTTTTGGAGGTGCATGATTCGGAAGAGTCAGCTTTCTCCGACATCTCTTCACCAAGAAAAAAGGCCGCATCGTTTTTTTCAGACTCAGTTGGGACAAGCAACGGCAAAACCTTGGCTCTTGTGCGTCCAAGATAACGATACAATTCAGTGCTGAGGGTTTTCCAGGAGGAAGTACTCGAGACATTCGGAAACAAACCGTGGTAAAGCGAAAGTTTATCGTCATCCTCGTCATTGCAGAAGTGGCTGCGAGCTTCCATGATCAATGCCGCGTAGGTAGGTGGTAATACACAGCTAAGCATGAATCGGTTCCACTTTGACTTTTCTTCCTCGCCATCTGTGTCGGTCCACAGTCGTCGACGGGCTCCATCTACGGTAAAATGACCATTGATGTGAACTGGTAGGCCAGTGCACTTCTCCGGAAGAGGCAGGAAACAAAACACCAAGCCACGAAACGCAGAGTGCTTCTTGGAGGACGATGAACGCGTCCACAGTCGAGCTGCCACGCCACCTCGTGGAAGAAGACCAAGTTTGCGACCATCCGGAATTGGACTCATTCTATTTGCAGTCGAGGTTGAAGTAATTGATCCAATACCCTTCTGTATCAACCATTCCTCGACTTCTTCGTTGCCCTCCTTGATGGACATTTTGTAGCTGACTCCATCCCATCCAATTTCCGCTGTAGGTGTATCGCTGTTGTCCAAAATTTTCCGTGCCAACTCACGACAGCTCTCCTCCGCTTCTGGAGATAGTGCGGACTCGACGCGATATATCTCTTCAATTTCGTTTTTGGAATTAATTTTCGAGAGAGATATCTTCCTAACATGATTTAGAAATAACAGTGATATTCGGGCTTCTCTTTTGAAAGAATATATAAGTTTCTTCAGATCAGGGCAAAATTTGGATATTTTAGATTCATTCTGTTTTCGTCTAAGCGGAAAACGGAACATTGTCGAGCCCTTAAGGTCGAAATGGTCACCAAGATATCCCTTAATTGTGTCTGAGAAATCCTTGCGTTGGTCGGTGTTAAGCGTAAACAGTTTGCCAGGATCTTCATCAAGAACGTAACGGCGACATGGATCAAGAATAACTAGGGTGTCATCATTTGACAAAAAACTTGGACAATCCGTGAGGTTATAAACGGAGTTGAATCCAATCCCATATCTGCCTGTCATTTCCGGGCTACCTCGTTTACTTCCAATACCAAGATTCTTAATTCCTTCGAGGTCTGTCTTCGAGAATGGTCTATCGTTGTACACGCAAAGTGCTGGTCCCTGTATTTCTGGGGTTGTTCCGTCTTCTGTTGCAACTTTTTTACATCGAAGGAATCTGGTATCGTGTATGAAGTGTATTTCCGAGGCTTGTGCATCGTCGGCATTTTGTACTAGTTCCTTGAGTATTCCGTCAACTGGATATCCTTCCAGAATTCCTTTTAGTCGGTCAGTTAATTCCTCGTGTTGTCCAAACGCTTCTCCATAGCCAATACGACGCGAAAATTTCTCCAATATGAGATTCTTCAACGGCTTCGCTCCGAGTGCTTGTGCTATTTGCGGTGGTATTTTCTCGTGCACTTTCAGATTATTATCTGGATCTTTGAGCCATAAACTTAAATTTACTACGACATTTTGACTTGGACGTAAAATACTGTCGGTGTCAGGTATTGGGATCTTGCCAATGTGATTCTTCGCGGCGGGATTTTCAACATTTATTTGATTGATGAAAAATATTGCCGTATTTAATTCATCTTCTGTGAGGGGATTTTCTTTCTTCGCGCTTTTTTGATCATAAAGAGCATCGATGTAGTCTTCAACTTCAAAGCTGTGTTTGATTTGCAACCTGTGAAAAAGATTTCGGTAGTCTCTTATGTAGGGGGGTGGGAGGGTAAAGAGAAATGGAGCACCGTTTCCGCTGGACTTATAAGCCACCTTTTCGCTTCGCACAAATGTTCCTTGAAGAAATAACCATTCTCTCCCGCCGAGGTCGTTCACAAAACTTTGATCCCCTGTACTCTCATCCGCTCTTTTATCAAAAAATCTGTAAATATCCTGACAGATCGACTCCATCGCGAACCTTTCTCCCATGTCTCCTTTTCCTTCTGCAGACAGCTTGCCCCAATATTCGATGGCTTCGTCTAACTGTTTAATAACTAACCTGTCTTCAGGCAAACGACTTGCGAATCCTAAAATTATTTCTACTTTCTCATGGAGCTGTCCGCAACCGGTTTTGCCGGACGTGTCTACGATTAAACATCCTGAGCCGCAAATACTTGCTTCTCTTGGCAGAAAACCGTTTTTTGGTGCGCAAAAAGGGCCAACATGAATCTTTGTTCCTTCCCATGATAAACGGTACTCACTTAAGGGGTTTTTTAACACTGGCAAGAACTTTACCCCCTGAAGACGAATGGAATGGTATTCGGAGTTCGATAGTTGATCTGCTCGCTTGTTAAGATATTCGATCAATTTTCGTGAACGCTCGGACCTTGCTCGGCTACAATTTGCAATCGACTGAGCTCTATCACAGATTTCATTCCAGTCAAGGTCATTGACCATACCAAGCTTTTCTAGGACATGCAATCTGTTTGCATCACACAGAATATTACCAACAGGAAAGCGGTGATCTTGGTCAGAAAACAACTCAGCTGCTGGACCGAACGGGTTTACAAGTTCACAAGGTTTTGCTAAGATCTTCTCATCGTGCGAGACGGCGATACAAGGATTCTCTTTGAAGAGATCACTTTCTTCAGTTGCTGAAAGAGAAGATTCTTTGAAAATACGATCTAAACCGAAGCAAACAATAGCATCTCGCTGAAACGGGGAGAGGATTTTGATGTTCGGGAAAAAATACCGTTCCATAAATTTTGGAAATGTCAAAGTGCGTCTATGAAGGATTTGCCGCCATCCATCAAACTTCGTCAAGGTTCGTAAAATGTTATTGGGAAGATTAAAAACATGTATTCCCACTGTTCTCAATACTTTCACTGCTGTCTCGTTAATATAGGCAAAATCATCGTTTAGTAAGAAACCGTCGTTTATACTCATCCATTTTCCATCGCTGTAAAATAACTTTGTTTTTGGATCCAACAAGACACTGCAGATTTTCTGAACTAGCTTCTCCCAAGATTTCATGTCAACGGTGTCACTGCTTGGCCACAGACTGTGAAATTTGTAGTCCTTAATCTTACCGATCGAATCTTTCAAGTTTTCAAGAAGCATGATGTAAGCTCTGGCTAGTGCATCCTCCATCAGCGCTTCGTTCCAATTCACCTCGACTGGTTGGTTTCCCGTAGTCGATCGTTTCCAAATTTCAACGCGATTAGACATGATTGCAAAATACCCGTTGACATGGACAGGAAGCCCAGTGGAAATAGACAAAGGGAGGAAACAGAACAGTTCCCCAGAAAGATCTGAGTTGGAATTCTGTTTGGAGGCTTTTTTCTGAACGACAAACGCTGCCCCACCACAGGGCAAGAAGCCACGAGTACCACCTTCTGGTGAGCGAGCAATTTTGAGAGAAGCGTCAGTCCCACTTGCTGAAACCACAAACCAAGTTTCGTCACTTCTGTATCGACCGTCACATCCACTCAATTCTGACTCTTCCTTTCTGGTCTCAATGTTAACAAGCTCACAACTGGATGGGAATTCCTTGCAAATGTTTTCAGAATCACGGTTTTGTTTCCACCATTTGGAACACTGCTTTATAAACGGTTCTGTGCTGTTTGTCCCCTCTTGCCGGAAGACTTGAACGCTTGGTTTCTTCACAGACAGCACCAAACGCATTTCGTCTGGTTGACTTGATTTATCCAATTCAAAGACGACTACTTCTTTCACATGTTGGGAGAAGATTAAAAGATTCGAAGCGCATTCACAAATGCTACAAACAATGGCTTGAATCTTGTCTCGACCATAGGAGGTTTTTATTATATCACTGGTTCTTGCTTGGGCGGCCGTGCGGAAAGGAAATCGGAATAATGTTCCATTATAGTGGAATGCTTCACGTGTTTCCGTTGTAATGCAACCAAAGACGCCATTGTATGGTTGAAACTGATCCTGGTAACGTGTTAGCGACTGTGGTTGCTTGGCAAGATTGATGCGAATTCCAGGACGGGATCTGTCCTTGATGTGACGTTCTTTTAAATGGTGAGTGTTCGGATCAAATACCACCAAGTGTTCTCGGCTGATGAAACTTGGAACGTCTGTGAGGTGATAGACGGCGTTGAAACCAAGACCAAACCTACCAATCTTTGAAATATCTTCAACTTTCGTTTCTCCTGCAAGCTTGTTGATGTTTTCAAAATCATCGTCAGTGAACACAGCATCGTTGTAAGCCCACAATGCTGGTCCTTGACATTCAGCCATGCCAGGGGAAAAAAGACTCTCCGTTCTTCCGTGTCTCCAGTCCACCAAAAACTTGACTTTAGTTGCTCCAGCATCGTCTGCATTTTGAATCAATTCTTTGAAAATACCGACGCCATCTTTGTATTCACGGAGTATATTACGTAGACGAGTCGTAAGAGGTTCGTACTGCCCTGTTTGTTCGAAAAGATCTGTGGGAGAAAAATATCTGTGTGCAATCACAGTTTATAACATAAACATACATATACTCGGGTAATGTCTTATGAAAACTTTATATACTTTGCTCAACTATCTTAACTATACCCATTACCAAACACAAAGCGCTAAAGCACAGATTGGACAAAATGCTGTTGCTATTGCATCAATATGCTGATGAAAAACGGCTTTTCTGACAGACTCTCTGTTCCCAGTCGCGTACGAGAGATGATAGTTGGGGGGGGGGGGGTGGGGGGTGTCACATATTCATATATTCATGTTAACAGACCTGTAAAGACAATGGATTTGAAAAGAAATTAATTTTGCACAACATGAATATATGAATATCTCCCCCCCCCACCAAACCCAAATATCGTCTCCCTTACCACAGAATACCTAACAGAAGTAGAACTCCTGTACTTTTTTCGTAAGTGTGATTCGTCATGATTCGTCACTTAGCAAGTGCATTTTTTTGAGGGTGTCACCCCCCTGCCAATGTCCAAAATCAGCGCATTTTTAGTATTGGCAGGGGGGTGACAACCTCAAAAAAATGCACTTGCTAAGTGACGAATCATGACGAATCACACTTACGAAAAAATAGTATAGAGTTCTACTTCTGTTAGGTATTCTGTGCCCTTACGCCACTGTCTGCTCCCGCTTTTAGAATATCATTTCTACTATCAGGCTTTGTCCATAGGAAATTTAAAGGAAATGGCAATGAACATTTTCTCTTTTTTATTAATTTCAAAATTCTTTTGCATATTTATGAATAAGAATATTAGCTTCATCTTGCTTGACAAAAGAAATAGATTTATTACATGACGCTATAATATACTTTAATAACTCTTGAAAAACGAATTAAGCTTTTGTTTTAGAATGCAGGAATAGCAAGATACTTTGGGAATTTGGTGATTTTAGGTTGCCATTACAAACATAGCTAAGATACATAATGTAAACCCTTTTCCGGCGTCAAGAATATTTGATCCTAGTCATATACGCGTATCCAAGATTTGCGCGTTAATTTCGCAGTAAAATTTTATCATATCAATCACCCTACCTTCCTCGAACTGCTCAGACATGATCCACCACTAGTAATGATATGATCGCATTGTTCACGGGAAGAGACGAGTGCTGAGACTTGAAAAAAAGCATACACTTAAAATTAACATCAACAGCAATATTTTTAATTGCATATTCGGATAGACAGTAGAACTCCGCCAATATCAAGGACGGACACAACTATACGTTCCACATACATTAAAAGCAGTTATTAAGGTATATTTAAGGGTTAGAGACTGTTGTGAGTGTTTTGTTGACAAATAAACGCACCCCCTGACCATACAATGAACGAGAAATTTCAATACTGAAATTTCGAGTCTCGATCGAAGCTTCGTTGCAGGCTGTCATTTTTGAATAAACCACGATTTTCATGGGTTATTGCGAATAAATTTTAATTCCGATGATCTGTTGCCAGACAACAAGAAACCACGTGATTAATTTTGACCAATCGCGTGAGTAGATTTAGGCCAATGCACGAAGATTGTATATTAAGGTGATATAACCAGCTGAGCTGGTTAATCATCATTGGTATGCGGCGAATAGGATAATTGTTTGATAACATAGCTTTAACTTTATAGGAATGAAAATAGGTAAACTTTTATTACATTTTCGACGAAAATTCCGACTGTATTATAGGCTATTTTTGATACTTAACGTATATGAGCTGGCATACACTACCTCAGCTAAACAGATTGCGCGCTTATACGGTGGGCGGCTATATTATTACCATATCATGATAGGTAATAGTTACTGATTATATTAGAACTAAATATTGCAACTTGCAAACGATATTTTCGTACTCAGGAGCTTAATTTTGGCGCACAGAAACATATACAGTTTTGTTTCGTACAGAAAAACCTAAACGTCTTCTGGAGAACAGCATACTATTTTCCATTTAATTAATGTGCTCGGGCCAAGTTGAAATAGATATTTTCTATATCGATTGATATGTTGGAACAAACACCGTACGCAATGGCCTTCGAACTACCTGACTCTAAACCATTATTGCTGGCGATTATGTAACTATAGGCTGGCTTATTTTACTGTAAATACGGTCGACGCATCAACAGCTTTGACAGACATGTTAGTATGAATCGCGTCTGCTTTGCGCGTTACAGCCAAGATTCTCAGCGCATATTTTAGTATAAATTGCACAAACGCGCTCTTTTTAGATAAATATTCGTGACTATTGTATGTTGCGTTAGTATGTTATGGGATTCGTTATATTCATACATTTGTATATTGTAGAAATTATTAGTTCATGATATATCATTTGAACCCATCGAGGACATTTGATTCCCATTTCATTCTTTGATAAAGGCAGTAGTATGTTGCGTTAAATTTACCTTTGTGTAGGTCTTCGGTATATAACACGTTTTGTTCGCTTCGGCTAACCAGATAATCTTGATTGTTCAATCGTTAGTCAAATACAGCTCAAATACAACGACTTTGGCCGTTTGTAGTTCATTGACTCATTTACATCGCCTAAAACTGGGTGCGGTTTTGAGCTTCCGGTATTTTTAAATAAATGTATTAAAATTGCGTTTCCCAAGGTCACAGAGCTAAGCTGTCTGGGTTTTCTGAGACTGTGGAATTGTGTGATATAAGTGTTAACTCCGAGCATAAAAGATATATTGCTGCTTTTGATGTGAGTTCTTTTAAGGGATGTAAGATAAAGAAGGAAATTCACGTGCAGTTTAGATGACTGAAGTTTTGTGAAGGCTGAATTTCCTGAAGTGGTTTGTTGATATTAATATTTGGTAAGTCTGAGTACGGATGTATTTAAAATATTTTATATTCACGATCGTGGTACAAAATCGTGCTCCATTAAGAATATGAACTATTAGAATTAAAGTCAATACTAGCGAATAAAGCTTTAGACTTGTGGTATTACCAATATGAAAATACATATTTGCAGCTCTCAAGTGCAAATTCTATACACGACATACTTAATAATTTAGGCTCGGTTTACGCTGTCAACTTAATTGCTGTGGATTTTAACATTTACTGTCATTTTCCTTATGAAAGCAAATTATGTAAGCGTTTATAATATCTCTTTGCAAATTTGTTGAAAGTGTCTAAGGGACCTGAAACAGTGCTTAGCACTGAGCTATTTATTACCCTGATATATTTGTTACTTGATCTTAAAAAGTACAAGGAATTGACTATGTAAATTTCAGACGGTCTAGACCTGGTTCTGGTAAATATACAAATAGTTGCCTATTCTTTTAAATCTACCTGTGCAATTTTGTCGGTTGAACTACAGCTTTACCCAACTATAATCGGGGGGAATCCGGGGAAATGTGAGTTCAACGTTTCATATTTGATCACCTCAGACACGACAAGCCGGAAACATGGCCATAGAACGAACATTGTTTTTGTCGAGCATGTACCACGAAGCATCTTGAAAATCACCAAAATTGCCCTTCTTGTAATCATGAGCTAACTGTCGAGTCACTCGCAGACGCACCGCGTATTGTGAGAAATCTACTGTCGGAAAAGCGAATTAAATGTGATTATTACGAGCGCGGTTGTGAAGAAATCTTTGGGCTTGGAAACCTGGCAAGTCATGTCGCTGTGTGTGGCAAAGCTCCAGTTGTGTGCTCGAATGAAGAATGTTCAAGAGAGATCAACAGAGAGGATCAAACACGACACGAGAGCGAGGAATGCAGATTTCGTCAAGTGAAATGTCGAAATTGTGAAGAGACGGGTTCCATGATGCAAGAAATTGGAACTAGTTTGGGTGAAATACTGAATTACTTGTTCGAAAATATGAATAACTCTAAAGGAGTCGTGGATAAGTATATGCAAATATTATAACACTCATTATACAAAGGTCGGGACCCGAGAGCTAGTATGTCTATGTCTGGCTATAGTTTTATAATCATGCTTGCTCTCACGTCCTAGGTCACATGACCTGGCGCACAGACAGGTATCCCATAACACAAATATAATTTATATGTGATGTGTATGCTATATGATGTGGCGTCTATATCAGAACACAGAATTCGACAAAGATAGTGTTATGTAAGCACTATAGTAAAGCATAAAGGACATAATTACTACTTTGCTGTTTTTAATGGATGTAAAAAAGCAAATTTTTGAGATTTGTGAAGGTTTCGAGTAATTACTCGATGTGTTTGTTGCTATTGATAAATATATTGAGTATCAATCAACGAGGTAAGTCCAAGTGATGGTTCTTTTTGAAATATTTTCTTATTCATTTGAACACTTATTTGTAACGACACATGCCAGGGTGACAAAACTGCGAGACGCAAGGAGATCTCCTTTAAATTTAATTCTAAAATGACAAATTTACAAAGATATAACATGCACATTCCAATCATATTTTACAATACCAAAGATAATGTAATAATTAAATGTTCGTTAAAATCTACTTTAAAGCTAACTAAATTCACCACATAACACTAAAACTGTTCACGGAACTATAAGACTATAAAATAGTACCTGAAGGGTGGATCTCCTAACGCTCGAACTTTCTAAAACGATTGCTTCACTTGCTTGCTTTAAGGTGCGACTTTACTTCGCCTGTTTGCTCAACTAATAATCTAATCAATTACATATCATGCAGCGATGACGTAGTCTGTAATTGCTAATTAACGCAACTTATATAATAAATAAAATGCCAACTGTCCAAAGCAATTGTTATATTATTGTTGCTGCCCGATTTTGAATGCCAATACAGTCTATGTTATTGAACAAGACACCCTAATTAATTCTATCAAGATTGCATGGCTGTGATCACAGCTGGAATTTTTCAGGTATATATGTGTAAATGGTATTTGAGGTATTTGCTATAAATCGGTTTGAAGAAACTATACTTTATTCTCACAATATTCACTATGCTGTAATATACTGTATATACTTAGCAGTTAGTAGGAAATAACTCTCCTGACGAAGACCCTCAGGTCGAAACGTCGAGAAGTGTTTTGTATATTTTAGGCAGTTGCTATACCACATTTGATGCTAATTGTTTGAAGACGCTGCCACGCTGCTAGCTAGCTCCCTGGTTATATTGGAACGTATATACTGTATATACGTTTCAAAATAACTGAGGAGCAGCGTGACAGGCTCTTCCTCCATCAAATGTGTACACCTTCGTAGGAGTTGTCCATTGTCATTGAACTGTAAGCAACTGGAACGTTTTGAAGCCAAATTTTACCTCTAGACACGCGTGTTTTACCTCCAGAAACGCGTGTACATGTTGCGTGGCATTCTCGCAAAGCCCTTGAAGGAGGAATCATGCAGGGTTTGACGGCGAAGTTATGATTCGTATGGGCAAATAGTTCGACTTTTTGTCGACTTCAGGCAGTTCTTGTACCATATTTGATGCAACCATCTTATACATAAATCCTCCTTCCTAAACAATACCTAATACACGTATATGTAGGATACATGTACATGATACACAACCGTTTGTCGTTACAAACCTTTACTTTCCCTTTTAGAGCTGAAAGCCACGAAGTGCAGGTCTTCAGGTGCTCACTCTAATAATGAGTGCAGTTTAATATTCCACTTAGACACAACAGACAAAGCAATATGGCCGAAAAGCAAAGCCCAGTCCTCGAGTTTGGCTACCCCGACGAACGATTCGAATCCGTTGTAAGCGAGAATCTATACTGTGCTATTTGTTCGTGCGTGTTGAAGAATCCATTGATGTGTAAAAACGAACACTGTTTTTGTCAAGCATGTATCACGATGCATCTTGAAAATTATCAAAATTGTCCTACATGCAAACACGATCTGAGTGTGGATTCCCTGATGAAAGCACCGCGTATTTTGAGAAATCTGCTGTCGGAAAAGCGAATTAAATGTGATTATTACGAGCGCGGTTGTGAAGAAATCGTTGAGCTTGGAAACCTGGCAAGTCATGTCGCTGTGTGTGGCAAAGCACCAGTTGTGTGCTCGAATGAAGAATGTTCAAGAGAGATCAACAGAGAGGATCAAGCACGACACGAGAGCGAGGAATGCAGATTTTGGAAAATTGGATGTCGAAATTTTGAAGAGATGGGCTCTATGATGCAGGAAATTGGGACTAGCTTGGGTGGCCTGTGCGAGCAAGTCACAAACTTGAGCAGCAGTGTCAATGAACAGATCAGTGAAGTAAAAACTGGTTTGACAGCTGTAGAAAACAGATTTGATGTGATGGAAACCAGATTCGAAGTGTGGGGGAAAAAGTTTGAAAAAATCGAAAAACAGCTCTTTTTCCTTGAAAATCAAACATCTAGAGATCAGCGGTATGAAGTCGTGGACGATTTACGTGTAAAAAGTGATCAGGCGACTGCAATAGATCCATCAAACGATATCATTGACGGAGGGAATCCTGTAGAACATGCATATGTTGTGGCAGGTGGATACGGAAAGGACACGCAGGTTTTAAATTCTTGCGAGGTTTTTGATAAAAGCTCAAATTCATGGAGGCCGTTGCCACCAATGGAAAGGTGTCGTGCTAATGCAAGTTCGGTTTGTTACAATGGCCATGTGAACGTTGCTGGCGGTGTCTCGGAGGACAAGCGCGTTCTGAGCAGCGTTGAGCAGTTTAGTCGTTTTTGGTCCAACTTTCCAGTTAATTTGCCCAAATTATTGAAAGGACACCGTACTGTTGGAAGTGGCGATAAAATGTTTGTTGTTGGCGGTTACGACCAAGAGAAAAAGGGTTACTCTAATATGATATACGAAATCCAACTACGCCTCCCTTTTAATACAAAGGTTTTGGCCAGACTTCCTTTTTCAACACCTGTCCGTGGCTGTGGTGTAGTAAGAACGAATGACAAAATTCTGATATTTGGAGGTAGTGCGAGAGATACAAATCCTGCTACGGCGATTGTCACAATGTACGATTTAACTAAGAACGAGTTCAGGGAACTTGCACCATTGCCATACAGTGTGTGTAACATGGCAACAGCCAAATATGAAGAAAACGTGGTTCTTGCTGGTGGTTCTGACAATTATTTACTTGGAGACGTAAAGAATACAGTCATCAGTTATAATATTGAGACACAAAAGAGTGTCATGCTCCCACCAATGAAATGCAATCGCTCTGAATGTTGTGCAGTCGTTGATGGAAACTCTTTGGTGGTGATGGGAGGAGAAAATCGGCGTTTCAAATGCCTGAACTCAGTAGAAGAATTCAACTTTAGGACATCGAAATGGACAGGTCTTCCTTCAATGAAAACAGAAAGGAAGGCTTTCGTTGCGGAGGTTATTTAGAATCAGTTAATCACGACAATCTTTGAAGTCCTATCTGCATGTAATCTTAAATATTGGGGGTTCTCAATGAATTCTGACCACGCCGTCAGACTAAACTTGTTCTCCTTATTTTCGTAACAGAATAGTTATCAAAAGCGACGACAACCTTTTGTCTGTTTTGGCAAGATGACAACTAAATTTACTAAGATATTGTTAAATTTGCACCTGGCTTTTTTTGGAATAAAACAAGATTATAAAAAGATTAAAAATCGTTGTTTCAAACACGTTTAGGCGACTCTATTGATCATTAAAATACTGTTCAGTATTTTGTTTAATATAGTCATAGATGTTAATTTTTCGTGCTGTGTTAACGATTAATATTTAAAATATAATAATCATGGAACCTTATGAAATTATATACTATATCATATGCATGACATGCCAGAAAAAGCGGCAAAGATAGATGGAAACTGCTGAGAGCTATCAATCGTTTTTAATTTTCATCACACGTGACAGTTTAGAGTCTTCGAATTCCTGGAATTAATTCAGCCCTGTAGTTCCAAGTAAACCGGAAGTGGTTAATCCAATTTGCTTTTAATTCGAAAGCGATCCAGAACTGTATGTCGACAAGATATAAGTAGGCATCGATAAGCGTCGTGTAAAACGAACACGTTAATACTCAATTTTCAGCTTGCGCTTAATTGGCTAAAGTCTATAGACGAGAATATTTTGCATTACATAAGGTAAGTGAAAGAATATGGATTTTCAATATTAGAACTGATGCGTGCCCGCCTGCTTAGACACGTACCCGCATGATATAACTTCAACACGAAAACTAAGTGAAATAATTGTCAGTATTAAGGTTAGCTGGATCTTTTTGTGCGTGTGTGAGTATAGCTACTAGAAGCACTTTGGTCGTTTGAGTAAAGTTAGGTTTTGAATGTATCTGTTTTTGTGGGATATAGAGCTGTGGAAAACATTATAAACAGCAATAAAACATAAATAAATTATCATTTGACAACAGCAGCTGATGTGAAAACGTTGGCCATGGCAACTGACTGGCGTATGACAGTTTGACATTCGTAACAATTTCACATTTCGAGACACAAATCGATATTAGTTCCTTGTCTGCAAAACGCTCAAAAGCCGCGGAGGTTCAGTAATTTTTCTCAACAATTCGACACATTGCTATTCACTTCCTGGCGAGGTGTATAATTTGTTGAGTCTAGTTAATTCGTCTAGGCATATTTTAACACCAGGAAGTAAAGGTAACTATTCAACTTTATACTCAGTTTTTTACCGACACTAGCTGTTTTGCCTGCATGCGTTGCTACATATACAGGCTGTTCACACAAAACCATTTGAGAGTCGCGTAACCAACGGTGCAAATCTGCCACGAAGTCACAAACAGTTATAAACATGTTTCACATCGTTTCTTTTATAATTTGTTAATACACGTCTGTGCACTGGCACTGTTTTGGAAACAAAGGACTTGTTTTGTTAGCGGGAAACTTGAAGCAAGCGTGTGGTTTTTTTAAGCGTTTTCTGACGGCAAAATATTAGCGTTTATACTGGTTATACAAGTCGATTTTACTGACAAAGCAACGAAAGGCAGCTGTGAGTACATGGTCGGCATTTTGATATTTTTGCGTTTACTGAAAATTATGACGGTTGTATATAATCGCTTATAAACAAATCTTAACTATAAGTAGCAATTAGCCTATATACCGGCATTATGCTAAGGCATTTGATTCACTTCAACACATGCATCGGTTTGTCAATTTTTTTACAAGATTTCTCATAGTCATGCCTTGTCACATAACCCTTATTGGAGGTTACTCTTGAATATCCGTCTCGCCGCTAGTTTCGCCATTCTACTGAGTACCGAGGTTGCGTTGCAACTTCAGCCAAACATGACCTCGCTGTTTTTGGGCCACAAAGTTTATATGTTATGATGATTATAGATGATCGACTGAAAGCTGCTAGTTTCTTTGTGGCTGTTCGTGTACCAGCTTCGAGAGATGTCTGACGAAGGTATGTAATAGAAAAAGTATGAATAAATTAAAATTCCAATGCCAACATAGTCTCACGAGTGTGTTCGGTACTGCTGTGACTCTCCCAAATAAATAGTAAGAGTGATCGTGTAGAATCGTGTAACATTGTTTTGTAATGGCTCAACCATGTTATGAACATCAGAGATACCTGATACAGTAAATAGGGTAGCCCATGTTGTTCTCGTTTAATGAACTTAAATTGAGTTGACAATTTTTCACAACTCGATCGCATAGGATAAATATATAAATATATATATATATATATATATATATATATATATATATATATATATATATATATATATTATATATATATATATATATATATATATATATATATATATATATATATATATATATATATATATATATATACAGTATTTTGCTTTGAGTGATGGCACGTCTGTTACATACTACTATTGGAAAGGAAAAACTCATATTTTTCCATATGAAATTTATGGTCTCATTTTGTTAACTCGGTATTATGAATTTATCTTGTTTATGATGGATAGAATTACTTTTCTCGCGACAGATCTTTTTGAACAGACAGGGCAGTACGAACCCGTCACAACTCGCATTCGTAATATACTCCGTGAATACAAGGATGGCGTTGGTATTTTCAAAGAATTGATTCAAAATGCAGACGACGCTGGAGCTACAAAAGTCAAATTTTTGGTGGACTGGAGACGAGGAAGAACGAGGAGTCTTTTCTCCCCTGGCATGGCTGAATGCCAAGGACCAGCATTGTGGGCTTACAACGATGCTGTTTTCACTGACGATGATTTTGAAAACATCAACAAGCTTGCAGGAGAAACGAAAGTTGAAGATATTTCAAAGATTGGTAGGTTTGGTCTTGGTTTCAACGCCGTCTATCACCTCACAGACGTCCCAAGTTTCATCAGCCGAGAACACTTGGTGGTATTTGATCCGAACACTCACCATTTACAACATCACATTAGGGACAGATCCCGTCCTGGAATTCGTATCAATCTTGCCAAGCAACCGCAGTCGCTAACACGTTTCCAGGATCAGTTTCAACCATACAATGGCGTCTTTGGTTGCAACACAACGCAAACACGTGAAGCATTCCACTACGACGGAACATTATTCCGATTCCCTTTCCGCACGGCCGCCCAGGCAAGAACTAGTGATATAATCAAAACCTCATATGGTCGAGACAAGATTCAAGCCATTGTTTGTAGCATCTGCGAATGCGCTTCGAATCTGTTGATCTTTTCCCAACATGTAAAAGAGGTAGAAATCTTTGAATTGGATGGATTGAACGAACCAGACGAAATGCGATTGGTGTTGTCTGTAAATAAACCAACTTCGCAACCATTCAAACGACAAGGGGTAAACAACACGGAACCTTTTATAAAGCAGTGCTCGAGATGGTGGAAACAATACCGTGAACCTCAAATGCGTTGCACTGAATTCCCATCCGGTTGTGAGCTTGTTAACATAGAAACGACAAAAGAGCAATCTGAATTAAGTGGATGTGACCGTCGATCCAGCAGTAATCAAATGTGGCTTGTAGTATCAGCCAGTGGGACCAACACTTCGCTTGAAATCGCTCGTTCACCGGAAGGTCGAGCTCGTGGCTTCTTGCCCTGTGGGGGGGCAGCGTTTGTCATTCAGAAGGCATCGGAGGAAGGCTGGAAATCTGGCGTTGATCTAGATAACTTGGGGGAATTGTTTTGTTTCCTTCCGTTGTCTATTCCTACTGGGCTTCCTGTGCATGTTAACGGCTACTTCGCAATCATGTCTAATCGCGTTGAAATTTGGAAACGAACGAGTTTGCGAAGCCAACCAGTCGAGGTGAAGTGGAACGAAGCACTGATGGAGGACGCATTAGCCAGGGCTTATATCATGCTTCTTGAAAACTTGAAAGATTTAATTGGTCATATTCAGGAATACAAATTTCACAGTCTGTGGCCAAGAGGTGACACCGTTGATATGAAATCTTGGGAAAAATTGGTTCAGAAAATTTGCAGTGTCTTGTTGGATCCCACAACCAAGTTATTTTACAGCGATGGAAATTGGATGAGCATCAACGACGCTGTCATACTGAGCGATGATTTTTCCGAAATCTACGACACAACAGTAGAAATATTGAGGTCCCTGGGGATTCACGTTGTAAGTCTTCCTCGTGAAATATATAATACCCTGGCAAAGTTTGATCAACGTGGCATTCTTCAACGACGCACTTTGTCCTTTACAGAGTTTATGAAGCAGCACTTTTTTCCAAAGATCAAAACTATTTTTCCAGTTCAACGAGATAAAATCGTGTGCTTTGGTTTGGATCGAATCTTGAGAGCTAGTGGATCACTTCACTCCAATCTTTCCCAAGGCCAAGAGATCAGTGCTTTCAAACAAAATGCCTGTATTTCAGTTTCAGGATGTGGGAAAATTCTCGCGAAGCCTTCTGCACTTATCCACCCGTTCAGTTCTGCGGCTAAGTTGTTTTCCGAACAAGATAATCGTTTCCCAATTGGAGATGGCCTGTGTACTGCGATCAGATTGCATGTCTTGAAAAAGCTTGGTATGGTGGAAGATCTAGATTGGGCCGGAATCTTTGAAAGAGCTCAGTCGGTCGCTAAAACTAGAGATCTCGAACGGTGTCGAAAGTTAATCGCGTACATGAACAAGCGAATAGATGAACTGCAGCCACCTGGTCAATATCGCACTGCTTATCGCACTGTTAAGTTTCTGCCAGTGCTAAAAAATCTGATCAATCATTATCCTTTACCATGGAAAGGATCGTCAGGTTCCGCATTTTGCTCACCAGACAATGCTTTCTTACGAAAAGATGCAAAGCTCGTCGGATCTTCCTGTCTAATCGTTGATACATCGGACGAAACTGGTTGTGGAAAGATGAATGCAAAAGTGAAAACTCTTTTGGGATTTTCTAGTCGTCGGCCTGAAAATAAGTTGGTCGTTCACCAGCTGGGCGCAGCGCATATGTTTTGGAGCCAGTTATCAGATGAAAGAAAACAAAAAACTGAAGTGAAGTCTGCCATTGAATCCATCTGCCAAGAAATTTACCAATTTTTTAATGATAGAATCGTAGAGAAGGCAAAAGTTGAAATATCCCTGAACAAGCTAAAGAAACAACCTTGGCTGTTTCTTGAAGGCAAATTTGTGCATAGCGAAAAAGTAGCCTATGTGTCCATGGGAAACGGAGCTCCATTTCTTCTGACCCTACCAGACAGCTACAAAAGGAACTATCCGAAACTTTTTTTGTCGATGGGAATCAAACGTCTCTTTAGTGTTAAAGATTACATCGACGCTCTTTACGAACTAGAAAACACGAAGCGTGGAAGTGCTCTCAGTGGTGAAGAATTACAAACTGCAATATTTTTCATCAGTCAAATAGATGTACAAAATCCCGTCGTGAAGAATTACATTGGTGAGATTCCACTTCCGGACACTGATAGCATTCTCCGACGAAGCAAAGATGTCGTGGTCAATCTGAGCTTATGGCTTGAACACCCAGAGAAAACGCTGAAAGTTCACGAGAGGGTGCCACCACACAAGGCACATGATCTTGGTGCCAAATCCTTGAAGAAGGTAATATTGAAGAAGTATTCACGTCACATTGGCTACGGAGAGTCATTCGGGCAACACGAGGAGTTAACTGAACGACTAAAAGGAATTCTGGATGGATACCCGGCTGATGGAATACTGAAGGAACTTGTGCAAAACGCTGACGATGCTCAAGCCTCGGAAATACACTTCATACACGATACTCGGAACCTTGGTTATCAAAAAGTGGTGACAGAAGAAGGAATATCTGCGGAGATACAAGGACCAGCACTTTGCGTGTACAATGACAGACCATTCACAGACAAAGACCTGGAGGGAATTAAGAATCTTGGTATTGGAAGCAAGCGAGATACTCCAGGAATGACAGGAAAATATGGAATTGGTTTCAATTCCGTTTACCATCTTACCGACTGTCCCAGCTTTTTATCCAACGACGACACTCTTGTGTTTCTCGATCCTCATTCCCGATATTTTGATGATGATCGTGGCCAATTATTCAAAGCCATGGATGCAGAATTTCGAGATCTCAACTCGGATACACTCGATGGATATCTTCCTGGCAAATTTAACCTTAAAGGCTCTACTATGTTCCGTTTTCCCTTAAGACAAAAAGGAAGTGAATCCAAGATATCCAATGTTTCCCCAGATATAGAGAAACTTCTGCAGACCTTTCATACGGAAGCACAAAAGTCGTTATTATTTCTTAATAATATTAAGAAGATAACTCTTTCAAGGATTGATTCAAATGCCAGACTGGAAAAGATATTTTGTGTCGAGTCCGTGATATCTCTGGAGGGTGAGGGAAAGCGTCAGCAACTGGCACGAAAAGTTTCCCATCTCAAGAATATTCCTACGACAGAAATTGAATGGCAAGGAATCAATTACATACTAGAAATAAAATTAAATAACCAGAAAGTTGAAAAGTGGTTGATACAAAGGTGCGTTGGGTCGACATTTGCTGCGAAAAAGAGAAATGAAATCCCGGATGGTCGTAGACTTGGTCTTCTACCGCGTGGTGGCGTTGCAGCTCGACTATGGACGCGTTCATCATCTTTCGTAAATGGAACTGCGTTGCGTGGGATAGCCTACTGTTTCCTGCCCCTGCCGCAGAATTACACTGATCTTCCTGTTCACGTCAATGGTCATTTTGCGTTGGATAGCACAAGACGAGGGCTTTGGACCGACACTGATGGAAAAGGAGTGAAGTGTGAATGGAACCACTTTATAAAAAGCTCTGTATTACCACGTGCCTACGCTAATTTGATCATTGAAGCTCGTAATCTGCTCTGTATAGACGAAAATCAATTTTCACTTTACCATAGTCTGTTTCCGAGTTTGAGAGAGAATCCCTGGGAAATTCTTACCACTGAATTGTATCGTTATCTTGGACAGACAAGAGCTAAAGTGCTGCCATTGCTGGTTCCAGCTGAGGTTCCAGGAGACGAGGCAACTACTAGTTCTGGAAGGTCCATCTCTTCCTACAAGTCAAATACGGCAGCTCCTAAGCAATCCCAACGCGTACGCTTTACTCTCGACGATTGGCTCTCTGCTGACCAAGCCTACTTTAGGAATTCTGATCAAAATACTGATTTTTTGTATCTGTTGATACGAATTGGCCTTCCTGTGTTGTTATACACTCCATCTCGGATATACAATGGTTTTTGCTCAGTTGGTGTGACTTCACATGAAGTAAGTCCAAACAGCGTAATTGGTTTTTTAAGAGAATTCGATTCTAGCACATCTCCTTGCAAAATTGGCAATCTCCCAAAATTGTTGCAATTCACTGTGGTCGAGAATATTCCGGAATTGAAGGCCCTAGTAGAATATTGTCACGAGGATGAAAATTTCGGCAAACACTTGGAAGGCTTGCCTTTGTTGTTAACACAAGATGGCTACCTGAGAATCTTTGAGTCACGTCATCCGGTGTTCCGTTCTATATTCGGGGACCTCGTTCCAACGCAGTCGCACTTGTTTATTCATTCTGAAATTGTCCATCAAATCCCATCGGACGCTATCAAATCGGAGGAAGATATTGTTCGCATTTTTACTGAAAAAGATCTCGCACGATTACTGCCGCACGTGTTTTCAGCCAAAGCGTTGAGCGCCATCAATAATCATGCAACGTGGAAATTTCCAAAGGCAGGAATTTTTTCAGAAAGGTGGTTTAAGCGACTTTGGGATTTCCTTCAAAATTATACAAAGCCTGAGGCCGATGAAGAATCTGTTTCCTTAGAATGCTTATCAGAATGGCCAATTATTCCGACAACGTGTGGAAAACTTGTGACGATCAAGGAGGCGAAATCTGTTTTGGACATGACAGTTGTTGGAAATGAGTCGGTGCAACAAGAAAACGTTCGCGCATTCTTGGTAAAACTGAAGTGTCCAGTACTAAACAAGAAAATGACATTTCAAATGAACTCTCTGGGACTATTTCGCGCCGTAACTGATCCTTATGTTGCTCACCCTCACAAAGTCGAAGATGTTTTATTCGTTCTTTGTCACATGTTGAAGACAAACGAGCTCGACATCTCAAAGGTTTACGAAGAAGATATTCGTGTCTTTCTTCGGTTTGTACAAGATGACTACGAAAGGTCCGAAAATTTGGTAAGATGCAAGAAAATGGTAAAGGAGTTGCCTTTTCATAAAGCATTGGATGGAAAGTTTGTGACTTTGCTCGGTCGCTATTCTTCTTATGCTCTTGTTCCGCCTGGCGTTCCAACACAACAGCTGATGAGCTTCAAAACCAAACAGAGTGTCTTTTCCTGAGCTCAGACGCATTACGTACACTCGAGAAACTCTACACTGATCTTGGCGTGAAAGGTGGTCAAAATGTCACACAATTTTACGTGGAGTATGTGTTCAAACATTTCAAGATTTTCACCAAAGAAAGTCAAATGGAACATTTAAAGTACGTAAAGGACATGTTTTCCCGTCTTTTCCGCAAGGTGGGTCACCTGACAAGATCAAATTCCTAAAGAGCATGAAAGAAACGCCTTGTATTCCCGACAAAAATGACCGCCTGCATTTCGCAACCGAGTTCTTCGACCCGAAGAACAACCTTTTCATGGTTATGTTTGCAGGCGATGGTGAGAAATTTCCTCCCCCGCCATTCAACGATTTAGATTGGTTGAATCTACTTGAAAGTATTGGACTGCAGGTTGAAGTTACACCTCAATTATTCATTGAATTTTGTGGAAGTGTTGCCAGGAATGGTGCAGGTTCTCCTGAAGACCAACTAACCCGTCTGCAGTCTCAATGGTTAGTAAAGTGTCTTTTTTCGGAGATGGTTTTGAGAGATGGGGAATTCTTATCACAAGTGTCGCAGATTAAGTTTGTTGCCTCTGGTGAGGTTGAGGATGAACTATCCTCAATACACGAGCAGTACCAGCGTCAACATAACAAGTGTCCACCTTTCATTGAATTGCGCAATGCAGTGCCATGGGATTTTAGATATATATCCTGGACTACTGTTCCTGTTCTCCCAGACTGGGCAGAACGAAACCATATGGCCGAATTGAAAAACCTTGGTATTGCCTGCTCCGGACCTGCTTACACCATAGTCGTCGATCACCTGCAAAACCTAGTCAAATCGTCTTGCCTGGAGTCAGTTGATAAAGATCTTTTGAAAAAAATAACCGAATCAATTTATCGTTTTCTTTTTGGTGCTTTGCAATGCCCCAGCCGCAACCCTGATGACGGATGCAGTGACATTTGTGTGAATATTGGTACTAAACTGAAAGATAGCTCTTGTATATTTCTACCGGAGGATAACACATTCGTGACAGCAGGACAATTGGTAATGAAACCACCAGAAAAATTTCCATTCAAACCATTCTCTTCCTGCACCAACAGAATTTAAAGAGCTGCAGCATTTTTTATACGACTTGGCGCAACCGAAAAATTAACACCGTTTCAAATTGCTTTCTTTTTGCAATCCATACACGAACAGGTCGGAGAAAAACTTCTATCCACTGACCAAGTGAAGAAAATCAGCCATGCAATGCGCATGATCTTTCATTTACTTCACAAACGTATGAGTGCTGATGGAATTGTTGAATTGTATTTACCAAGTCAAAGTCATCATCTTATGAAATCCTGTGACATGGTTTGCAAAGTTTCACCACGTTTTACGGAAGTGATTAAGAACCTTCGATTGCCTATTCTTTTGCGATTTGAAGATTGTGGCCTTACAAAGCCCGCTGATAGTTATATTGATGCATTACCGAAGCATTTAACTCCGATTAAATTTGATGATGTAGTAAGGGAGGAAGTCGCTTCTGAGTGCAAAAGTTCCACATGTTCCAAAGCTCGAAGTGGTGCCATATGCCAATTCCAAGAACAATTTCAAAATCTTTTACGATCCGATGAATTCCAGGAAGGACTGAGACGGTTACTAGTCCAAAATCAACAGAATCCCAAGGAATTTGAAGAAATCTTGAAGAGACTGCAAACGAATGTAACGATGAAGTGTATTGGATTAAAAAAAATCAGAGTCAATGTGATCGAACGTAGTACGAGTAGAGTATTGGATAATTTAGAGAAGAGTTGCTATGCAGTACAAGAAGACGGCGATTGGTCATTGTACATGCAACACGACTTAGAGGACGATGGAGGAAAGGTTTCAACTACTACCTGTGTTAATAAGATTCTAGAATATTGCATTCGAGAGCAAAATGGGCTGACTGCGATGCTCAACTGCTCATCGCCAAGCGAAATATCAACTGCGTTGAATAACCTTGATATTACACAAAGTACTTCTAAAAATGCCGGGGAGTCGGACGATGAAATGTCTTCTGAAACTGAGAGTGAAGATGAAGAACTTGATGGAAAGGGTAGTGGTGTTGGTTTTTGGTGGTGGTGGTGGTGGTGGTGGTTTTGGTGGTGAAGGTGGTGGTTTTGGTGGTGGTGGTGGTTTTGGTGGTGGTGGTGGTTTTGGTGGTGGTTTTGGTGGTGGTGGTGGCAGTGGTGGTGGCGGTGGATATCCAAGGTAAATTAAATATTTTTCTACAAGAACACCGTAAGGCTGAGCAGTGATTACGGGTACAGCTACGCGTCTGGCTAAACTCGTTGTCGTTAGGGTTTTTCTTTAAAATAATCAAGTTGTACTTAAAAAGCCTAACGATAATCAGTTTTGAACGATGTTGTAAGAAAACATCATTGCGGAATCACTGCCAAGTCTTGCTGATGTCATTTCAGGATCTCAATAAGTAATCCATAATTATCCAGTCGCCAGGGTGACGCGCATCAAATGCAAATATCTTTAACTCAAAATTACTAACAAAACTTACAGGAATGGTGAAAATGAGAAAATGTTTCCTAAAAGCAACGAGGAAGCGGAGCGGTGGTTAAAACAATCCAAAAACGATTTAGACGGTGCGCAATGGCTGCTCCAAGCCGGTCAACGCTTCAGTGCCCAAGTTTGTTTCCAGAGTCACCAGGTGGTGGAGAAATGCCTAAAAGCAATGTTATTTAACCGCTGTGGAGTGTCAGGAGAATTACTTGCCTCTCACGATGTCGGAGTGCTAGCGGAAAAGCTTAGAGAAGAGACAGGGCTAATAAACGATACAGTCGTGCAGTCGGTCGGACGATTAGCCGACTATTACTTAAATACTCGTTATCCAAACCGTCAACCGTCTGGGGTCATTCCTTTCCAAGCTTTCAGTGAAAACCAAGCAAAGACAGCCGTTGACACAGCCTCGAGAGTCTATGAATTGGTTGGAAAACATTGGTTAAATAAGTAGTTGATCACGAAAGACAATCTCGAGGCTCGGGCCCTTTTTTTATAATTCATCTTGTATTTCTATAGAAACACGTGACACAAAATGGCGTTGTGCGTGCAGTAATTAACTTTTCTCACGATGCCGCAGTCGTTCCCCTCCGGGGGATCTCGGCGACTGTTTTTTATTTAAGGCAAAATTTATTTTGTCTTGTAAATGACCTTTCATGATGATATATAAAATATAATCACGTTTTAAGAAAGTTGAATGAACCCCCCAAATGCTAGATATTCGTCATCACGAGAAAACCGAATTATGACCTAGATTATGAACATATAAAAACCTGATAATTTGTAACAAATTCTGATTTTACCGCTATTGTGACTGACTTGCCGGGAGGCATTTGTCAAAATGCTGCAGCAAGCCGATTTATTGCTTGTTGCAAGATTGTATAGCTACAGCTCTTAGCGAAATGCCTTTGAAGAAACTTTATGCGCTAACATGAGACGAATATACTCCAAAACTTATATATAATATATATCCGAAAACCTCGAACATGATCAACTATCGTATAACTTTCATGCCTAAATATAGCGGCAAATCCATACGTATATTATCAATAAAATACCGTGTACTTCAGAACTCGTGTGCCGTGTGGGTACTTAAAACCCTCGAAAAGCTCTTGAAAATGCTAATTTTAAGGGCACTCAAAGTTTCTTGAAAGACTCTATATCATAAAAAAGGTTTAAAAATGCTTTGGAAATTAGCAAGTATGTACAAACAAAATTAATTTCGTTAATTCTAATGACACAACAAGATCTTTCGACTTTTTCGTTCCATATATTTTACAAGAATAATCATACTTTTCATGACCTAAAGCATCAAGATTTAGGCGTCTTTAGAAATTTTCTATTCAATCCTTAAAAAGCCCCTTTAAGCGGCGCCCACTGCACGAATTCTGAACTTATTTTTGTCTTTGTAATATGTCTTCAGTTTCTTACCTACTGTTGTTTACAATTATGTTTGCCATTATTGACATGAAGAATGTATCTACACAATTTATATTAAACATTTTAACTAGCATTAAGTATGGCTATGTATAAACTAACGTAGACGGCACAGTAACACAATAAGTGCATGAAAATTTAGAAATTAGTAATTAAGTCTAGAAATGCCACAAAGCTAAATAACATGCATTCCTATATGTGCTACTCGCTAACTCTGAAATAAGCAAGGAAACTGAAAGGTCCAGAAATTGATACCAATATAATTACCAAAAGCTATATACTAGAAGACTAGAATAAGAAATTATATTTATGCATAAATTATAAGAGAGCTACGAGGTCTAGCTGTAACTAGAATTCTCTTAATTCAGTTACGCAGTCATCTCAGAGACTTGACGCATGCGCGTAGTGTTTGGCAGTGGTGTTACTAATCCAACATTGTTATTCCAATAAAACCGGAAGTGGTTAAACCGTCGATGAACACCAAGCAATATATCAACAAAATGTATTTAAATGCATTAACCTGCTTGGAACACTGAATGCATGGAACTGCCACAGAACGCTGTATTCCTATTTGATTTTTAAAACTTGGGCTAAACTAAAGCTTAGACCAGCAAGAATATTAGGTAAGTGAAGAATGTCGTATGAATGTTAAATAAACTAATAGTGATCAGTCATGCATTATTTGTAAGCTTCACGTATACAAGCTTTATAAAACCGTACCTGCAGGCAGCTGCAAGCTTATCAGCAGTGTTATAAAGTAAGTTCAATACGTTTAGAGTGGATGTTAGTGCTAGTTAGATTTAGTTCGATCTCACGAGTCCGTGTGTGATGTTGTATTTTTACAAATTCCATGCAAAGAATAAAGCTATTTTGAAATTCGAGACATGAATTAAAACAAGAAGGGCGAATATATGTGTATGTGTAAATTTTCGAGTTCATTGCAAAGTCCTATATATACGTCGAACATTTTCACATAATATTGCGTAGTATGCGCGCTATTCTGCCCTATACGCAGTCTGCCCTATCTCATGAGACTATATATTAGAAACCTTAAGATCTGAGACGTCAACAACGGCGAAGACGCTATCTAATAATGAGTAGGTTAAATCGAATATTTGGAATTTTAGAAAGCGTCCCACTGTTTGTCTCGGTGCTGTGCGTCTTGTGTGGAACGCCAACATGGATAGCTTTCACAAGTGCCACATCAAATTCGGCTTAGTAAATGTGGTATAATATGTGAATGCAAAGCATATTTAAAAAAACGTTCATGAATAATTCTTGTTATCGTGTTTGTCCGTCCGACCCAATGTGATTGCATGGTTGGCGAGGACTTGTCAGTATCAAATTGAACACGGGCTATTTTAGAGTAAATTATTGCAGTACTGAATGTGAATGTGTGTGAGTGTGCATGAATGTGGTACACATGTGTATCGTATCCGATGTGATTTTTAAGGATGGAAATAAATAGTTAAGTACCCAGGAAAGCCAAATAATATATAATTATATTAATATTATATAACACAGGATGAGAAACACGGGTTACTTCATCCACATCATCGAATCTTATTTACTACAGAACTGTTTCGTATGACAAGCGTTAAGAAAAAAAACTGCAAAAGGAATCGAAATACATGTTCATTATTATCTTAAAACATTCTATAGCTAACAGCCATATTAACAACCCTTTACGATGCCGTTTAAGGGGCAATACTTTATATGTTTATAGGTTATTGGGAGAATGTGTCATCAGTTTGTGCCAATATTCTGATCGCTGTTGCCTATAAAAAACTTTTATTTTGACTGCTCGCATACTAGATGCAAGAGATTGGTAATGGATGTGCAATTTGAAGAAGGTATGTAGAATTAATATGCCAATATTTTCCTGTTAGCTTGCTCTTTTCTGTTTCAAACATTCCTTTTTATGGTTGCTATGAACGGGTCAGAGTCACACGACTGTTCTTAACTGTTGTGTCGGTGACAACTCAAAAAGTAGGAGTAGACATTATAGTCATGCCTATATGTGATATATAGATGAGTTGTTCTACGTTGTTCTTGTTTTCCGAGTTTGGGTCTGTTTATATTACCCTTCTTGCCAGGACAGACAAGTACCGCAGACAACAAGCACCAAGTAGCGTGAACAAAGCTTTCCAATTTGTTACAATTTTGTCTTGATCTAGTATTTTTTTCTTACAAAGTAATCCATATTTTCTAAACTTAGTTTACACATGTTGTCCGGGTAAACAATTCATAAGTAGAAAACCGGCCTTAAGAAAGATTCCTCATATTTGCATGTTCTAAAAGCGATTGTTTAATCATATACTTGCTATTATTTCATCCCGACAGATGGTGCCTGTCCGCTAGTAGAGCTAATATTTTGCTTGTTTTCTCTCATTTTGTTTTAATTCATTGATAATCGTTTCAGGTCACATCTTACCTTTTTTAGCAAGAATGAATTTTGTATGTCGTCGTGTATTCGTACTTTGACCACTAGCAATTAAATATCCAAATCCTATTGTCATCAATTTTTCTGCTTCAAGGTCTAAGTATTGTGAACTATTCAACTAGCGAGGATAGCAGATTACAAGAAAATTTGTAATTTATGAATGGTACGACTTATGTTTTTTCCAACAGATCTTTTCGAACAAACAGGGCAGTATGAACCAATCACAACTCGAATTCGAACTATACTCCGTGAATACAAAGACGGCGTCGGTATTTTCAAAGAATTGATTCAAAATGCAGATGATGCTGGAGCTACTAAAGTCAAGTTTTTGGTGGACTGGAGACAAGGAGGAACGAGAAGTCTTTTCTCCCCTGGCATGGCTGAATGTCAAGGACCAGCATTGTGGGCCTACAACGATGCTTTGTTCACTGACGATGATTTTGAAAATATCAACAAGCTTGCAGGAGAAACGAAAGTCGAGGATATTTCAAAGATTGGTAGGTTTGGTCTTGGTTTCAACGCCGTCTACCACCTCACAGACGTTCCTAGTTTCATCAGCCGAGAACATTTGATCGTCTTTGATCCAAATACTCACCATTTACAACGACACATTCAGAACAGATCTCGTCCAGGAATTCGTATCAACCTTGTTGAGAAATCAGACTCCTTAACACGTTACCACGATCAGTTTCAGCTGTATAATGGTGTCTTTGGTTGCAACACAACGCAAACAGAAGACTTTTACTATAACGGAACATTATTCCGTTTCCCTTTCCGCACGGCCGCCCAAGCAAGAACCAGTGAAATCATCAAAACCCCATATGATCGAGACAAGATTCAAGCTATTGTTCGTAACCTCTGTGAATGCGCCTCAAATCTCTTGATCTTTTGCCAACATATAAAGGAGGTACAAATCTACGAACTAGATGAATCGAGTCAACCTGGCAAAATACAGTTGGTGCTATCCATAAACAAAGATAACAAACAATCTGCTTGGGAGATGGGGCAACTAGCAGTAAACAAAGTGCCGTTCATTGTGGAGTGTTCAAAGTGGTGGGAACAACGCCGTGAGTCTCCAAGTCCCCCCGTTGAATTTCCATCTGATTGCGAGCTTGTGAACATTGAGATTACACAGGAGCAATCAGAATTGAGTGGTTGTGGTCGTCGACACAGCAGTGATCATACGTGGCTTGTAGTGTCAGCCAGTGGGAAAAACGCTTCTCTTAAAATCGCAAGTTCACCAGAAGGTCGGGCACGTGGTTTCTTGCCCTGTGGTGGAGCAGCATTTGTTGTTCAGAGATCTTGCGAGCATGACTCCAACTCCGATCTTTCTGGGGAACTGTTCTGTTTTCTTCCATTGTCTATTCCTACTGGGCTTCCTGTGCATATCAACGGCTATTTTGCCATCATGTCTAATCGCGTTGAAATTTGGAAACGGTCGATTTTGCCAACCCAACCAATCGAGGTGGAATGGAATGAAGCACTTATGAGAGATGCGTTAGCCAGAGCTTACATCATGCTTCTTGAAAACATGAAAGATTGGATCGGTAAGATTAAGGATTACAAATTTCACAAGTCTGTGGCCAAGCAGTGAGACCGTTGATATGAAATCTTGGGAGAAGTTGGTTCAGAAAATTTACCATATATTGTTGGACGCGCAATCCAAGCTTTTTTTCTGCGACGGAATGTGGATGAGTATCAACGATGGCCTAATATTGAGCGATGATTTTACTGGAATCAACGATGAAGCATTGGAGGTATTACGATTAATGAGGAAATCTGTTTTTAATGTTCCCCCTCGTGTTTTACAGACCTTAAAAAAGTTTGATCGATGGCGTATCCTGGAACGACACACTTTGACATTCACCATGTTCATGGAAGCCTTTATCCCCAAAATTAAGACCTTCTCTGCCACCCTACGAGATACCATCGTTTGCTTTGGTTTGGATCGAATCATGAACGATAAAAAATCCTTTCTTTCTTCAGGCACAAAGGAAATTACTCTCTTTAAACAGAATGCCTGTATTTCAGTTTCACAAGAAGGAAAGATCCTCTCGAAACCTTCGGAACTTATCCATCCGTTTGGTCCTGCAGCTGACTTGTTTTCCGTAGAGGATCACCGTTTTCCTGTAGGAGATGAACTTCGTGAAGGTACCAGATTGCATGTTTTGGAAAAACTTGGTATGGTGAAAGACCTGGATTGGGCCAGAATCTACGAAAGAGCTCAATCCGTCGCTAAAACTAGGGATCCCAGACGATGCCGAGAACTAATCGCATACATTAACAAGCGAATAGAACAACTGCCGAAACCAGTTAAATATCGCAGTGTGTTTCATCAGGTTGAGTTTTTGCCAGTGTTGAAAAAACCCGCCGGTCAGTACCTTTTACCTTGGAAAGGATCGTCAGTTTCGGCATTTTCTTCCTCAAGCGATGCTTTCTTACCAAAAGATGCAAAGCTTGTCGGATCTTCCTGTTTAATCATTGATACAACAGACGAAAGTGGTTGTGGAAAGATGAATGCAAAAGTGAAACATTTTTTTGGATTTTCGAGCCGTCTGCCTGAAGACAAGTTTGTAATTCAACAGTTGGACGAAGCGAATAAATTCTGGAGTCAGTTAAATGAAGAGGAAAGACAAAAAGTGGGAAAGAGATCTGCAATTGAATCCATCTGCCTGAGCATTTATAAGTTTTTTAACACCAGAACTCTTAAGGGTGCTGCAAATCTAAGTTTCTTGAGCGAACTACGTAATCGAAAATGGTTGTTTCTCCAGGGCAAGTTTGTAGAAAGCAAGAAAGTGGCTTACGCGTCTGGCGGAAACGGTGCTCCATTTCTATTCACCCTTCCATCCAACTACTCAAAGGAATGTCCAAATCTTTTTGACGCGATGAAAATCAAACGCGCATTTGATGATGGAGATTACATTTTTGCTCTTTCTGAAATGGAAAGCATGAAGCATGGCGGTGCATTGACTATCGATGAGTTACAAACTGCGATTTTTTTTATCACTGAAATAAACGTCAAAAATCCTGCCGTGAAAGATTACATAGGTAAGATTCCACTCCCAGACACTGACAGCATTTTGCGCCCGAGTAAAGATGTTGTAGTAAACCTTAGCTTGTTGCTCGAGGATTCTGGAAATACCCTTAAAGTACACGAAAGGATTCCACCACAAAGAGCACTTGCTCTTGGCGCAAAATCTCTGAAAAATGTTATGTTGAAGAAGTATTCACGTCTATTGGCTACGGAGAGTCATTCGGGCAACACGAAGAGTTAACTGACCGACTAAAAGGAATTCTGGATGGTTATCCTGCAGATGGAATACTGAAGGAGCTTGTGCAAAACGCCGACGATGCTCAAGCCTCGGAGATACACTTCATACACGATACTCGACTTCTGAAATGTCAAAAGGTCGTGGTTGAAGGAGAAATGTCTGCGGAAGTGCAAGGACCAGCACTTTGTGTCTACAATGACAGACCATTTACAGACAAAGACCTGGAGGGAATTAAGAATCTTGGTATTGGAAGCAAGCGAGATACTCCAGGAATGACAAAAATATGGAATTGGTTTCAATTCGGTTTACCATCTTACCGACTGTCCCAGCTTTTTATCCAACGACGACACTCTTGTGTTTCTCGATCCTCATTCCCGATATTTTGATGATGATGATCGTGGCCAAATATTCAAATCCATGGATGCTGAGTTTCGAGATCTCAACTCCGATACACTCAACGGATATCTTCCTGGTAAATTTAATTTAAAAGGCTCTACTATGTTCCGTTTTCCATTAAGAAGAAAAAATAATGAATCTAAGATATCCAACGTGGCCCCTGACATGAAAAAACTTTTGCTGAGCTTTCAAAAGGAAGCTCGTAAGTCATTATTGTTTCTCAATAACATTAAGAAGATAACGTTATCAAAGATTGATCTAAGTGAAAGACTGGAGGAAATATTTTGTGTAGAGTCCGTGATCACTCCGGAGGATGAAATGAAGCGTCAAGAACTGGCACGCCAAGTTGGAGATTTTAAGAACATCCCAACCGCGAAAATAGACTGGGAGGGAGTTAATTACAGCATTGTAATTAATGAAAACAAAAAGAAAGTTGAAAAATGGTTAATACAAAGGTGCGTTGGGTCAGTCGTTTCGACCTGTGCTCCTGAAAATAGCAGAAAGATCCCCGATGGTCGTAAATTTGGTCTTCTTCCACGAGGTGGCGTAGCTGCTCGTCTGTGGATTCATCCCTCGTTCGTCCAGAAACGACCAGATCAAGAATTTCGTGGCATTGTATACTGTTTCTTGCCTCTTCCACAGAATTGTACTGATCTTCCTGTTCACGTCAACGGTCATTTTGCGTTGGATAGCACAAGACGAGGACTTTGGACAGACACTGATGGTAAAGGAGAAAAATGTGAATGGAACAACTTCATGAAAGGCTCTGTATTACCACGTGCCTACGCTGATTTGATCATCGAAGCCCGCGATCATCTGTGCGATGATGACAACCAATTCTCACGTTACCACGAGCTGTTCCCTAGAATTTTGAGGGGTTCGCCTTGGGAAACCCTTACTATTGAATTGTATCGTTATCTTGGACAGACAAGAGCCAATGTGCTGCCATTGCTAGTTCTGGGCGAATCAGGAAACGAAGCGACGATAAATTCTGGTGAATTCCTAACGCGCCACACGTCGATTACCGCCACTTCTAGCTTACACCAACCTGTACGTTTTTCCTGCGCTGAATGGATTTCTGCTGACCAGGCATACTTCAGGCGTTCTAATGCAAGGAAAGATTTTTTGTATCTTTTGATCCGAATTGGCCTGCCTGTGTTGATCCACGCGCCTTATCGAATATGCGAAAGCTTTCGTTCAGTTGATGTTCCTTCGCATGAGGTAAATCCAAACAGCGTGATTAGTTTTTTAAGAGGATTTAATTCGACAGGATCTACTTGCAAGATTGGAAAACTTCCGGAAAAGTTGCGAGCCACTGTCATCGAGAGAGTTGCAGACTTGTTGGCGTTAATAGAATATTGTTGCAGGAATGAGAGTTTCAGCAAACAACTAGAAGGATTACCTTTACTTTTAACACAAGATGGCCACCTACGAATGTTTGAATCACGCCAACCTGTATTTCATTCTACATTTGGCGACCTCTTTCCGACAAAGTCGCACTTGTTTATTCATTCTGAAATTTGCCATGAAATTCCATCAGATTCCACCCTATCGGAAGAAAAGATTGTTCACCATTTAACTGAAAAAGATCTCGCAGAATTACTACCACAGGTGTTCACAGAGAAAACCTTATGTGCTATCAAAAATAATCCACAGTGGAAACTCCCTGCCAAAGGAATTTTATCAGAACAGTGGTTTAGGCGATTTTGGGATTTCCTGCAAAATTACACAAATCCTGAGCCTGGGAAAGATTCTGTCTCGTTAGAATGCCTATCAGAATGGCCAATTATTCCAACAACGTGTGCAAAACTTGTGACAATCAAGGATGCGAAGTCTGTTTTGGACATGACAGTTTTAGGCCACGAGTCCTCCCAACAAGAAAACGTTCGCACATTTTTGAGTAATCTGGAATGTCCAGTACTAGACAAAGACATCACGTTTCAGGAAAGAAATTCCGCGTATGCAAGAAATGCTAGTGCTATAACTGGTACTTATGTCGCTCATCCCCACAATGTCAGGGATGTCCTTGGCGTGCTCCAACACATGTCGACGAAAAAACAGATCGACATTTCAAAAGTATGCGAAGATAGCATTCTCGAATTCCTTCGGTTTGTGCAAGATAACTACAGAAGGTGGGGAGAATGGGAGAAGTGCAAGGAAATAACAAAGGAATTACCGTTTCATAAAGCAATGGACGGACAGTTCATTAGTTTGATCGGTCCCTATTCTTCCTATGCCCTTGTTCCGTCTGGCGTCCCAACGCAACAGTTAAATGAGCTGCAAAATCGAGCTGAATGTCTTTTCTTGAACTCAGACGCATTATTCACCCTGGAGAAACTTTACACCGATCTTGGCGTCAGAGGTGGTCAAAACGTTACCCAGTTTTACGTGAAGTATGTTTTCGAAAACTTCACCATTTTTACGAGGGAAAGTCAAATGAAGCATTTGCAGTACATCAAAGACAGCATTTTCCCGTCACTTCCTCAAGGTGGATCAAATGAAAAAAGCGTGTTTCTAACGAGTTTTAAAAAAACTCCTTGTATTCCTGACGAAAACGGCAAACTGCACGTTGCAGCTGACTTCTTCGACCCATCTAACGAGCTGTTCAAAGTAATGTTTGCAGACGATCTCAAGAAATTTCCTCCGCCACCGTTCGATGATTCAACTTGGTTACAATTATTGCGTGACATTGGATTGCAAGTTGAGGTCACACCCCAGTTGTTTCTCCGATTTTGCGAGACGGTTTCCGAGAAAGGAAAGCGTTTATCCACCATTCAACAAAGCCGCGTACAATCCAAAGAGCTAGTAAAGTGCCTATTTTCGAGCATTGCCTTCGAAGATGAAAAATTTCTCTACGAGGTATCACAAATCAAGTTCGTTGCCGCTGCGAAAGCGGAGGAGAAACTTACCTCAATTCATGAGCAGTATCAGTGTCAACCTAACAACTATACACCGTTTATTGAATTCCGTGATGCAGTGCCGTGGAATCTCAGATTTACATCATGGTCGACTGTTCCTATTCTCCCAGAGTGGGCACATCTAAACGATATAGTCAAACTAAAAAAACTAGGGGTTGCCTGCTCCGGACCGCAATATAACAAAGTAATCGATCATCTGCAAAACATCGTCAGTTCATCTTCTATAGAGTCTGTTGATGGTGATCTGTTGAAAGAAATTACAAAGTTTATTTATCAGTTTTTGTCTAATGCCACGCAATGCGGCGGTGGCAATCCTGATGACAAATGCAGTTATATTTGCGTGGATATTGGTACTCGACTAAAAGATAGCTCATGCATATATCTGCCGGAGGATAAAACGTTTGTAAGAGCAAAACACCTTGTGGTCAAAGCACCTCATAAATTCCCTTTTCAACCATTTCTCTATCCTGTCCCTGGCGATTTTGGAGAATTACAACATTTTCTCAAAAGGCTTGGCGCAACCGAAAGACCAATACCGTTGCAGATTGCATACTTTTTGAAATCCATTCACGAACAGATCGGAGAAGAGATGCTATCGTGTGAAGACGAGAAAAAAGTCAAGTATGCGATGCGTATAATATTTCATTTGCTACACAAAGGCGGAAGTGCCTTAGGAATCGATGAACTGTATTTACCAAGTCAAGGTAAACTACTGGTCAAATCCAGCGAGATGGTTTGCAATGTTTCACCACGTTTTGCCGAGGTGATCAAGAAACTTCGACGTCCAATTCTTGTGCGATTTGAGGAGTGTGGCTTGAAGAAAGCGGCTGATGGTTATATTGATGCTCTACCGGAGAGTTTAACTCCCCTGAAGTTCGACGAGATACTGCGAGAAGAAGTCGCGCCTGACTGCAAACGTTCTATCTGTCCCGAGGCTCATGATGGTTCTGTATGCAAATTTCAAGAACAATTTCAGAATTTGTTGAAATCGGACGAATTCCAAGCGGGGATAAAACGACTTCTAATGCACGATCGAAAGAATCCTCAAGAGTATGAGAAAAAGATTAAGAAATTACGGGCAGACGTTAGGACAAAGTGCGCAGGATTCGAAACTATAAAAATCCATATCATCCATCGTGATTCAAATGAAGTCTTGGACAGCTTGGAGGATATTTGCTATGCAGTACAGGAAAAAGACGCATGGACATTGTATATGCAACACGAATTTAAAGATGACAGAAGATTGCTTTCAGCTGCTTCTTGTGTCAACAAGATTCTAGGAGATTGTATAAAAAGGAGATGGGTATTATAGCAATGCTTAGCTGTTCATTACCATGTGAAATTTCAAGTGAGTTAGATAAACTTGATATTACTTACAGTAGTTCCAAAGGTGCTGATAACTTCGATGACTCGGATGAGGAAATCCTTTCCGATTTGGAGATTGATTGTGAGGATGGAGACGGAAACTATGACTCGAAGCGAGGTAATCGTCGTCGTGGCAAGGGTGGCGGTGGTAGACATTCAGGGTAAGATATTTTTGGTTATGTCGACATAGCCACTGCGATAGTAAGTCTTTAGGGGCTGTTTTTAGGGCTGTTTATAAAAGTTTGTTTCTTAAAGTTTATTGCGAAGTTTCATGCATGTCTACGAAAGCACAGCGTATTAACAGAAATGTAACTTAATTTAAGAAATTTAATGAACTAAATTTAACTAAGATTTAGGGGGGAAGTTTCTTTGGGGTAAAGTGAATTAGATCCATTGAGTGCAAATGCGATAACTTTAATTATGAAATTATATTTTGAAATAAACCTTTATAGGAAAGGTGATGATTATCAGGAAGAAGATGATAATTTTTTTCCTAAGAGCAACGAGGAAGCGACGCGTTGGTTACGACAATCCAAAAATGATCTGGACGGCGCGAAGTGGTTGCTGCAATCAGGTCCACCTTTTAGTGCCCATGCCTGTTTTCATTGTCATCAGGTGGTGGAGAAATGTCTTAAAGCGATGTTATTTAACCGCTGTGGAGTGTCAGGAGGACTACTTGCATCTCACGAGATCGGGAATTTAGCAAACCATCTCAGGGAGAAAACGGGATTGCTAGACGAGATGATCATGGAGTCGGTGAGGCGATTGGCCAACTATTACTTAAATACTCGTTATCCTAATCGTCAACCGCGTAATATCGTTCCTTTTGAAGCTTTTAGTAAAAATCAAGCGGAGGCTGCCCTAGAGGCAGCTTCGAATATCTATGAATTAGTTTCCAAACATTGGTTGAGGAAGTGAAGAACACGAAAGATAATCTCAAGCCCTTTATTCTTTGTTTTATTATATATCTTGCTAAAATGGATTCGTATTGTAGCATAATACAGTGAAACATGCGATTTGATTTGTGAATGCACGTACCAGTACCGGAATACCAGGTTTAATACCTTTCCGGAATTTTTAAAGCATTGTTGTTTCAGCTGTTTTCACTTTAGTATTAACACTTATACATAGGGTGTCTCAAAAAACCCCAAAACTATTGAACTCACCCAAAACAATATAATAGCTGGAGTTTGAATGCCCAAGCAATCTGTTGGGACCCACAAGTGTATAAATGTTTGACATAAGCATTTTTAGTATGCATGGTGACACTAAAATTTGTTTGCATCCACACTTTACACATATATGGATAATAATATTTAATTTTACAACTCAAGCATGTTGTGTTTAGCATAAGTTGCGTAAATTCTCACGGACAAAAATTCGCGATCAATTCATTCAAATCAGTTCAACCTGAATGAGTGATTTCAATAGTTTTGTGTTTTTTTGAGACACCTTGTATAACTTTTCTGAACAAGAACGTGACGCAAGACAGCATGATGACTTGCAGCGAGGATTTCGTCACAATAGTAAAACAAGTCGCGACATTGCACACACTCGGGAAGCAGCAAATGCATGATATACGTATATTTTAGTAAATTAATTTTGTTAGTTTAGTGACAATGACATATCTTTGTGAGTTTTGGCGTTCAAATTATATTTCATGTTTAAGATCATTGTTGCAATAGTGATTCAAAATAGTAGCATGAGTTAAGAAACTGCGGTCGAAAGGCCTGGATCGGTGAGAACGCTAACCTGATAACCTTGAACTGCACTCGGTATCTTAATCTGGAACGAGGCCGTGTCTTGGCTCCTGTGCGAGGCAGACTTCAATCCTTAACTAACTCCGGCTTTGAGGTTTAATCGTTATCCTAATGTCAAATTTCCTGGAGGATAATCTTTTTAAAGTATATCTAAAGTAAAATAAAGTATAATGCCGTGAAAATCATTGATAGATTACGCCATGAATCTTAATAACTGCATGTCAATCAGATCTGGTATGTAAATATTATATTGCAATGCTTTGCGGAAGTGCCGAAGTGGAGACTCGAGACTACGTCTACACTGAGTGACTTCAGACACAGTCTCTTTTGAACTAAATACACGCCTTCTGAATCTCTTGCTTGCTCAAAAGCACATATCTGAAACAAAATTGTGGTATTTAACTGTTAACCTTAAGCATAAACCATATATTGCTGGAATGGTGCTTTCAAGAGTTGTAAAGAAGAAAATTCTCGTGTACTTTTGACGACTGAAGTTTCGTGAACGCCAAATGCCCGTTATGTTTGTTGATATTGATACATGGTAGGTCTGAGTGTGACTATGTTTAAAATACTTGATATTCGTGGCACAAATACGTGCTCGTTTCAAACTATGTGAATTAAAGTCTAATATTGAAGAGGGGTTGTAGTATTTCCACAACGATATACTGAAAGGCCTGTTTACATGAGACCGGTTATCTGAAATCTACCGAAGCGTGAGGTTAATTTGAATTTTTATGAAATCAAACAAGCACATACTATTGCGGGAATGACTACAGGCGGTGTTACACTATAGGCTGCTTTCCACTTACGCGTTTTTTATACGCACGTACACGTACGGAAAATTTTAAATGCTTTTAAATTTTTATTATTTAACATCTAGGTCAACTAATGCATACTAAAATATGCAGAAAACTAAGTTCCTTCGATTTATTCACTTGGTTTTTTCAAAGGTAGCATGTACAAGGATTTAGACTTTTACGTGCGTGTACGTGCGTATGAAAAACGCGTAAGTGGAAAACAGCCTTATGCAACTTTCCTTGCAACTTGCAATGCAATTCTACTCCTGAGGCATCTAAAGTTGACAAATACGAACATTTCTCACGATCTACTAACGTTTTCTAAGCATTTCGAACACTCTTTACTAATTAACATACCTCAAAATTATAATTGCATTGCAAGTTGCAAGGAAAATTGCATAGTGTAACAGCGCCTTACATCACTGGCACGATCACTTTATGTACTCATTTCAATAATATCGGCTAAGCGCGATCATGTAAACAGCTCCTTAGCTTTAATAGGGACGGTCACACTATCAATTTACTGTGAATTTCGCCATTAACTGTGATTTTGCATAAGTACTTTAAATATTTTAACGAATTCGCTGAAAAATATCCAAGGCAACTGAGAGATTAACTATGTAAGTTTCCAACAGACGGTGGGCCTAGTAACTATACAAATAGTTGCCTTTTCTGTAGATCTACCTGCGTCGAACAGCAATTATGTCGTCTTCAACTACAACTTGATATTTGATCACCTAAGACACGACAAGCCGGAAACATGGCCAAACAACATGAAATTGCTCATGAATTTGGCTATCCCGACGAACGATTCCAAACTGTGTTAAGCGACAATTTGCATTGCGCTATTTGTTCGTGCGTGTTGAAGGATCCAGTGATGTGCAAGAACGAACACTGTTTTTGTCGAGCATGTATCACGAAGCATCTTGAAAATCACCAAAATTGCCCTTCTTGTAATCAAGAGCTAACCGTTGAGTCACTCGCAGATGCACCGCGTATTGTGAGAAATCTGCTGTCGGAAAAGCGAATTAAATGTGATCATCACGAGCGCGGTTGTGAAGAAATCGTTGAGCTTGGAAACCTGGCAAGTCATGTCGCTGTGTGTGGCAAAGCTCCAGTTGTGTGCTCGAATGAAGAATGTTCAAGAGAGATCAACAGAGAGGATCAAACACGACACGAGAGCGAGGAATGCAGATTTCGTCAAGTGAAATGTCGAAATTGTAAAGAAATGGGCTCCATGATGCAAGAAATTGGAACTAGTTTGGGTGGTCTGTGCGAGCAATTTGCGAAATTAAATGAGGAAACGAAAACAAGTTTGACAGCGATGGAAAACAAGTTTTCGGAAATGGAGAACAGGTTTGAGAAAAGAGTAAATCAGTTCATTAACCGTGATGGTCCAAAATGTGAGTCTGGACAGCACGAAGGAGCGCCTGATAACATCGAAGGTGGTAGAAGTGATCAAGCTACTGCAGTTGACCCGTTCATTGACTTGAAAGAGGGGAAGAAATACGCGTATATTGTTGCTGGTGGGGAGGGAACACCGGGGAAGCTATTGAATTCTGCTGAGGTTTTTGATAAAACTTCTAATTCTTGGCAAAAGTTGCAACCTATGAAAATCAGCCGTGCTTGTGCAAGTTCGGTGGTCTACAACGATCAAGTCCTTGTTGCAGGTGGGAAGACGGGAGGTAACGCTTGCATAAGTAGCATTGAACAATTTAGCCGGTTTTGGTCTCATTTTCAAGTTAATATGCCTAAGGCATTGAGAGAGCATCGCTGTGTAATGTTTGACGATAGAATGTTCATCATTGGGGGCTTTGATCCAGAGAAAAAGGAGTATTCTGATCTTATCTACGAGGTCCAACTACGTTTTCCTTTCAATACAAAGATTTTGGCCAAATCACCTCCTTCTATACCCGTCCGAGGCTGCGGTGTTGTTCTTGTTGGTGATAAAATTTTGATGTTTGGTGGTTATAACAGAGGTGGTTATGACAATACCAATAACGTGACGATGTATGATATATCTCAGAACGAGTTTAAAGAGCTTGCGCCATTACCTACCTGCATGAAAGACGTGGTGACCGTCAAGTTTGAAGAAAATGTTGTTCTTGCTGGGGGTTTCTCGGGCAGTGATGTTTTCAGTTATAATGTCGAGACACAAAAATGTGTCAATCTGCCATCCATGAGTTGCAAACGTCTTAATTGTTGTGCAGTTGTTGATGGACAATCAGTGGTGCTGATGGGAGGTTGGTGTGGAAAACCTTTAGATTCAGTCGAAGCCTATGACTTTCGGACCTCTGCGTGGAGAAAGCTTCCTTCAATGAACGAAGGAAGGCATAACTTCATTGCAGAAATTATCTAAAGTACCCCAGTATTGTAGTGTTATTGACGAATATAGGCGTCTCACATTAACACTTTTAAAAGGTTTTATTACCAACTAACGATTATATAACCTATTAACATCATTAGTTGCTAGACACTATATATATGTATCATCGTTTTGACGCTATTTACGACGCTATGTAATAACGATACATAATAAAAATTTTGTTGTAATAAAAAGTTTGTGATTCCATTTGCAACTGTATATAGGCTATATACGATTCCCACAACTCATTTACCAGAATATAATTGAATTGTTTTTAAAGATGAGGTAAAGTCCGTTCTGCGCATATATTCCGCGCATCAACACATTCCATCAGTGGGGGAGCAACTTTTGGAATGTTAATGATATGCGATATTAACGGGTTGTATTACAAACGGCAGTTCGGGAGCAAAATTATTTTATTTTATGTCGCAAGGCGAAGAGGCTCGAATTGCGAGTCACGACGATAACTTATCTTATCATAAAGCTGCTAGAAAAAAGCAATATTATGCTGAAAGGAATGCTCCAAGAATTTATTTGTTGAATAAGGCCCGAAATGGCGAGGCTATTTGTTGTCGCTACAGACGCCACCTTCTCGCTTGTCCTACAATTACAAATATATAACGTTTTAAATAACGGCCGGTTTATTTACAAGCTTCGCTTTATATTTTCTTTAAAATATAACAATATTTTCTTCAAAATATGATAAAAAATAAGCATATTCATCACAGATCACAGCCCGTCGAGCGAGAAGAAAATAATAAAATTATAACGACGCATACGTCATGTAAAGATTATATAACCAACGTAAACAAACATTGTTATGCGCAGAATATATGCTCAGAACGGACTTTACATCATCTTTAAATGAGTGCAGAAACAAACATGGTCGTAGCTAGACCGCTATTAAGGGAGAAGTATATTCATATACTCACACAAAAACAAACGCTTTCAAAATAGATCTGGAACGTTTTTTTATAAGGATCCTCAGAACCTTTAAAAGCTGTATCAGTCGCTCTTATTGTCCTACCCACTCTTGAAGCAGGCGAGACATGAAGCGGTTGACAGCTAGGAAACGGGTTTCAGGTAATATTTCTCACCAAGGTATTCTCACCCGTTGCATAATCGCCTACTTACGCAGCTGCCTTATTTCTTCCCTGATAAGCTCTCTTCACAGTTTCACCAATTTTGGACTTCAAGACAGTGGCTAAATATGCCACAAAGCTAAAACTATAAAAGCATTTTTCTTAAGCCCTCAAGTAGGGCGTGGCAGATATAGTTAGAATTCCAAGAACCAGACCTTGTTTTTCCAGGAGAAACGGAAGTGATATTATTATAATCTCGTTTGCTCGAATCGAAAGGGATCTTAAATTGGATTATCAGAGAAGCGCTGTATGAAACTGCCAAAAATCAATGTCTAAGCCTGACTTAAATTGAATTTTTGGAAACTCAATCTTAGCTAGGTCTGGCCTAGCAAGAACTTTAGCTAAATAAAGGAAGCAAGGTTAGTATTGATCCTGTTTTTTGCGGACTGTTACGTCAACGCGTACTATTATCGCTGGGTGGTTTTGAACGTCTATTATTCCTTCTGTCCTTGCGTTAAATCGATAAGACAAATATGAAATGCCTTGTAATGCGCATGTGGTTGCTTTCGATTGACGCATAACAGTATAATTAGCAGTAACGAAAGGAAAAGCTTAATTAAACGCACGGGGCAAATATATTTAGGTTGCTCAGGGGCCGGTTGTATCAAGCCCGTTCGAACGGCGGATAAGTTCAAAATAGAAAGCAAGTCTGCCGTTCTATGCAAGAAGCGAACTAAATGTTTTTAACCTTAATTAATACAAAGATACTGCTTACAAGTACATATTCAGTGCATAGTATTCAAGTTGACTCATTCAAGAGAGTTCTAAGAGTGTATTTAATTTTGACTTACATCCACCGTTTAAGCTAAACGGGCTTGATACAACCGGTCCCATGCAGATGAACGATTGCTCGTGTAGAGCTAATTCTGGCGCAGGGTCTAAGTTCCCCGTAGCAGTCGGGGACTACATACAGTAAATGTTTTTCCCCGGAGCTGAATTTGAATTTCAAAAATATGATCTGGTGTTTGGATAAAAAAGTGATGTTGTGCGTTTGATCACAAGAGCAAATCTAAATACATCTGTTGAGAGCTTCCGTCACCTGATACAGCCTTATTTTGGGCTGGTTTTCATTTAGTCATAACTATCGCGAACATAGGTAAAAATAACTTGTTCATGGATCTGTTAATATAGTCAATTAATGGAGAAATAAATGAATCTAGCGAATTATATAACACGACAACGTCTCATTAAATACAAGATCCTGGCGCTTATTTATACTTGACTAAACAAATAGACGTAAAACTCCTAAAACTTTAATTGTTTTGCTTTCTTTTGCACAATAGTAGAAGCAAAAGTGAAGAAAGTATACTAGTGTACACAAATGAAAAGTGTACACTGTGCGCTATTTTGCAAAGTCATAAATTTATACAATATATATACGTAAATAGTTAATACGTATCAGAGTATATGCGCCATACTGTGACATTCCACTCACCGTGTGCTATGATATCTTATTGTCAGTATTATCCGAATTTATTTCTCATGTATCCTACATATAGTGCCTTCATGGATTATATGCTATCCAAGTGTCAATCATGAACAAATGCAATATGCGATGTAGCAGTACTTGTTCTAAATTGAAACTTGTACTTGATTTATTATGGAAAGCAACGTCGCTGTCTGTGACTGAGTTTGTGTGCATACTGTTTTGACAGTGAAAATTGATATTGATCGATATGTGACTTTATATTTTAACATACAGTTTCCAAAATCTAAGCTTTTAGAATGTTTCTGGCTTTGAAAAGATCCTGAATGAGAATAATGTTGTTCATCCAATCGACCTCTGTTTTAGTTTTAAAGGTTTTGTGAACGTGGCGAGCCATTTAATTATAATACAGGATATGCTTAGAGAAATATGATGAATAATGAAAACGGCTTGCGTACTGAGAAACATCAAATCAAATTAATTTTCTTCATTTGTTTTTAATTTTTTTATTATTTTAGAGGATTAACAAAAAAGCTATATTACATCTCATGCAACTATGTGATACGACATGAAATTTTGTATTCCCCGTGTCAGCTTACATACTTAAAGAAATTGGAAATGGCTTCGCTGTTCGAGGAAGGTATGAAAAACATTGTGTCTTATTCGACTTATTCGAAAAAGAGCAAGAGACCTGTAACGAATTACACAAAAATTATAAAATCGCATTACGGTTGCAGAATGCCTATGTAGTTTTTAATGTAGTAAAACTGGAAAATTTAATTGCGAAATATTTGGAACGGTGAAAATAGAGCCAAACAAGGTTGCCAAGCATTGTAAAAGTCAGTGGTACGCGCGTTAAAAACATCATCACGGTTAAAAAATTTTGAAATTACTTGTATATGCGTATGTTTATGTTATAAACAGAGCGATTGCACACAAGTATTTTTCTCCCACAGATCTTTTCGAACAAACAGGGCAGTACGAACCTCTTACGACTCGTCTACGTAATATACTCCGTGAATACAAAGATGGCGTCGGTATTTTCAAAGAATTGATTCAAAATGCAGACGATGCTGGAGCTACAAAAGTCAAGTTTTTGGTGGACTGGAGACAAGGAAGAACGGAGAGTCTTTTCTCCCCTGGCATGGCTGAATGCCAAGGACCAGCATTGTGGGCCTACAACGATGCTGTGTTCACTGACGATGATTTTGAAAACATCAACAAGCTTGCAGGAGAAACGAAAGTCGGAGATATTTCAAAGATTGGTAGGTTTGGTCTTGGTTTCAACGCCGTCTATCACCTCACAGACGTTCCAAGTTTCATCAGCCGAGAACACTTGGTGGTATTTGATCCGAACACTCACCATTTACAACGTCACATTAAGGACAGATCCCGTCCTGGAATTCGCATCAATCTTTCCGAGAAATCAGAGTCGCTAACACGTTACCAGGATCAGTTTCAGCCATACAATGGCGTCTTTGGTTGCAATACAACGCAAACACGTGAAGCATTCCACTATAATGGAACATTATTCCGATTTCCTTTCCGCACGGCCACCCAAGCGAAAACTAGTGATATCATCAAAACCGCTTACGGTCGGGACAAGGTTCAAAGTATTGTTCGTAGCCTTTGTGAATGCGCTGAAACCCTTTTGATCTTTTCCCAACATGTGAAAGAAGTAGAAGTCTTTGAATTGAGTGGACGGAGTCAGCCAGGCCTAATGCGATTGGTACTCTCTGTAAAGAAACCCAGCGTTCAAGTCCTCAGTCAAGAAGGGGTGAACGACAAAGAACCGTTCATTAAACAGTGTTCTAAATGGTGGGGAAAACACCGTGAATCTCAAATGTCTTGCGATATATTTCCGTCCAGTTGTGAGATGGTAAATATTGTGACTACAAAAGAGCGGTCGGAACTGAATGGTTGTAATGGTCGAAAACACAGCAATCAAAAGTGGCGTGTAGTTTCAGCAAGTGGTAGAGACGCATCTCTCGAAATTGCTCGCTCACCAGAAGGTCGTGCTCGTGGCTTTTTGCCCTGTGGTGGGGCAGCGTTTGTCGTTCAGAAAGCAGCTAAGAAACGTTCTTACTCAGATCTTTCTGGGGAACTGTTCTGTTTCCTTCCATTGTCTATTTCCACAGGGCTTCCTGTCCATGTTAACGGTTACTTTGCCATCATGTCTAATCGCGTTGAACTTTGGAAACGATCGATTATAGGAAGCCAAGCAGTCGAGGTGAAATGGAACGAAGCGCTGATGGAGGATGCACTGGCCAGAGCTTACATCATGCTTCTTGAAAACGTGAAAGATTTGATCGGTAAGAAAAAAGATTACGAATACCACAGTTTGTGGCCAAGCAGTGACACCGTTGACATGAAATCTTGGGCGAAGCTAGTTCAGAAAATTTGCAGTGTCTTGTTGGATCCGAATTCCAAGTTGTTCTACTGCGATGGAAACTGGATGAGTGTCAACGATGGTTACATACTGAGCGATGAATTTACCGAGATCTACGAGACGACAGTGGACGTTTTGCGATCCCTGGGAACCCATGTTTTCAGTTTACCCCGTAACATATTAAACACCCTGAGGCAGTACGATCAATCCGGGATTCTCCAACGACGAACTTTGTCGTTCACTGTTTTCATTCAAAAATACTTTCTCCCAAACATCAGAATCTTCCTTCCGTCTCAGCGGGACGCCATTGTTTGCTTTGGTTTGGATCGCATCTTTCGAGGGTCTGGATCATTTTTCTACAGAAGAAACAACGAAAGTGAGCTGATCGATCTCTTTAAAACAAATCGTTGCATCTCAGTATCCCAAAATCAGGTGATCTTGGTGAAACCCTGTGAACTTATTCACCCGTCCAGTGTAGCAGCGAAGTTGTTTTCTGAGCAAGATCACCGTTTTCCAGCTGGAAATGACCTGCGTGATGCAAACAGATTGTATGTTTTGGAAACACTCGGTATGGTAAGAGATCTGGATTGGGCCGGAGTATATGAACGGGCTCAGTCGGTCGCAAAAACTAGAGATCTGGGACGGTGTCGCAAGTTAATCAAGTACATTAGAAAGCGATCAGTAGAACTATCAATATCAGATTACCATCAAAGTTCTCTCCAACGTGTAAAGTTCTTGCCAGTGTTAAAGTATCCTGTTGAAGAATATCCTCTACCTTGGAAAGGATCACCACTTGTTCACTCATACCTCCTCTACTCACCAATCAACGTTTTCCTACCAGAACATGCCAACCTCATCGGATCGTCGTGTCTAATCGTAGACACCTCTGAGGAAAGTGGTTGTGGAGAGATAAATGCACCAGTGGCAGATATTTTGGGCTTTTTAAGTCGTCGTCCGGAAGACAAGTTTGTGTTTCAACAGTTAGACGAAGCAATTTCTTTTTGGAATCAGCTATCTGAAGAAGAAAAACAAGAGACAGAAATAAAGTCTGCGATCGAATCCATATGCCAGAGTATTTACAATTTTTTTGATGAAAAGGTTGTGGATCGTGTTTCCAGCCTCTCGCAAACGAGTTTCTTGAACAGTCTTGCCAATCGACACTGGTTGTTTCTTGATGGTAAATTCGTGAAAAGCAGTAAAGTTGCTTTTACATCCAACGGGATTGGATCTCCATTTTTGTTTACTCTTCCATCCTATTACATAAGAAATTATCGAAATCTTTTTCAAGCGATGAAAATCAAGAACGAATTTGATGTTGAAGATTACATCAGTGCTCTTTATGAATTAAAAAAGATGAAACAAGAACTTGCGTTGACCGAAAATGAATTCCACATTGCATTATTCTTCATCAATGAAATCGATGTTGAAAATCCCGTCGTGGAGAATCACAAGGGCAAGATCCCACTTCCGGACACCGAGCGTATTTTGCGCAGAAGTCGAGATGTCGTTGTTAATTTGGATTTGTGGCTCGAAGATCCAGATAATCATCTGAAAGTACATGAGAAAATATCAGCGCAAACCGCACATGCCCTCGGTGCTAAGCCACTGAAAAACGTGATATTGAAGAAATGTTCGAGTCGCATCGGCTATGGGGATTCGTTTGGACAGCATGAAGAACTGACTGACCGAATAAAGGGGATTATAGATGAATACCCTGTTGACGGAATACTAAAGGAGCTCGTTCAAAATGCTGACGATGCTCAAGCTTCGGAGATACACTTCATACACGATACTCGATCAGATCTACCCTATGAAAAAGTTGCAACAGAAGACGGGACAACCGAGGAGATACAAGGACCGGCACTTTGTGTGTACAACGATAGGCCATTTACAAAGAAAGACATCGAAGGAATTAAGAATCTTGGTATTGGAAGTAAACGAGGTAGCCCGGAGATGACAGGCAGATATGGGATTGGATTCAACTCCGTTTATAACCTCACGGACTGTCCAAGTTTTTTGTCAAATGATGACACTCTAGTGATTCTTGATCCACATCGCCGTTACGTCCTTGATGAAGACCCTGGCAAACTGTTCACGCTCAACACCAACCTACGTCATATTTTTTCAGACACGCTCAAAGGATATCTTGCTGACCATTTCAAATTAAAAGGCTCCACTATGTTTCGTTTTCCGCTAAGAAAAAGAGATAATGAGTCAAGAATTTCCAAGTTTTGCCCGAACCTGAAGAGATTTCTAGCCACTTTTCAAAAGGAAGCGAAAAGGTCGTTGCTGTTTCTAAATCATGTTAAGAAGATAACCCTTTCAACATTGCATCAGGGTAACAAGCTTGAAACCATATATTGCGTCGAATCTGTAATTTCGTCAGAGGATGAGGAAAAGCGCCGTCAGTTGACAAAGAAAATTTTGGACCAAAGTAATACGCCAACAGCGGAAATTGAATGGCAAGAGGTCAGTTACATCCTGGCTATTAAAGAAGGCAGAAGTGAAGTCGAGAAATGGTTGATACAGAAGTGCTTTGGATCAGTTAATTCAACCTCAAATGCGAACATAACTCGAATTCCCGATGGTTGCCATCTTGGTCTTCTTCCTCGTGGTGGCGTGGCAGCTCGACTGTGTTCCCCACCTGGCCATGAAACGTTGCGTGGTATAGTGTACTGCTCCCTGCCTCTTCCGGAGAACTACACCGGCCTACCAGTTCATGTCAATGGGCATTTTGCCTTAGATAACACCAGACGAGGTCTTTGGAGCGATACTTACGGAAGGGGAGCAAAATATGAATGGAATCAATTTATGCTTCGCTGTGTATTACCACCGGCATATGCAGCCTTGATCAAAGAAGCTCAGAATCATCTCTGCGATGATGAAGCTGACGACCGTTTTTCGCGTTACCATCGTCTGTTTCCTAAAGTTGGGGGAGGTTCGTCGTGGAAAACCCTTACCAGCGAGTTATATCAATATCTTGGACAAACAAAAGCCAAAGTATTGCCATTGCTAATTCCCGAAGATAAAGCAACAGGAATTAGCCTTAAATCCTTTGTTGGTGGGTTGGTGACCTATATTTGGCGAAATGATGACCCTGAGCAACCACCGCCTTTTAGATTTATTGAATGGATGTCTTCTGACCAAGTATACTTCAAGGATTTGGGGGATTTGGAAGATTTGGAGGATGAGTTTTTATACCTTTTGTTACGAATTGGTCTTCCGGTATTGCTTCACGCTCCATACCAAATATACGATGGTTATAGATCAGTTGGTATGCCAACGAATAAAGTAAATCCAAAAAACGTAATCAGGTTCCTAAGCGAATTTCAATCGATTGGATCTACCTGCAAGATTGGTAATCTTCCGAAAAATCTGGAAAACACAGTATTCAAGAGTGTGGAAGAATTGTTAATGTTGATGAAGTATTGCTGCAAGGATGCAGATCTTGGCAAGCAGTTAAAAGGCCTTCCTTTGCTTTTAACACAAGATGGCTGCCTAAGAATTTTTAAACATCCAGTGTTCCGTTCTAAATTCGGGGATCTCATTCCAACGCAGTCTGACTTGTTTATTCATTCTGAAATTGTCCATCAAATCCCGTCAGATTCTACCGAATCGGAGGAAGATATTGTTCGAAATTTTACCGAAAAAGATCTCGCACGATTACTACCGAACGTGTTCCCAAATGAAACGTTAATTGCTATCAAGGATCGTGCCGCATGGGAACTCCCTCCCGAGGGACCTTTGTCAGAAAAGTGGTTGGAACGAGTTTGGGATTTCTTGCAAAATCACACAAAACCTGGACCCGAAGAAGATTCTGCCTCGCTGGATTGCCTGTCAGAATGGCCAATTGTTCCAACGGAAGATGGAAAACTTGTGACGGTCACGGACGCGAAATACATTTTGGATATGACTGTTTTAGGAAATGAGTCTGCACAACAACAAAACGTTCGCACATTTTTGAAAAATCTGGGGTGTCCTGTGCTAAACAAGCAGATTACATTTCAAGAGGAGTCTACGAGAAATGTTCGCCCTGTGCTTGATCCATATGTTGCCCACCCTCACAAAGTCGAAGATGTGTTACTCGTACTTTGTCACATGTTGGAGAGAAAAGAACTCGACACCTCAAAGCTTCCCGAAAATGATATTCCTAACTTCCTTCGGTTTGTACAAGACGACTACGAAAGGTCGGAGCATTTGGAAGACTGCAAGCAAATGGTAAAGGAATTACCGTTCCACAAAACGTTGGATGGAAAACTTGTGAGTTTGCTCGGTCCCTATTTTTCTTATGCTCTTGTTCCCTCTGGCGTTCCAACACAACAGTTGGACGAGCTTCAAAAGCGGGCGAAATCTCTTTTCCTGGACTCTGATGCTATAGATACGCTCAAGAAACTCTACACCGATCTTGGCGTGATAGGTGGTAAAGACGTCAAGGAATTTTACGTGGAGTATGTCTTCAAATATTTCGATATTTTCACTGGGGAAAGTCAACTAGAACATTTAAAAAACATCAAGGAAAACATCTTCCCGTCACTCCCAAGAGGTTACTCGCGTGAAAAGGAAACATTTCTAAAAAGTTTTAAAGAAACTCCTTGTATTCCTGACATAAATGGCCGACCGCGTGTTGCATCTGAGTTTTTCGACACAAAAAATGCTTTGTTTTGTGCAATGTTTGTAGACGACCCAGAGAAATTTCCATCTCCGCCATTCGACGATGAAGATTGGCGTGGCTTACTTCGTTCGATTGGATTGCAAGTTGATGTCACTCCTCAGTGCTTCCTGCAATTTTGTGAAACGGTTGCCATAAATGGAAAACGTTCTCCCGAAAGCAAACAATATCGCCAGCAGTCCAAAGAGTTAGTCAATTGTCTGTTTTCAGAGGAAGCTTTGCAGAACGAGGAATTTTTAGTTAAAATCTCTGAAATTGGTTTTATTGCGTCAGCTACAATGGAAGATGAACTTGCCTCAATTCACAAGCCGTATGAATGTTCACAAAACATCCATCCACCTTTTATCGAGTTCCGTGATGCAGTGCCGTGGCATTTGAGAAATATTTCATGGACTACTGTTCCAATTCTCCCAGACTGGGTGCAACCGAACGAAATGGATAAATGGAGCAGCCTTGGCATTGCTGACTCTGGTCCGGCATATACCAAAGTCATCGATCATCTTCAAAACATTGTCAGTTCACCTAGTCTCGAGTCGTGTGAAAGTTCACTCTTGGGTGAAATCACCACGTCAATTTATACGTCTTTGTCGGCTACTATGCAATGCTCCTTTACCAATTCACATGACAGTTGTGAAGATGTTTGTAAAGACATTGGTGCAAGATTGGAAGGGAGTTCATGCATCTTCCTTCAAGAAGATAAAACCTTTGTGAAAGCAGAACAGCTTGTTTTTAAAATATCTAGTCGATTCCATTTGAAGCCATTCCTCTTTCCTGTGCCACCTAAATTTAGGGAATTGCAACATTTTTTCAAACGACTTGGTGCAACAGAAAGGCCAACACCACAGCAGATCGCCTACGCCCTGAGATCCATTCACGAACAGATCGGAGAAGAGATGCTCTCTGCTGAACAACAGAAACAAACCAAATATGCCATGCGTGTCATTTTCCGTTCATTACACAAGGGCCAAACTGCTGATGGCATAAATGAATTGTATTTGCCAACACAATGCGGACGCCTTCTCAAATCCTCTGAGACTGTATGCAAAGTCTCACCTCGTTTTACTGAAGTAGTCAAAAATCTTGAACGTCCAATTCTGTTGCGGTTCGGTGAATGTTGCCTGAAAAAAATTGCAGATAGTTATATTGATGCTTTACCAGAGCATTTAACACCAATAAAGTTCGGTGATATTATCCGAGAGAATGTTTCTTCTGAGTGCAAACGTTCAGTATGCCTTGAGGCTCGAGATGGCTCCATATGCAAATTCGAGGAAGAATTCCAGGATCTGTTGAAATCCGACGAGTTCCAGGAAGGCTTGAAACGCTTACTAAGTCACGATCAACAGAAGCCTAAAGCCTTTGCAGAAGTCATAAAGAAACTGCAAACGGATGTTAAGATGAAATGCGTGGGATTCGAAAGGGTAAAAATAGATATTATCCGCTGTGAAACGAACGAAGTGTTGGATAATTTGGCGGAGGTTTGTTACACGGTGAAGGAAAATGACACATGGTCATTTTACATGCAACACGATTTTAAAGATGATCGTAAATTCCTTTCAACTGCTTCCTGTGTTAACAAGATACTCGGAGATTGTATAAAAAGAGAAATCGGTCTGATTGCAATGGTTAGCTGTTCGTTACCAAGTGAAATTTCAGCAGAGTTAGATAGACTTGATATTCCTTACAGTAGTTGGGAAACTGCTGATGACTCCGATGTGTCTGACGATGAATCTGAACTAGATGAGGCTGAACATGGTAGGTCTCGTCACTCTCGTGGCCTTGCTCTTGGTCATGATGATGGTGCTGGTCTACTTCATCCATGGTGAGATAGTTATTTTGATTATGTCAAGATTTTCGAACTTTTGCAGTGTTTTGATTGTACTAGCTTTAATCGAAAATATATGAAAACACTCCTTCCACTTAAACCATTGATAATGAAAAAATTGGCTTAGAAGCCCGTAATGGTGCCTAGGCTTTCCACAGCATGTCAGCGTGTAGAATAACACCACCCGTCACATGTTATGGCTTAATTTTTTTTTTTTTGGAACGCCTGATATACGCATGAAAATTTGAATTTTCATTGTCTTTTTCAGGACAACCGATAGAATGGTGGATGAAAGATTCTATCCACAGAATCCTGGTGAAATGTTTCGTTGGCTGAAGCAATCCATGAGCGACTTAGACAGTGCGAAATGGTTACTCCAAGCCGGTCCACCTTTCGACGCCCTTGCTTGTTTCCAGAGTCATCAAGTGGTGGAGAAATGTTTGAAAGGAATGTTATTCTACAGTTGTGGTATTCCTGGTGAATTGCTTAGTTCTCACAATGTGGAGAATCTGGCAATGGCGCTCAGGGGAAAAACAGAACTACCGGATGACACAGCGATGCAGTCGGTGAGAACAGTTGCTGGATACTACCTAAGCACCCGTTATCCCAACCGCCAACCGTTTGATATCGTTCCTGCCGAAGCCTTTGACGCAAATGAAGCACAGAGGGCAATTAATGCAGCCTCGAAAGTATTTACACATCTTGTTGAAAATTTTCTTAAAGATTGATTGACGATAGATAAGTAAACAGCTTCTATGATGTATACCTTTAATTCTTTTGTTTTTTTGAATTCGCTGGAGTGTCGGATCCGGCGACGTGATTCGAAGAAAGAACGCCTAGCATAATTCGAATAGTCCTTTCATACGAACCATTTTTTTCTAACTGTCGAATTTCAATTTTTATGGTATACATCGCTTTCGGGATGTCATACTATAATAGCCTTCACATCAAACAAGACTGTGAAGGCGTCCGGTATTCGAATATAAATAATTATTTTCAGAAAAAATTGACTGTCGAAAATTTGCACGAACAAAAGTTGTTTAATAGAATTGAAGCCGTTTAAAGTTTATTTCGTACTTTGCTGCGTGGAAGATTCTACAGTTGATGTTTGAGAAACTACGAAATATGTTAGGCTTTCTATCACGCATTCGTATTTTTACGTTTTAATTTTAACTGACCAAATACCTTAAATTATTGTAACAGATGACAAATGCATGACAAAATTAATTAGTTTTAGTAGGACATATATGCACGAAAGCGATTTTATGGGGAAAATACATGGGAAGACGTTTTATTACTGATTTACCAATTGGACAAATGAACTATAATTAAGATTTAGACCAGCAAGCATGAATTGGTTAGTTGTTGAAACACTTGGCATTGTGGTATAGTGGTAGATGAATGCATCACCAGCATGCAGGCAGCAGGAAAAAACGTCCTGAATATCAAAGTTCACGGGCAAAAATTCTGCAAAAGAGAAAATAATGTTATACGAACTGATCTAAGGGCGCTTTCCTTTATACGGAAAAAACGGCCAGACCGGTCCTGTTGTATTTCGGTACAGACAGATTACTGGCATTTTAGAGTGTTTCAAGAACTCTGAATTCAAGTATATCGTTATTTACATCTGCCTAGCACGGGAAAGTATAGTTTTATCGCTATATTCCTAACGAAATACTTTATTTCAATTTAAAATATGACTGGTCTCACCATTTTGGCCGTTTAATGGAAAGTGCCCTAAATCATTATTAATTCGACAAACTAAATGCCAAGTGCAAAAGTTGAAGCCGTTGATTGTTAAGCCTTGGTTAAACGTCGCAGATTGAAACATTGTCTTTTATAATTTGAAATGATTAAAACTTTATTCCGAACAATTGTGCGCGGGCGTTTTCCATCATTCATTTTTACCGTGTGCAAGCTTCAAATCTTCTGTGCAAGTCATATTTCGTTGGGCATTTGTAAGTCTTTTTGCTACCCAAATTTGAAGCTAGTATAAGTATTAAGAATTGCGGGTAAGTTTTACCAATTTCCGCTGCGTCGCTCGTCATACTATCATGCATATTCCATACGCGTGATTTTATTTCACTATTGAGAAGGCCGCTATTGAACGTCGCATTGTGGTCGCGTCGAATGCATTTCAAACAAAAGATATTGAGGTGTTAATGAGCTTAGGCAATTAAACTCCAGGGATTACATTGTTATAGGTGATTTTAATGGTTTGGGGGTTTTTTGGGACATCCTGTATATCTAAGGCTTAGGTTTTACGTCGCGTTTTGGTCGCGTCGAAAGCAATTCAAACAATAGATGAGATGATAAGTTACGTTAATGCCCACGAGCAAAAATTTGCGTCATTCAAATTTTAACAATAGATGATTTCAAGGGACACCCTGTATAATTTATTTACGTTTTACGGATTATTATGCATGCATACATATGTGCATCCATGTTTACTTGGACATATTTGCATATCTCGTAGGCGAAGAAAGTCTATTTTTGTCGTACAGATATGCACTTCAAGTTCAAAACCATTTTAATCATTCTTAAGGGCTGTTTACATGAGCCCGGTTACCCGAGATTAAACGAAGCATGAGATGATTTTGAGGTATTGAAATGAGCAGATAACATGATCTTGGCAGTCGTATAATCACCACAACAATAGCATGTGCTTTTTTTGCTGTCATAACGACTTATTTCAATACCTCAAAGTCCCCTCACGCTTCGTTGAATCTCGGGTAACCGGGCTCATGTAAACAGCCCCTAAACTGACCGAGACACGTGAGCAATAATGGAATATTACTATCCCTGCCAGAATAGGCCCTATACTGAAGTGCGGTTAGTTTCATCACGTCCTAGGCGCTTCTGCAATCTGCATTGTTTATCCGAGAAAGCGGAAGCGCCCGAGCCGCGGCCGAGCGGTTAACCTAACCACTAAACAGCTCAAATCGAAAGCGATTATACGATGTGACGATGTTTGATTCATTTGCTCTGAATTTAACAGCCACATCTCAACGTCGATCCAAATTAGGCTTTGGCAACTTTGCGCTAAGGTTACACCTTTTGACAGGCAAATAGTTAGGTAAGTGAAGTCCAAAGAAAATCTGTGTCCTCGATATTAGTATCGTCTGCATGGTTCGTTTAACGTGTGTCTGTAGTAACGTCTGAAGCGTTGGACTTGGATATTTTCTTATTGTCTGTATATAACAATATGTACATCTCAGGATGTATAGATGGATGTTAACTATGGGTTGCAATTGTAAGTAGGAACTAAGAAGGCCGATATTCATTGTGTACTTGTTGAAATTCGAGCACGGTTTCGAAAAAATATATTCGTTTCAGACTTTCAGCAAAATGCTCTGATGTACATACGAACTCTTATTTAAACATCCGTAACTAATTCACTCGTTTACATCTATCAAAAGAAGAAAATCGCAGCAAAATTGTAAGTTGTAACGTGCTTTTAGCGAACTTTAGATTCGGGGTACATTTAATTATTCATTCAATTATTAATTAATTATGAAATTCCGGTTAATGGCACCTGCTGCAAGGATCGAATAGACCTCTACAGCCGTTATTTTGTGCGCAAGAAAGTTCCAACTTTAATTTATCATCGAAAATACTACAGTTCTCTTACAAACGCTTCGGAATCCCAAAAGGCGTAACTTGAATTTTGTGATATAACATGAGCACTTTCGTTTAGTATCACCCGAGATATTGGCAAATCAATTTCAAGGAATTAATTCATTTTGCCTTATTTGGATGGTTTTCAACAATTTTTTTTACTCTTTTCGAGTGGTAATAAAACAAAAATATAATTGTTTAGCTCAATTTCACTTCATACAGCTAGTGTGACGAAAAGCTCAAAATTTAAGTTATGAATCAGGGATATACTTTTCTTGAGTTACGCAGCTTTTATAGTACCTGCATAGTGAAGCAAACGACTTAATTTCTGGATACTCTCTGCCACTGGTGTATTCTTTGTCATTGTACAAAATAAGCGGAAACTTTTAAAGTAGAAAATACTACTTAAAAATAAAAATAAATTATTCCTATCACGGCGTCTTTTTATCGAGATGCTGGCGAAAACAACAGATCGTTTCATTAGGAATAAAAATGCATGTGATGTTAAACATCTTACAAAATTGACACTACATTCTTTGTGTATTTGTGGATCCTTTTATGACCTGTAAAAAGACATACCGTTTTCTACATAGCTTGCAGTTATGGTTTTAAAATCCCTGACGATGTATTCAATGGTATCAATGATATCCAGCTCATCTGGGTATAAAAATCAACCAATAAGAAGCCAGATCTTCGACAAAACTGAATTATCATTTCCTTCATTGCACATGACTTAGACACTCGAAAATATCGAGTAATTGTACTATATTTATGTGAAAACACGTTTATTTTTTCTCAAACTGCATGTTAGAATTTAAATTTTTCACCCTTTATAATATTAGTAGGAAGAATAAGGACAAATAACACCAGGCACATGATAACTCAGATTTGTCGAGACGCTTTATGACGTCATGATCTCAGATCAGCTCGATATTCGATGATATCGATTATATATCAATTAAATTGTTCAAAAACAGATTACTTTTCAAAGTTTACGTGTGTTCATTGGCGTAGCCAATCTGACGATTTGTCCCTCTAAAACATGAATAACTCTAACTTTCTAAAGATATGAATAATTATAATAACTCGAAATTTACATAGCGGGACAAAATCGTCTGGCTGGCGATCAGGAACCGCCAGGCTGTGTTTCTACCTATTCTGTCACTTGGTGTCACTATAATTCCTCTGCTTCTTTTCAATTTTAGGATGATTGTTAAAAAGTTACCTATTTCATTTTGTGTCACTTTGGATACAAATTAAGTGTTGTAGTGCATATTGTTGCTTACATACTTACTGATATAAGTTTATTGAAAATGGCTGCAAAGTTAGAAGAAGGTACGTAACACATATCGAAATCATAGCTAAAGAAAACAGTATTTCAATTATGTCACCAGAAACGTGGCAATTAACATTAATATTATGTCTTTTCTTTCGGTTAGATCTTTTCGAACAAACAGGACAGTACGAACCACTCACAACTCGTCTACGTAATATACTCCGTGAATACAAAGATGGTGTCGGTATCTTTAAAGAATTAATTCAAAATGCAGACGATGCTGGAGCTGGTAAAGTCAAGTTTTTGGTGGACTGGAGACAAGGAAGAACGGGGAGTCTTTTCTCCCCTGGCATGGCCGAATGTCAAGGACCAGCATTGTGGGCTTACAACGATGCTGTGTTCACTGACGATGATTTTGAAAACATCAACAAACTTGCAGGAGAAACGAAAGTCGGAGATATTTCAAAGATTGGTAGGTTTGGTCTTGGTTTCAACGCTGTCTACCACCTCACAGACGTCCCAAGTTTCATCAGCCGAGAACACTTGGTGGTCTTTGATCCGAACACTCACCATTTACAACATCACATTAGGGACAGATCCCGTCCTGGAATTCACATCAATCTTTCCGAGAAATCAAAGTCGTTAACACGTTACCGTGATCAGTTTCAACCATACAATGGCGTCTTTGGTTGCAACACAACGGAAACACGTCATAGATTCTGCTTCGACGGAACATTATTCCGATTTCCTTTCCGCACATCCGCCCAAGCAAGAACCAGCGATATTATCAAATCCCCATATGGTCGAGACAAGATTCAAGCCATTGTTTGTAGCATTTGTGAATGCGCTTCGAATCTTTTAATCTTCTCCCAACATGTGAAAGAAGTAGTCGTCTTTGAATTGGATAAATCAAGTCAACCAGACCAAAAGCGTTTGGTGCTGTCTGTGAAGAAACCAAGCGTTCAAGTCTTCCGGCAAGAGGGGACAAACAGCACAGAACCGTTTATAAAGCAGTGTTCCAAATGGTGGAAACAAAACCGTGATTCTCAAAACATTTGCAAGGAATTCCCATCCAGTTGTGAGCTTGTTAACATTGAGACCAGAAAGGAAGAGTCAGAATTGAGTGGATGTGACGGTCGATACAGAAGTGACGAAACTTGGTTGTTAGTTTCAGCAAGTGGGACTGACGATTCTCTCAAAATTGCTCGCTCACCAGAAGGTCGAGCTCGTGGCTTCTTGCCCTGTGGTGGGGCAGCGTTCGTGATTCAGAGAGCCTCCAGGCGGAATTCCAACTCTGATCTTTTTGGGGAACTGTTTTGCTTTCTCCCTTTGTCCATTTCCACTGGGCTTCCTGTCCATGTCAACGGGTATTTTGCCATCATGTCTAATCGCGTTGAAATTTGGAAACGATCGACTACAGGAAACCAACCAATCGAGGTGAATTGGAACGAAGCCCTGATGGAGGACGCATTAGCCAGAGCTTACATCATGCTTCTTGAAAACCTGAAAGATTCGATCGGTAAGATAAAGGATTACAAATTTTACAATCTGTGGCCAAGCAGTGACACCGTTGATATGAAATCCTGGGAGAAGCTAGTTCAGAAAATCTGCAGTGTCTTGTTGGATCCAAGAACCAAGTTATTTTACAGCGATGGAAATTGGAAGAGTATCAAAGATGGTTTTATTCTCAGCGATGAATTTACCGGGATCTACGAGACGACAGTGGAATTATTGCGATCTCTGGGGATCCATGTTTTCAGTTTGCCCCGTAACAGGTTGGAAACCCTAAGAAAATACGATCGATCCGGCATCCTGCAACGACGCACTTTGTCCTACACAAAATTTATGGAGCAAAATTTTTTTCCAAACATCAAGACTTTCTCTCCCACTCAGAGAGATGCCATCGTTTGCTTTGGATTGGATCGAATCCGATATAAAAAAGAATCCTCCTGCGATGCTCGCCTTTTCAAACAGAATGCCTCTATTTCAGTATCACTAAACGGGAGAAATTTGGTGAAACCTTCTAAACTTATCCACCCATCCAGTTCCCCATCGGAGTTGTTTTCCGAGCAAGATCAGCGTTTTCCAATCGGACACGGCCTGCGTGATGCAAACAGATTGTATGTTTTGGAAACACTCGGTATGGTGAACGATCTAGATTGGGCTGGAATCTACGAAAGAGCTAAGTCAATCGTTGAAACCGGAGGGCTCGAACGGTGTCGAAAGCTAATCGCATACATCAACAAGCGAATAGATCACTTGCCAATCCCAGTTCCATATTCAAGTCTTCTGCAACATTTACAGTTTCTGCCAGTGTTAAAAAAGCCTGTTGGTGAATTCATTTTACCGTGGAAAGGATCATCAAATTTGGTTTGTTCGCAGTTATACGCACCAAACGAAGTCTTCCTTCCAAAAGATGCCATGCTTGTTGGATCATCCTGCTTAATCGTAAATACATCCAATGAAGATGGTTGTGGAAAGATGAATACAAAAGTAAAAAATCTTTTAGGATTTTCCAGCCGTCAGCCTCAATACGAGTTAGTCATTCAGCAGTTAGAGGAAGCAATGAAGTTTTGGAGTAAGTTACCGAAAGAGAGAAAACAAAAAGCTGAAATGAGATCGGCCATTGAATCCGTCTGCCAGAGAATTTACCGATTCTTTAACGATGCGATCACGAGAAAGGGGTCGAGAAAGGGGTCGAGAAAGGGGTCGAGAAATCGAAGATTCCTGAGTGAGCTCGCAGTACGGAATTGGTTGTTTCTTCAAGGCACGTTTGTGGAGAGCAAAAAGGTGGCTTACACGTCAAGCGGAAACGGAGCTCCATTTTTATTCACCCTTCCATCCAACTACATATTGGAATATCGCAATCTTTTTGAAGCTGTTCAAATCAAGGAGACATTTAGCGATGAAGATTACATCAGCGCTCTTTCTGAACTGGAAAAAACAAAGCAAGGTTGGCCCCTGAATAGCGACGAATTGCAAGCTGCAATATTTTTCATCAGTCAAATAGATGTCGGAAATCCCACCGTGAAGAATTTCGTCGGAAAGATTCCACTTCCAGACACACATAGAATTTTGCGTCCAAGCAAAGATGTTGTGGTAAACCTTAGCTTATGGTTGAAAGATCCAGGTAATAACCTAAAAGTCCACGAGAAGGTACCACCGCAAACAGCACATTTCCTCGGCGCGAAATCTTTAAAGAATGTAATATTGAAGAAGTATTCACGTCGTATTGGCTACGGAGAGTCATTCGGGCAACACGAAGAGTTAACTGAACGACTAAAAGGAATTCTGGATGGATATCCGGCTGATGGAATACTAAAGGAACTTGTACAAAACGCTGATGATGCTCAAGCCTCGGAGATACACTTCATACACGATACACGACGTCTGAAATGTCAAAAGGTCGTGGTTGAAGGAGAAACGTCGGCGGAAGTGCAAGGACCAGCACTTTGTGTCTACAATGACAGACCATTTACAGACAAAGACCTGGATGGAATTAAGAATCTTGGTATTGGAAGCAAGCGAGATACTCCAGGAATGACAGGAAAATATGGAATTGGTTTCAATTCAGTTTACCATCTTACCGACTATCCCAGCTTTTTATCCAACGACGACACTCTTGTGTTTCTCGATCCTCATTCCCGATATTTTGATGATGATCGTGGCCAAATATTCAAAGCCATGGATGCAGAATTTCGAGATCTCAACTCGGATACACTCGACGGATATCTTCCTGGTAAATTTAATTTAAAAGGCTCTACTATGTTCCGTTTTCCCCTGAGACAAGAAAGGAATGAATCGAAGATATCCAACGGTTCTCCTGATGTGGAAAATCTTTTTCAGACCATGGGAGAGGACGCACGGAAGTCATTGTTATTTCTTAATAATATCAAGAAAATAACATTATCAAAGATTAATCTAAATGGCAAAATGGAAGAAATATTTTGTGTCGAGTCTGTGATCACTCCGGAGGATGAGAGAAAGCGTAGAGAACTGGGACGGAAGGCCTGCGATCTCAAAAACATTCCAACCGCTGAAATCGGATGGGAGGGAGTCAACTACACCCTAAAAATCTACGAAGACAAGAAGAAAGTCGAGAAATGGTTGGTACAAAGGTGCATTGGATCGATCGTTTCAAACTCCTCTCTAATACAGAATGGTGAAATCCCCGACGGACGTAATCTGGGTCTTCTTCCACGTGGTGGTATTGCAGCTCGACTGTGGAATCGTTCCTCGTTCTCGTTTGGTCAAAAACAATCAGAAGTTCGTGGCATTGTATACTGTTTCTTGCCTCTCCCACAGAATTGTACTAATCTTCCTGTTCACGTCAACGGTCATTTTGCGTTGGATAGCACTAGACGAGGACTTTGGACAGACACTGATGGTAAAGGCATAAAATGTGAATGGAACAACTTTATGAAAACCTCTGTATTACCACGTGCCTACGCTGATTTGATCATTGAGGCTCGTAAGCACCTGTGCGACAGTGACGACCAACTTTCACGTTACCATAGTTTCTTTCCAAGAATTTTTAAAGATAGTGCCTGGGCAACTCTTGCCATTGCATTGTATCGGCATCTTGGCCAGACAAGAGCTAGCGTGCTGCCGTTGCTGGTTCCAACCAAATCAGAAGACAAGGGGACTACTCATCTTGGTGGGTCTAACTACACCTCGAGCAGCGCTATTACTAACAAAACCTCACCTGCGCGTTTCAATCGCCCCGAATGGCTTCCTGCTGACCAAGCCTATTTCACCAGTTCACCAGTTGATGAAAATACTGATTTTCTGCATCTGCTATTACGAATTGGTCTCCCTGTGTTGCTTCAAACTCCGTATCGAATATACGATGGATTCAGATTTGGTGGTGTGACTTCGAACGAAGTAAGTCCAAACAGCGTAATTGGTTTTTTAAAAGAATTCAATTCGACAGGATCTTCTTGCAAGGTTGGAAATCTTCCGAAAAAGCTGCAAGCCACTGTAGTCAAAAGTGTTTCAGACTTGTTACTCTTAATAAAATATTGTCGTGCTGAAGAAAATTTCGGCAAACAGTTGAAAGGCTTACCTTTGCTATTAACACAAGATGGCTACCTGAGAATCTTTGAGTCATGTCATCCAGTGTTCCGTTCTACATTCGGGGATCTCATTCCAACGCGGTCTGAATTGTTTATTCATTCTGAAATTGTCCATCAAATCCCATCAGATTCTACCGAATCGGAGGAAGATATTGTTCGGAGTTTTACCGAAAAAGATCTCGCACAATTACTACCGCACGTGTTCACAGGCAAAATGTCTTTGAAGGCAATCAATTGTCGAACATGGACGTTCCCAACTAAAGGAATCTTGTCAGAACATTGGTTTAGACGACTATGGAAATTTCTACAAAATTACGCCAACCCTGAGTCCTGTAAAGATTACGTCCCTCTAAATTGTCTCTTGGAATGGCCAATTATTCCCACAACAGGTGGAAAACTTGTGACTGTCCAGAATGCGAAATCCATTTTGGATATGACAGCCTTGGGAAATGAATCTGCTCAACAAGAAAAAGTTCGCAAGTTCTTGATGAAACTGAAATGTCCAGTACTAGACAAAGAGATCACTTTTCAACAACATTCAAAAAACGTTCGTGCTATAACAGATCCTTATGTTGGCCACCCTTACAACGCGAGCGATGTCTTAATCGTTCTTTGCCACATGTTGAGGACAAACGAGCTCAGCATCTCTAAGGTTTCCAAAACTGACATTCGTGACTTTCTTCGGTTTGTGCAAGATGACTATGATAGGTTGGAGGATTTAGAGCAATGCAAACGAATGATAAAGGAATTACCGTTTCATAAAGCATTGGACGGACAGTTCGTTAGTTTGATCGGTACCTATTCTTCTTATGCTCTTGTTCCGTCTGGCGTTCCAGTGCAACAGTTAAATGAGCTTCAAAGTCGAGCTGAATGTCTTTTTTTGAACTCAGACGTATTATTCACCCTGCAGAGACTCTACATCGATCTTGGCGTCAGAGGTGGTCAAAATGTCACACAATTTTACGTGGAGTATGTCTTCAGATATTTCAAGATTTTCACCAGAGAAAGTCAATTGGAACATTTACGTTATATAAAGGACAACGTCTTTCCTTCATTTCCACAAGCTGGGTCATCTGCGAGGGACGATTTGCTGAAGAGTATGAGAGAAAATCCTTGTATTCCTGACGAAAATGGCCGCCTGCATCTCGTAGCTAACTTCTTCGACCCCAAGAACGAGCTGTTTAAAGTAATGTTTGCAGACGATCTTAAGAAATTTCCTCCGCCACCATTCAATGATACAAGTTGGTTACAACTACTTCGCGATATCGGATTGAAAGTTGCGATCACACCTCAGTTATTCTTGCAATTTTGTACGACAGTAGCTGAATATGGCAGGCGTTCTCCTATCAACGAAGAAACCTGCATTCAATCCAGAGAACTGGTAAAGTGTCTTTTTACGAAGAGAACCTTGCAAAAAGAGGCATTTCTTTCTGAAGTTTCGCAAATCAAGTTCATCGCTTCAGCTGTAGTAGAAGATGAATTAGCCTTAATTCACGAGCAGTACCAACGTCCACAAAACAGCTATCCACCTTTCATTGCGTTCCGTGATGCAGTTCCGTGGGATCACAGACTCATATCATGGACTACTGTTCCACTTCTTCCAGACTGGGCGCAACCAAACGATATCACAAAGTTTAACAACCTTGGTATTGCTTATTCTGGACCTGGATATATCAAAGTACTCAATCATCTGCAAAACATAGTCAACTCACCTTGCCTTGAATCAGTTGATGGTGAACATGGTGAACAGTTAAAAGAAATCACGAAGCTGATTTACCGGTTCCTCTCTGGTACCATGGAATGCTGTGGTCATAACCCAAATGGCAGATGCACTGAAGTTTGTTTAGATATTGGCAATCGCCTGAGAGGTAGTTCATGCATATTTCTACAGAAAGATAAAACCTTTGTGAATGCAGAACTATTGGTGTTCAAAGCTTCTGAATCATTCCGTTTGAAACCATTCCTTTTTCCCGTGCCAGATGAATTAAGAGAATTTCAGCATTTTTTCAAACGACTCGGTGCAACAGATAGGCCAACACCGCAGCAAATTGCCTACGTTTTAAGATCCGTCCACACACAGATCGGAGAAGGGGTTCTCTCTTCTGACCAGAAGAAAAAAGTCGTTTATTCGATGTATCAAGTTTTTCGTTTAATACAAAAAGGTGCAAGTCCTGATGGAATTGAAGAGTTATATTTGCCAAGTGAAAGCGGACAACTTCTCAAATCATCTGATATGATTTGCAAAGTTTCACCACGTTTTACGGAAGTGATAAAGAACCTTCAAATGCCTATTCTTTTGCAATTTGAAGAGTGTGGCCTTAGAAAGCCCGTTGATAGTTATATCGATGCACTACCAGCGCATTTAACTCCGATTAAATTTGATGATGTAGTCAGGGAGGAAGTCGCTTCTGAGTGCAAAAGTTCCACATGTTCCGAAGCTCGAAGTGGTGCCGTATGCCGTTTCCAAGAACAATTTCAGGATCTTTTGCGATCCGATGAATTCCAAGAAGGACTGAAACGGTTACTAGTCCACAATCAACAGGATCCACAGGAATTTGAAGAAATCTTGAAGAGACTGCAAACGAATACTACGATGAAGTGTATTGGATTTGAAAAAATCAGAGTCAATGTGATCGAACGTGTTACGAGTCTCTTATTGGATAATTTAGAGAAGAGTTGCTATGCAGTACAAGAAGACGGCGATTGGTCATTGTACATGCAACACGACTTAGCTGACGATGGAGGAAAGGTTTCAACTGCTGCCTGTGTTAATAAGATTCTAGAAGGTTGCATTAAAAAGGAAAATGGGCTGACCGCAATGCTCAACTGCACATCAGCAGGTGAAATTTCAGTGTCGTTGAATAACCTTGATATTACTCAAAGTACCTCCAGAAGCGCCGATGATTTCACTGAAGATGAAATGGATTCCGAGAGTGATGGTGAACGTGGGGACGGAGGAGATGGAGGGGGATTCAGTGGAGCCGAAGGGGATGGTATTGGTGGAACGTCTAATAGGCGGGGTAAAAAGCGCACTGCTCAGTCTCATGGTGGATATAGCATTGGTCCTAGTCATGGTTATGGAGATGGTGAATACTCAAGGTAAATTTAAACACATCAGAGCTTCCTGAGGCATAGTTGAGAGTTTTAAATAAAATTTAGCCAAGTCTACTGAGTGGTCCAGTGTTAAAAGGGCATTTTAAAGTCCAGAGATTCACCTTCGTAAGAACCTTCGACTTGTATCCACACATAGGGATATTGGGATAACAGTAGAATGCATGTAGTTAAAATTGATTAGTCGATTATGTAGTTAAAATTAATTGATTATGTCAGCTAAAATTGATAGCTTCGGGGGTAGAATTTGGGAGTGGGTTTTTATAGTACGGGCAAGTAATATGATATTATGATCACATTCGCGTTCCATCTGGATAATATAGTCTTTTAAACATCTAATTGATATGATTGACCTGTAGTATATAACTTTAAATGAATATTTTCCAGCTTCAGAGATGATACCGAAGACGAGAAAATTTTTCCGAAGGATTCCAGAGAAGCAATGCGATGGCTGCGACAATCCAGGAGTGATTTGAATAGTGCAAGGTGGTTACTCAAATCCGGTCCTCCTTACAATGCCCATGCATGTTTCCAGAGCCATCAGGTTGTGGAGAAATCCTTAAAAGCTTTGTTATTTTATCATTGTGGCATCTCTGGTGGTTTGCTCTCCTCCCACGACGTAGTGAGACTAGCAAGCAAATTCACAGAAGAAACAGGACTGAATGGGACTGCCACGAAATCAGTGACACGATTCGTCAAATATTACTTGAATACTCGTTATCCCAATCGCCAGCCGTTTGATATCGTCCCATGCGATGCTTTTAGCGACGATGAAGCAAAGACGGCCGTTGAAGAAGCATCTAAACTGTTCGACTTTGCTGCGAAGGAATTGAATGACCAGTGGCTAGAAACGAGAATGGTTTCGCCTCTGACATTTTAGCGAGATGAAGATAACTTGGAAAACAGTGTAGTAGTGACGATTTAGTCACGGTATTCAAATTTCAATTATTCCTCTATATACCGTGAATATCTATATACTGCATGTGAATATCTATATACCGTGAATATCTATATACTGCATGTGAATATCTATATACCGTGAATATCTATATACTGCATGTGAATATCTATATACCGTGAATATCTATATACAATCGCTCTACTGTTCCACGCACTCTATAGCAATAGAGTGACACAACGGGGATGACAGTTGGGAAACGGGTTTTCAGGCAAAGGCTGGCTTACACTTACAGGTACAGTCGGTGCGGCCGAATTGGCGCATGCTCTTTCGCGTACGTACGTGCAAGTGGAGGCCGGCCTTAAAATATGCCACCACGGTATTCCTACCCGTTGCATGATTGCCTAGGTTATTTTTTCCTTATGGCTGCTTTCATATAACATAATTCGTTGAAATTCGTTGTTATACGAAATCCGACACATGAAAACCGACACTGAAAATTCAAAGAACAAGATCAGGCTATAAGTTAGTTATTTATTACTTTGGGTATCTTTGCTTCGCGACTCCATAAAGCCGGAAGTGGTTAAAACATAATTATAGTCATGTAATCCATGCATCTCAAATCGAAAGTGATTATTACAGGAAAGATATAAACAAAATTTCTTAAAATACTGATACGTCCAAAGGCCGTTTATGTACTAATACGAATTACTGTAGATTTGAAGAGGCTTTTGCTACACAGCCAACGTGTGTGTACGACAAGAATCTGAACGTAAGTACAGAGGATATATAATCAATATTAAAACAATGTCAGAGTCATATATGTGTTCAAACTTGTGTCGGTAACCTGTGTCTGTGACTTTTAGAGCGTTAAACGTTAGTCTTCTACCGCACAATTACAGCAGTTTATGTCGATATTGTCGCAGATCATAGCTGGAACTTGTGAATCTTGTATTAAAGGGCGATATTTGTTGAAATTTGGGCAAGGCTTTGAATCCATATTATTATTCATCATATTAAATTAAGCGCAGAGGGAATATGACAACATAAAATTACGAAGTGGCTAGACAGCCGGCAGCCGGCTGTATAGTTTTTACTTGTCAAGCCTAAATAACCGGCAGCCGGCCATATTGTTGCTTGAAGTCAGCTTGAAATACTAAACGGCCGGCAGTTATCTAATCTGCAGTATCCACGTATTGTCTACACGAGTATCCTAATACAAAATGCCAAGAATTCGTATTTTCGCACGAATAAAGTTTATTAAATGCCATTGTATATATATCGTGTTGTTTTATAAATAATTTGCAGTAATTGAGCCGTCATACATGAGGAATCCGAATATTTTCCCCTTTTTTTACTTGTTATTCTCTGTTTGAAGAAAATGGTTTCGAGTACAAGATATTTGCGACTCGTATAAACCAGTAAAACCACTACTCAGAAGCTTTTGTTTATATGTATTATTGCAAAAGCGCTGTCTGGCCCCTAATAACCTGGGAACAAAAACGTGCGCGACGCGCGAAAAAGACACGCTATTGCGCGCCTACGCGGTATATACAGATGGCGGGAAGTTGGAATATTCAACAAGTCAATTTGTAATACAAATTTCCAAGATTGTATCCATATGGCTGAAAACAGTAAAGGTAAATTGGAATACACTTAGAAATCTTGCTCAAACTCAAATATTTACTTTATTTACTAAATTTTAAACTATTTGTTCAGAAGAGATCGCAGCAAATATCAACCTAAGCCTAGTACAGGTATCTAATAATCAGTGGCTCAATGACGAGGTAAGACAAGCTTTATACAATCCATTTGGCGTATGGCTACTGTTTCCCAAATCCCAATGGCAAAGCTAACCATAGTGCAAGTGGTCATCGAATGGTCATCCACACATTTGCTAGCCCCCCCCCCCCTCCCCAACTGACTAAATATACCCCTAAGGAATTAAATCCGCTTTGTATAATCCAGCCAGTACCATCCCTACAGTATTGTATCATTCTGTTCTTGTTGGTGCTTCCCATTACGGTGCAGAGTTCTATGGTGGGCCGTACTTTGACCCACTGTTGATTACTACAATGCATTGCCACATTACTAGTTTACTGTATGGTATTTATACTCTGTCCAACAGATGAACTTACACTCATTTAAGGGAGAGTTTTGCAGCTTAAGGATAAGGCAAGCTTTCCTTAGAGGTTACTAATTTATAATCATTAATTGTTTGGTTCCTTTCTAGATAATAAATTTCTATGGAAATCTTCTACAAGAATGCGCACAGAAGATGCCTGTATGTATATGATTCATTATGTTATGCTACATACATGCATGCACTTCATAATCAATTAATCAAGGATGCTATGTCTAAACACACTATTATACTATAAGCTGTTGAGGAATACATGGCCAATTGCAAAACCATGCATACATTCAAGGCAACCATGGTGTCCCATGATATTGCACTGTATGGTATTACTACACAATAGTGTACATGTGTTATGAATTTTATATGTGTCTTGATCATATATTCCATTGCATGTTCTCTGATAATAATTAGAATAGGTGAGCATTGCTAGGTTTACTGTATATGTTAATGTTATAAATTGATTAATTAATTATTGGTATATATATGTATATTGTCTCTTACAGAATGTATCAATCACAATTAAAAACAGCTTCTGTTTCACAAAGTTTAAAAAAGAGGAATTTTCCAATTCATTTGCTAGATGGATGGACAAGGTACACCTGTAGCAACTGGAGAGCCTGCTTGCAGGCTATATTATTAATAATATCAATGCGCCATTCCTCTTTTGAATTTCGAAAGTTAACAGTACAGCAGAAAAAAACATGTAAAATACAGAAAATATATAGCCCTGTGATGTTGGCAAATTTTTTATATTTTTGTATTTGTGTGGAAAATGCTTACCCCTTTTTTTAAAGTAGTAGGGGATTAAGCTATACTGTTTAACTTGCCTAGTCCGAAAGTCTAAAAAGGAATGGTGCATCTCTGTAGGTGGTAAAACAATAAACAAAATAATAAAACAATCATGTGTTAATTACATTTTTTCTGTTTTTAAAAGTGACTGACAATACCTCGATCAATTAAGTAGTACTGCTCTAAATTGTATGCATTATTTATGTTGCAACACTATAATTATGTTGAGAAATAACAAGATATTGCTAGATAGTCAACTGTTAATTACATATGATAAAAAATAATAATTTATTTGTATTTTTTAGGATAGTTCAGTTCTAAGTGACTTGCTCATGTTCCCTATCAATGAAGATAAACACTGGACACTATGTGTATGTATGACATGTGCATGCATGGACTAGCAGAGTAGACTACTTTATTAGTGTACTACATATGACATATTGTATAGTATATTTTAGCTCACATGTACATGTAATTAAGTAATTTTGTATCTAACCAAAGGTGGTGGACAAAAGAAATAAAGTTGTCACCTACTATGACTCCTTGGGTGGTACAGATTGCATACCTGACTATGTTGTGGATCATTTAAAATTAATAAGGTAATACGTCAATTCAGAAGTAATGAGTATAAATGCAGTCCTGTTAATTATGTACTTTGTCTAAATACACATTTATTTTTAGAAAACTTGTTACTCACCTATACCCTGAACATAATTCAGAGTCTTGGAGTTTTGGGACTGCAAAAGTAAGTTACTAGCTGTCATATGTGCATAGCATATAGCAGTACGTTGGAAGGCAATTAAGACAGATCACTGTAGCATAACAGCGAGCAAGACAGATCATGCACTGATATATGTTCATTGTTAAAAAGTGGTATTAGTCAGCTTTGGATGATTTAATTGACCCTCGGCCACATATAGTAACATAAAATTTATAGTAACATAAAATTATTATTTTGCAACCAAAATGCTATGATTAGAGCAGGTAGTAGCTATTGTTATTGGCTGCTAGAGTATCTTCACCTTGTTGGTCAATGATGTCACTGTATTCATAAAGATCCTTAAAGTTGTTACTTCAGATAACCCCCGACACTAGACTTGGATGAAACATTGGGTCTTGAATTTCTAAGTGACAGAGATACCTGGTTGCTGTGAGCAGGCTAACTTTATGTTATAATTAAATGTTGCTGACTGATTAGAAACGGAGGCAGTTTATGTTAATTAAATATTATTTTGTTCATTGACACAATTTATTAGGATATTCCGAAACAAGACAACTACATTGACTGTGGAGTATTTCTGTGTCAGGTAGGTATACTGTAATATGCAAAACAATTATGATAGGCAATCAGTATTAAAATGCTATGATCATTAAACCTGGTATGTCTTTTTAAACTATAAGAAATGTCTATAAGAAATAGCTATAAGAAATAGATGGATGTCCTCTTGAAAATTTAAATTCAGTTTTGTAGTAAGAATGCAGTATGGCTGGCCATACTGCATGTTTACTACAAAACTAAATTTTCAAGAGGACCAAGGATCGAGAGGGGGGTCTTCAAAAAATATAAGATAAATATGGGGAGGTCTTGAAAAAGTATACAACTTTTGTGGTTTTTTTGTGTCAAAATGTTGGGTTTCTCCTCCACCCCCCCCCACCTACCATATTTAATGACCGGTCCCTTAGCAATAAAAACATCAGGCAGAAAATAAATTCTAGTAAAAAATATTATTGGCCAGCAAATAATACTCCAAAGAGGCATAATAATTTAATAAAATTTTATTCAAGTAACGTTTCGTTTTAACGTTGCTCAATACAATTTTGATATGCCTTTGTCAAATATTATTTGCTGGGCAAGCTTGAGGGCAATAATATTTTTAACCATAATGTTTTCTATTTCTTCAACTAGTACATGAAGCATTTGGTATTTCAACAGCCATTCTCATTCAACCAGGTATTGCATTTAATTAACTACCTTTGCCTTGTATCCTTGCCTTTGGATTTTTAGTTTGTTAGTTACATGGTGTAGTATATCTGTGATGGCAATGTGTCGGTTTCTTAGTTTTGAGTTTTGGTCCTGCAGTAATTGGTCTCCTAAACTTTTACGTATACACAACCATCATAGTCCTGCATAGCTGCTGTGTGTTTGTTTATTATGTGCAGTATATGTGCTTATTAATTTAACAGTATGTAAAGTAATTCATTAAGCACCATAGCTGTTATACATATTTGCATTTATAGAAAGATATAGCAAAAATTCGATTGGATATGGTGAATGAAATAAGAAACAAAGAAATTAAAGCATGGTAATGATCTGCCAGTTTTGTCACAGTATAATTTATACAGTAGTGTAGTGTACAGTTGATTAGTCGTCACAATGTTGCCATGTTGCCTGCTACCACTCAAGTATTAAAGTTTTCTAAGCATGTTATTCATCATAATCCATTCTATCCTCTCCTGAGATGTTTAGTGTGCAATCATTGAATTCAATACTTTAACTATTTTCATATGTCTTCACATTTAGCGCATTAGAGCGACCATCTGTAACATCACCAGAACAGACTGCGATAGTGTTGCCAGATGATGTAGTTAAATCCTCCCCCTTAAGTGAAACAGGTGACATCCTCTCGATTAAAGAAGAAGTAGATCAAGATGCTAGTAATGACATATTTTACGTTGGTAGAAAGTTCTATACTGTAAATGACTTTAATGAGGCCAAAGCCAAATATGAGGATATTCACTTTTGCGAGCTGTGGAAACGAGATGTCAGAACCCTTGTATCTGCACAGAAGCGAGTCCCCAAACGAGTAGCAAATGCTGAGTTGAGCCTCCAGTACTACTCCCTGAAATTAAGCTGCAAATTTGGAGGAAGAAAAGCAGAGAATAGAGACGACAGAAAGCGTGATACTAAAACCTTTAAACAAGGATGTCAGTTCGAAGTTTATATTGTTTTGTCCACGGACGGAAAAGCGTTAGAAGTTATGAAAATGACCATGGATCACAACCATTCTCTGTCAGAAGAACTGTACAAACATCTACCTCGTCAGCGAAAGCTCACTGGTGCACTGAAAGAGGAAATCCAAGGTGCAGTGCGCCTAAAAGCTAACAACAAACTGCTGCAACAGAAAATACAAACCACGACAGGACAGCGAGTAACATTAAAGGATATTTCAAACTTGAAAACCAAAACCAAGTCGAAAATAAATAGCAATGACCTTGACGTCGTCGTGGATTATCTGAAGACAAAAGAAGGCGCAGTTGTAGAAGTAGCAACGGACGAAGACAGCAATTTTAAGTCTCTTTTCTTTCAAGACCAGTACATGAAACATGCGTACGACAGGTTTCCTGAGCTCCTGCTTGTGGATGCTACTTACAAACTTCTTGATTTGAGAATGCCACTCTATGTGCTGATGGTAGTGGATGGAAATGGCCTTAGTGATATTGTCGCCCTTCTAATCGTTGCTGAAGAGAGTGAAACTGTCATAACAGCAGCCATGGAAGCATTTAAAAGGCACAATCCAGCTTGGATAAGGACTACAGTAATCATGTCCGACAAGGATTTCACAGAACGTCAAGCCTTCGCCAAATGCTTTCCCAGCGCATCCCTACTTATATGCCTTTATCATACACTTCGAACTTTCAGAAGGGAGATAACAGTTGAGAAAATGGGGATAACGTCAGGTGAACGGGACAGAGTTCTTGAGATATTAACCGCAATAATTTATTCCAAAACAGAAGAAGCCTATGAAGAAAACGTAAATCTGTTAAAGGAAACCAAATCAAAAGCTGTAAGAAACTATTTCTTTGACAATTGGCACCCTATAAAAGAGCAATGGGTTTCTTGTTTTAAGGATTCAACTTTTAACCTTGGTGAAACAACCAACCAATCGTTTAGAGAGTGCTAATGCGAAGATTAAAAGTGTTTGCTCTCGCTATGCAACACTTTTACAATTTTTACAGAAATGTTTGCACTCCTTGGAACATTGCGGAATGAAAGGACACACCAGAAAATTATGGCAACATTACGCAAGCCCATATCAATTGAATCGTGTGAGGAGGACATCCGCACATATGCTGAAGTTCTAACACCATACGCTTTCAAACACCTTAAGCGTCAAGTTGAACTTGCCAAACGTTTAACCGTACAACAGGTTTTGTCCGAGAACAAAGTTTTAATAAAGAGTTGTACCTATGGTGAAGTAACAGTGTCAGGTAACACTTGCCAATGCACGTATCCTGTGAAAATGGGACTTCCATGTAGACACATCCTTAAAGCCAGAACTGCGCTTAAGTTATCTCGATTTGATCCTTCCCTCCTCTCTGCCAGATGGACCGTTGAATACTAATAAAGCTTCTGAGGCAGCCAATGTGCCAACCACATGCGGCATCAGCAACGTCGATGTCCTTCATGAAAGTAAAGAGAAATCTACCACTTTGACGCAAGCCCAGAAATTCCACAAGGCAATGAATGTGGCACGAACCCTGGCTTCACTGGCAAGTGAAGGCGGAATGAAGACATTTGACAGTAGAATGGCTGATCTGCAACAAATTCTCAACCTTTGGCAAGCACAAGACAGTCTTGGAAGATGCAGCAACACTGAAGACACAACAAATATTGATGAAGAAAAGCCCACCAAAACCCAAAACGAACATTTTCGTAACAAAGATCATGACATACCCTATGATAAAAGAGATTTTGGTCCCATTCCCCGTGATCAAAAGAAGGCCAGTAGAAAAACAAATCAAATGTTCCAGGTGACGTTGCCAAAACTTCTCCACCATCCTCGCTGATAAGTCTAAGACTGCTGGTACATCTTCACAAGTAAAGAGCAAAGAAAATGATTGCAAGCAGAAAGAGCTTAAAAACATAAAAATGCCACCGAAAATGCTCAAGAGAGGAAGGCCCAAAGGAGCGGAATTAACTGTCATTGGGCTACCCAAAGTAAAGAAAGCAAAGAAAGGGTTGCTGCCATTTTGCAAGGTGAAAGCAGTAGAAAAGGACAGGATTCTTTTAGAGTGCTTTGTCCGTTGTTCAGTTGCTAACAACGCAATCCAAAGTGGTGATTTAATACCACCAGAAGAAGTCGAAACAAATCCTCTTAAGCTTCCAGACATGATTCGTGACAAAGAGAATGTCGATTTGAATAGGATTGAGAAATATTTTGTTGCCAATGCATGGAAAGTTGTTCTTAATGTCAGTGAAAAAAAGAACAAGACAAAGTGGATATGTCCTGGATGTTCAACCACAATCAGCAGCAAAGATGAAAGTGTAGCATGTGAAAGGTGCCTGTGTTGGTATCATATTAAATGTACTTACTGAAAAGACCACCCAAGACAAGAATTGGTTTTGCAGCAAATGCAAAGCTAAGCACGTATAAAACTGGTCACTAATTACTAGACTTTGGTATATAAGACAATGAACACTTATACTTAATAATAATATTTTGATAACTAAAATCATATTTACACATTTTGATGTAAAGATGGATTTCTCGTGACGTAATTTGTTTAGATTGCACTGGAGGCAGAAGAGAAATCAATAAATCATTTTCACTAACATAGATTTAACAACATCAAGCGACCAATCATTAATTTTTGTAGTTTAATAATAAGTACTTCCGCCTCCAACACAAACATTGCAACCCGTCTATACAGTCTATATACATACTTTAATATTAACCAAACCTGGCACTACATAATTTTTGGTTCCAGCAACGATATTGACTAGAAGCCTTACAAAAATATATTTCTTCATACTTGCACACCAACTGAAATCCCGAAATTACGCCATCGCAAACGAAGAATACTGCCGGCCGTTTAGTATTTCAAGCTGACTTCAAGCAACAATATGGCCGGCTGCCGGTTATTTAGGCTTGACAAGTAAAAACTATACAGCCGGCTGCCGGCTGTCTAGCCACTTCGATAAAATTAATAATAATAAACAGCACACTATAGGCCGACTAACACACCACAACACTATAAACACTATAGGCCGACTAACACACCACAAATCCACAATGTAGAGTCACTATGTACACTGCGTTACTAAGCGTATATATCATACGTAGGATGGCAAGGCGAGGTAGATTTAAGTCCCGAGGAATGTCGTGAGTATTTGTTAATCACATCGCCATCAAATTGATACAACACAACAGCTTTGTTGAAAACATTGTCATTGTCATTAATGACATTATGTCTTAGAAGAATAATTCCGCACACATCTGTAGTTTCAAATAGTACTACTGACATACTTCCCGCGTCTTGAGATGCAGACGTTGTAAATAATGCGTTAAATTCTGAGATTTGCAGCTGTCGACGCCTAGAACTATCAGATCCTAAAATATTTATTTCGATTCCTTGTGTATTCGCGGATTCTATTACGACATTTTGGCCTGTCAGTGCGAAAGGTAGACTATATATCGTAGTGTATTTGTTTGTTTGCCAGTCATTAATTCTATTTTGTAACCATGCACGGCTGGCACGGTAGCAGACGACTTTAAAAAATACAAAGTAAAACTATATTTGAAAATACAGAATATTGGCTATACAGAACACAAAAACTGCACTTTGTCTTTGGTATACGGGTGAAATGATGGTTCTCGGTTATAACTGTATGTAATCTGCCGCCATACAAAGTATTCAGCCGAATGTAACTGAATCCTATAACATAGCTACATGCAAAAGACCATTTTAACGCCCCACCCCCCTCCCCCAAGGAAACGAAGATTGAATTTATTTATTCAACTTTGCCAACATTTGCCAGCTTTCGCCAATTACAGCGGTCCCATTTATTATATGAATTGTAGTCCCAAGGCCTATTTGCATGTGTGTTGTATCTCTGTGGCACTATGAGAATTCTGCCTGCATTTTTACAAATGTAGACACCTTGTTAGGAAGAATGATTTGTGGGGGAAGGGATTTGCACAAGCAAACATTTGCCTTTTGGGCATTTATGATTCGGCCGAAATTTGACGTCATGATTTGACAATTTAGGTGATTGTAGCTGATAGAAAGGAGCTACATAGGTCGTCACGCTATGTAATCGCGGGCACATCATTCTACCTTGAATGCAGCTACTTCCATTTCTGCAGAAATATATGGAAAATGGCAATGCTGTTTGAGGAAGGTAGGTAAAAATTAAATTGTGTCCAGTATCCAGTTGGCAAATACTGCTAAACAGTATTTAACATGGTCCTTAATTTAAAGACCTTATATAGTATCAGTACTGATCCAATTAATAATTTTGAGATTTGGTCCTGGCCTGAATTGTATTGCTATTATTTTCCCCAATTTATTTATTGATTTACCTATAGTTATACAATAACAGCTGTGAATACATCGATATTACTGTACGACGTTTTTTTCAACAGATCTCTTTGAACAGACAGGACAGTATGAACCACTCACAACTCGTCTACGTAATATACTCCGTGAGTACAAAGACGGCGTCGGTATTTTTAAAGAATTGATTCAAAATGCAGACGATGCTGGAGCTACTAAAGTCAAGTTTTTGGTGGACTGGAGAAAAGGAAGAACGAGGAGTCTTTTCTCCCCTGGCATGGCTGAATGCCAAGGACCGGCATTGTGGGCTTACAACGACGCTGTTTTCACTGACGATGATTTTGAAAACATCAACAAGCTTGCAGGAGAAACGAAAGTCGAGGATATTTCAAAGATTGGTAGGTTTGGTCTTGGTTTCAACGCCGTCTATCACCTCACAGACGTTCCAAGTTTCATCAGCCGAGAACACTTGGTGGTATTTGATCCGAACACTCACCATTTAGAAGAACGTCACATTAAGGACAGATCCCGTCCTGGAATCCACATCAATCTTTCCGAGAAACCAGAGTCCCTAACACGTTACCAGGATCAGTTTCAGCCATACAATGGCGTCTTTGGTTGCAACACAACGGAAACACGTCATGAATTCTACTACGACGGAACATTATTCCGTTTCCCTTTCCGCACGGCCGCCCAAGCAAGAACCAGTGATATCATCAAATCCCCATATGGTCGAGACAAGATTCAAGCTATTGTTCGTAGCATTTGTGAATGCGCCTCGAATCTTTTAATCTTCTCCCAACATGTAAAAGAGGTAGAAATCTTTAAATTGGATGGATTAGACGAACCAGACGAAATGCGATTGGTGCTCTCTGTGAAGAAACCAAGTGTTAAGGTTGTCAGTCAGGAAGGCGTGAAAAGCAAAAAACCGTTTATCAAACAGTGTTCCAAATGGTGGAAAAAATACCGTGAATCTCAAAAGTCCTGTAGTGAATTCCCATCAAGTTGTGAACTTGTTAACATTGTTACTACAAAGGAGCAATCGGAATTAAGCCGATGTGAACGTCGATACAGAAGTGATCAAACTTGGCTTGTAGTTTCAACAAGTGGGACTAAGGATTGCCTCAAAATTGCTCGCTCACAAGAAGGGAAAGCTCGTGGTTTCTTGCCCTGTGGTGGGGCAGCGTTCGTCGTTTCTTCTAATCAGAATTCCAACCCAGATCTTTCTGGGGAACTGTTCTGTTTTCTTCCATTGTCTATTACGACTGGGCTTCCTGTGCATGTCAACGGCTTTTTTGCCATCATGTCTAATCGCGTTGAAATTTGGAAACGATCGACTACAGGAAACCAACCCGTCGAGGTGAAGTGGAACGAAGCACTGATGGAGGATGCATTAGCCAGAGCTTATATCATGCTTCTTGAAAACATGAAAGATTGGATCGGTAAGATTAAGGATTACGAATTTTACAGTCTGTGGCCAAGCAGTGACACCGTTGATATGAAATCTTGGGAGAAGCTAGTTCAGAAAATCTGCAGTGTATTGTTGGATCCAAAAACGAAGTTATTTTACAGCGATGGACACTGGATGAGTATAAACGACGGTCTCATATTGAGCGATGATTTTACGGGAATCTACAAGAAAGCAGTGAAAGTATTAACATCACTAGGGATACATGTTATATACCTACCTCCTAAGATATTCAAGACTCTAGCGAAATTCGACCAAGGTGGCATCCTACAACGACGTACTTTGTCGTTCACCCAGTTTATGAAGTCTTACTTTTTTGTAAACATCAGAACGCTATCTCGTTCCCGAAGAGATGCTATCGTTTGCTTCGGTTTGGATCGAATTATGAAAGAAGATGAACCACTTTCCAGCCACTGTCTCCACGAAATTGACCTTTTCAAAGCAAATACCTGTATTTCTGTATCAGAAAAAGAAGAAACCCTATCGAGGCCTACTCAACTTATCCACCCGTTCAGTGCTGCGGCGGGGTTGTTTTCCGAGCAAGATCACCGTTTTCCTGTTGGACATGGCCTGCGTACTGAAAACAGATTGTATGTTTTAGAAACACTTGGTATGGTGAAGGATCTTGATTGGGCCGGAATCCACGAAAGAGCTCAGTCGGTTGCCAAAACTAGAGATCTCGAACGGTGTCGAAAGTTAATAATCTACATTAACAAGCGAATAGATGAACTACCGTTAAATCTACATCGAAGTTTTCTTCAACATGTGAAGTTTTTGCCAGTGTCGAACAAACCAGTTGAAACATATCTTCTACCTTGGAGAGGATCAATGACTTTGCCTTCACTACAGCTTTTTTCGTCAAGCGAAATTTTCCTACCGAAGGATGCCAAGCTTATCGGATCGTCCTGTCTTATTGTAAACACATCTAAGAAAAGCGGTTGTGGGAAGCTGAGTGAACAAGTGAAAAAGCTCCTGGGATTTTCAAGCCGTCGTCCCGAAGATAAGTTTGTTATTCAACAGTTAGACGAAGCAATTAAATTTTGGAGCCGGTTAACTGAAAATGGGAAAAAAGAGCCGGGAGTAAGGCTCGCAATTGAGTCAATCTGTCAGAAAATATACGAATTCTTTAATCATAAGATCGTAGAAAGTTCTCTGAGCGAGCTAAGTAAACGAAATTGCTTGTTTCTTCAAGGCAAGTTTGTGCGAAGCAATAAAGTAGCTTATACGTCCAAAGGAGATGGAGCTCCATTTCTATTCACCTTACCATCCGACTACAAAAGAGACTATCGCATTCTTTTTGAAAGGATGGAAATCAAAAACACATTTGATGATGAAGATTACATCAGCGCCCTTTACGAACTAGAAAAAACAAAACGTGGAAGTGCTCTGAGTGGCGATGAATTACAAACTGCAATATTTTTCATCAGTCAAATAGATGTACAAAATCCCGCCGTGAAGGATTACATTGGTGAGATTCCACTTCCGGACACTGATAGCATTCTCCGACGAAGCAAAGATATCGTGGTCAACCTGTGTTTATGGCTTGAAGATCCGGAAGATAATATAAAGGTCCACGAGAAAGTACCACCGCAAACAGCCTATGCTCTGGGCGCAAAATCTTTGAAGAATCGTATACTGGATGATTACGCACTACCCATTCGCTATGGTGAGTCGTTTGAACAACATGAAGAGCTAACCGACCGACTAAGCGGAATTCTTGATGGATATCCTGCTGACGGAATTTTGAAGGAACTTTTGCAAAATGCTGACGATGCTAAAGCCTCGGAGATACACTTTATACACGACACTCGATCTCTTGAACGTGAAAGAGTGGTGACAAAGTTAGAAACGTCGGCGGAAATACAAGGTCCAGCACTTTGTGTGTACAATGACAGACCATTTAAGGAGAAAGATCTCGATGGGATTAGAAATCTTGGTAAAGGAAGCAAGCGAAATACTCCAGAAATGACGGGGAAATATGGAATTGGGTTCAATTGTGTTTACCACCTTACCGACTGTCCCAGCTTTTTATCCAACGACGACACCCTTGTGTTTCTCGATCCTCATTCCCGATATTTTGATCATGATCGTGGAAAGATATTCCAGTCGATGGATGCCAGATTTCGAGATATATACTCGAGTACACTCGACGGATATCTTGCTGACCATTTCAAATTAGAAGGTTGCACAATGTTTCGTTTCCCATTGAGAAGAAAACGAAATGAATCCGAGATTTCTGCTGAGTCGCCGGACATGGAAAAACTTTTCCAGACCTTCCAAAAGGAAGCCCAAAAGTCGTTGTTGTTTTTAAATCATGTTAAGAAGATAACATTTTCGAAAATTCATAACAACAAGCTCAAAAAAATTTATCGGACTGAGTCCAATATTGCTCCAGAAGATGAATTAAAGCGAAGAGAGCTAGCACGAAAAATTGTGGATCTTCACGACTGTTCAACAGCAGAAATTGGATGGAAAGAAATTAGTTACACAATGACGATTAAGGAAAACAAGAAGAAAGTCGGGAAATGGTTGATACAGAAGTGTATTGGATCAGATACTCAAGCCTCTGAAATTTATGATCGAGAACACGGGAAAGTCCCAAATGGTCTGACGCTCGGTCTACTTCCACGCGGTGGCTTGGCAGCCCCTATATGGACTCTTTCATCGTCTTCTGATAAGGGTGAATCATCTTCCGACGAAGTAGAAACATCTTCTGAATCAGAACTGTCATTCATCGACGTAGACGAATCATCTTTCGACAAGGAAGAATCGTCGTCCAACGAAGAAAGATCATCTTCGGACAAGGAAGATTTATACTGGGACAATGAAGAATCAGCATCTGACGAAGAGAAGGAAGAAATGTCCGAATCGGAGGAATCATTCTATGACATATCCGAATCGTCTTTGAACAAGGAAGAATCATCTTCGGACAGAGAATTGGAAACATTCTCCGACCAGGAAGAATTCTCCTCCACGAGGGAAGAAGCAATGCGTGGCATAGTGTATTGCTTCTTGCCTCTCCCAGAGAACTACACTGGCCTACCAATTCATATCAATGGTCATTTCGCTTTGGATAGCACAAGACGTGGTCTTTGGACCGAAACTGATGGGAAAGGAGGAAAATGTGAATGGAATGACTTCATGAAAAGCTGTGTGTTAGCTCCTGCTTACGCAGCTTTGATCTTAGAAGCTCGTAATCATCTGTGTGATGATAAGAATGACAGCCAACTATCACGTTACCATAATTTGTTCCCGAGGGTTTCGAGCGATTCTCCGTGGGAAGTCCTTACTACTGGATTGTATCGTTATCTTGGACACACAAGTGCAAAAGTGTTGCCATTGCTTGTTCCAACTGAGTCGGGAAATGATGCAAGTTGTGTCTTCGGCCATGAGATATCGGTAAACGGTGATACCGAAGAACCCAATCCTCAAAGTTTTGCATGTAAAAGTTGGCTCTCAGTTGACGAAGGATATTTCAAGGAGTCTACTGAATTGAAGAATGACTTTTTGCATCTGTTATTAAGAATTGGACTGCCCGTGTTGCTGCGCGCTCCAAACCGAATATACCGCAGTCTTGCATCTGCTGGGATAAGTTCGAATCGGATCAGACCTGCAAGCGTAATTAGTTTCCTAAGAGAATTTAAATCACAAAGATCCACTTGTGTGATTGGAAATCTTCCGAAAAAATTAGAAACCACCCCAGTTAACAGTATCGCTGAATTGTCTGAGTTGGTAGAGTATTGCCGGGAAGATGACAATTTTGACCAAAGACTATCAGGCTTGCCTCTTCTTCTAACACAAGATGGCTACCTTCGAGTTTTTCGACCAAACCAGCCTGTATTTCTTTCAGAATTTGGGGACCTTTTTCCAACTCAGGCGCACTTATTTGTTCATGCTGAAATTGTCTGTCAATTCCCGCGAAGCACTACCAAAGCAGAAGAGAATGTTATCCGAAATTTTACAGTTGAAAACTTGGCTGGACTACTTCCGGGTGTGTTCACAAACAATGTCTTAAAAGCTGTTGAAGATGATGGAACACAGGCACTCTTAGCTGGAAGAATACCATTAAAAAAGTGGCTTAAACGGTTTTGGGACTTCTTGCAAAACTACGCCAGGCCTCAGCCCGGTGAGGATTCGGTCAGATTAGATTGCCTATCGAAATGGCCGGTGGTTCCGACGACTTGTGGAAAGCTTGTGACGCTTCAAGACGCAAAATATATTTTGGATATGCCCGTTCTAAGGAATGACGAATCTGCTGAAAAAGAGAAAGTTCGCACGTTCTTGACTGAGCTGGAATGTCCAGTACTAAACAAAAAGATTACCCTTCGGAAAAAAGTTTTCAGGAATACAGAAAACATTGGTGCCATAACTGATTCTTATGTTGCTCACCCTCATAACGCGGAGGATGTCTTGGTTGTGCTTTGCCACATGTTGAAGTCAAACGAACTCGACATTTCAAAAGTTTACGAAGACGATATTCGTAGCTTTCTTCGGTTTGTGCAAGATAACTACAAAAGGTCAGGGAATTTGGAAAAATGCAGGGAAATGGTAAAGGATTTGCCGTTTCATAAAGCTTTGGATGGAAATTTTGTACGCTTGCTTGGTCACTTCTCCACTTATGTCCTCGTTCCTCCTGGTGTCCCAACACAACAGCTAGGTGCACTTCAAAATCGAACTGAATGTCTTTTCCTGAGCTCAGACGCATTATCCACACTCAAGGAACTTTACACAGATCTTCGCGTTAGAGGCGGTCACAATGTCACACAATTTTACGTGGAGTTTGTCTTTCAATATTTCAAAATTTTCACCAGAGAAAGTCAAATAAAACATTTAGAATACATCAATGAGGAAGTATTTCCGTCATTGCCACAAGGTAAATCATCTTACAAGACCATATTCTTGAAGACTATGAAAGAAACTCCTTGTATTCCTGACGAGAATGGGCACCTCTATTTTGCATCTGACCTCTTCTGCCAACACAACGACGTGTTTAAAGCAATGTTTGCAGACGATCTCAAGAAATTTCCTCCGCCGCCATTCAATGATGCAACTTGGTCACAACTACTTCGCGAGATCGGATTGCAAGTTGAGGTTACACCTCAGTTATTTCTCCAATTTTGTAGAACGGTGGCCATGAATGGACGTTCTTTTAGTAACCGACAAAGCCGCTTTCAATCCGAAAAACTTGTGAAGTGTCTATTTTCAAGAAAAGCCTTGCAAAAAGAAAAATTCCTTTCCAAGGTATCGCAAATCAAGTTTATTACCTCAGCCAAAGTGGCAGATGAACTAGCCTTAATTCACGAGCAGTACCAGTGTCCACAAAACAGCTATCCACCTTTCATCGCGTTCCGTGATGCTGTTCCGTGGGATCGCAGACTCATATCATGGACTACTGTTCCACTTCTTCCAGACTGGGCGCAACCAATCGATGTCACAAAGTTTAACAACCTTGGTATTGCTTATTCTGGACCAGAATATATCAAAGTACTCGATCATCTGCAAAACATAGTCAACTCACCTTGCCTCGAATCAGTTGATGGTGAACGTTTAAAGGAAATCACGAAACTGATTTACCAGTTCCTGTCTGGTACCATGCAATACTGCGGTCGTAACCCAGATGACAGATGCGCTGAAGTTTGTTTAGATATTGGTCGTCGCCTGAAAGGTAGTTCATGCATATTTTTGCAGGAAGGTAAAACGTTCGTGAAAGCAGAACAGCTGGTGTTCAGGATTTCTGAATCATACCCTTTGCAGCCATTTCTTTACCCCGTACCAATTGAATTTGGAGAATTACAGCACTTTCTTAAACGGCTCGGTGCAACTGTGAAACCAACACCGCTGCAGGTTGCACACGTTTTGACATCCATTCGCGAACAGATCGGAGAAGGAACGCTCTCTTCTGACCTGGACAACAAAGTGCGGTTTGCGATGCGTCTTATTTTTAATTTACTAGAAAAAGGCGGAAATGTTGATGGCATCGATGTCTTGTATTTGCCAAATGAAAGTCAACAACTTTTAAAGTCCTCTGAAATGATTTACGAAGTTTCGCCACGTTACACGGATATCAGAAATAGCCTTCAATCTCAGATTCTGTTGCGATTCACAGAGTGTGCCCTTAAAAAGCCCCCTGATTGCTATATTAATGCACTTCCACAGCATTTGATTCCCACGAAGTTCTCTGATATAATCCAGGAAAGAATCGCCCTAGAGAGCAAGCTTTCCATATGTCCTGAAGCTCGAGGTGGTGTCATATGCAAATTTCAAGAACAATTTCAGAATCTGATTCGATCTGATGAATTTCAGGATGGGCTTAAGCGCTTACTAGTCCACGATCAACAAAAGCCACAGGAATTTGAGCAAAGAATAAAAAAACTTCAAACGGAAGTCGAGATAAAGTGTGCAGGATTCGATTGCATAAAAGTTCATGTGATTCTTCGTGATGCAGATGATGTCTTTATGAATTTAGAGGAGAGTTGTTATGCCGTTCAGGAAAAAGGGAAATGGGCATTGTACATGCAACACAAATTGAAAGGTGACGGAGGACTGACTTTTACTGCCACTTGTGTTAACCAGATTCTTGGAGATTGCATTCAAAAGGAAAAGGGATTAATTGCAATGCTCCACTGCTCATTGCCAAGCGAAATATCAAAAGCTTTGGATAAACTTGGTATTACTTGCAGTACATCCAAAAGCGCTGATGACATCCCAGACTCGGACGATGAAATGTTATTGGACTCTGGGAGTGATGATGATGGTCATGGGAGCAAAAGTCATGTAGAAGCGAATGGTGAACGTCTGAGGACTGGCAGGGGTAAAAAGCGTAGTGCTAAGTCTCATGGGGGATATAGTATTGGTCCCAGTTCACGTGGTGGTCGTCGAGGTCGTACGGGTGAAGATTCCAGGTAAAGTAAACAAGTACAAAACTTCCTCATATTCCTCCGTAGGAAATGTTATTTTACATACCAAACACCAGGATATACGTAGAGGAGTACGTTAGACAGAATTGATCGTTTTATGTTGTTAAGTTTCGTAATGTTGCCATCGCTAGTCTATTTTTGTTTAATTGGATATATGAGCACGTACTCTAACATATGTCGAAATAAAGTTTAGCTGTATTTAACAGCTTTGATGTTACTGACAAGAATACGTCAGTCAAGTAGTTTAGCTGTAGAAATAGCTTAGATCGATGTAACAGACACGAATACTATAATGATTATATTTTGACGACTAGATTTAAAATTATGTCTAAAATAGTTGGGGGCGTCCAGAATAACATCAAACGAATTTTTCAGGACCGAAGACCACACTGAAGATGAGAAATTTTTTGAAAAAGAACCTGGTGAGGCTAAGCGATGGCTGCGTCAATCAGAGAGTGACTTGGGCGGTGCGAGGTGGCTCCTCCGATGTGGTACTCCTTATAATGCCATTGCTTGTTTCCAGAGCCATCAAGTGGTGGAGAAATGCTTGAAAGCCTTGCTATTTCACCACTGTGGCATCTCTGGAAAATTGCTACGCTCTCACGATGTGGAGGATTTAGCAATCAAATTCACCGAAGAAACAGGTCTAATGGATGAGACTGCCATGGAATCGGTGGAACGATTTTCCAACTATTACTTGAATACTCGTTATCCTAATCGTCACCCGTTTGACGTCGCCCCGTGTGAGGCTTTCAGCGACGATGAAGCAGAGACGGCCGTGGAAGAAGCATCCAAACTGTTTGACTTTGCTGACAATGAATTGAATAACAACGAGAATGGTTAGCGCAGATTGTAATTTTGTGCATATCTAATTTTTTAGCGAGGTGAAGATAAGGCGTTTAGCGAGGCGTTTTGCTTGTCTGTGTGTCCAATTCTATGCAGGTTGTTTTAAGTACCAATTTTAGTATTAATCAATACTACAATATAATAATAGTACAGGGGCAGGGAACCGATATAATCTTTAAGTGGGATTGGCACCGGTTGCCGTTAAAATGCTTGCTACAAATTGGTACAAGACAAATTTATTGAAACAAGAAACTTGTTGTCCTCCCTCCCCCCTGTGCCAATTCTGTTGTGGTAACGTGTGTTACTAGTAATTCAGTAGCTCAATATTATGTATTATATAACACCTTATTAAGATAATGTCTTTCAATTATATTATTATTATTTCACAAGTTGATCTTTTTTCTCCTCGTTTAATGGAACATTCCATCTTTCCTCATGAAAATATTCTTAGAATTGGTACGAGACTGATTCGCATGCGCATTTATTTGAAGTATCCCACTACCGTTTTCCGCTGATCGCATGGTAGATTGGTAGTGCATACTCAATTATAAAATTGCTCAATTCTCCTAATATTTACCCAAAATATCGCTTCAAAAAACGACTTTTATGACAAGAAAAAGACTACTTTATATCATTATGGTGGATACGGAAGGTAAATAGATACTAAACTACGTAAATACACGGTAAAACTGCCCATTATCGCAAGAAAAAGCTGCTTTGATAGCAATTCAAATATGTCCATATGTGGGAAATTTTGCAAGCGAGATGGGGTCAACCGGCTAGCGAGAATAGTATCTTTGACACTTAGCAGAAGTTTGAGTTCGAATTTAAGGTTTAATACTGGGCAACAAAACTATTACACGATTTTAAAAGTGACTCCAAATGCCACACAAGATGAAATAAAACAGGCATATTACAGGCTGTCAAAGCTCTATCACCCAGACACAAACCAATCTGAAAAGGCACATGATTATTTTACTGCGATAAACGAAGCATATAACGTACTGGGAAATGTGCCAGACAGAAGGAAATACGACCGAGGGTTATCGATAACACACAACCCAAAGGCGCAGCAAACCAATAGACAACAGCAAGCGCAACATTTTCATGGGAAAAGGATTGTTTATGATTTTGATGACTGGATGATAAAGTACAATCAGGAAGCAATGAAAAGGAGGAAAAGGAATTTTGCCATGAAAGAGAAATTTGAAAAACGGCATGTCACAAAAGAGATGGATATATTTAATCGTAATGTTATAGTTGCTGCTGTTTTGACACTAATTGGGTTGGTTGTGCTCATGAATGGCAAAAAGTAAAATTACAAGGATATCTGTTTTCTAAATTTTATATAACCCATACATGTAGTCTGTTTATAAGATTTTGTCTGGATAAACAAAAGGAAGTGTATAAAGTATATACAAGTGTTCAACAAGAACCCTTTTCTTTTGATTGGTGTGGGGGGGGGTATTTTGTCACCTTCCCCCTCTCCATATATTTTGTACCTGAGAACCCCCCCCCTCCCCAGATAATAATCTTGCCAACCTATTAACCTCATGCTAGCAAAGTAAACCAACTTTATATTGTAGAATAAACAAGTTTATTTTGCAATTGATATGAAATTATATTTATTATGAAATTGTATCAATATAAATGGTCACAGCTGCCTCAAGTGCAAACTTATTCCTTATTAAAAATAAAATGTAGAACCACACCTTAGTAAGAGCAAACTGATTAGTACCCTTGGCTGTATCCAAGGCACATAAGCATAAATATTGTCAGACTGCAACAGTTTTCAACAGTTGATACTCAGTCCAGATTAAAGATTCATGTGTTAATCAGTGAAATCAATCACCAATCCAATGACTACACAATAGAATTGCATGTGCAAACCTCTAAATTATCCATCCTGTACAAACCCCAGGACTGCCCGCTTACTGTGTCTAGCTAAATCTCTTGTCCATAGACATTCCATTTATGACTTTGGGTGCGAGATTGTATACAGCAAGTGACCTATACCTACACTACACTCATTTCTTTTCGGTGTTTTTACACTGCATGGTGACTGAGGCTCGATATTTTCGGGCACGTACCACAAACCTTGACATCCAATGTTTCAGCTAAAACTTGGAAAAGCTATTCTAGCTGCAAGCAATCCGGCATTTTCATCTCAAATTACCATCCCTCGCCGGTTTCGACTTTCGACATGAAATCCTAGGCGATGCGTTTCGTTTTATTGCTACTTAAATGAATTTACAACAGTTTTTTACTGATAAAACGTATACTCAATATAAACTCTTAGCCAATTTCAGGCTTAAAAACGAGAACTAACCTTGCAGTTTCATAAACTATACTTTGTTTACATATGAGGTCATGATTGATTTGTTATTAGGCGCCATCTTGGATTCTTGGTTTATTCAACTAAGCTTATTTCTGCTTTACAAGGGAACAAAAGTAAGTAATTTTACTTCTGACAGTCTTGTTTATTTTCTAACTGCTCATCATCGCTATCGTTTAGTTTGTGACCATTAAATTACAGTAAGGATAACCGTATGATTATTGATTCGTGCATTTTTTTAAAATCAACAAAAAAGGCGGGAATATTTTTTGCGAACAAACTATTGCTCTTATTGAGCATTTAATGTTTTGAAATGATTTCAAACTGCCGTGAATTTCGTAATAAGAAAATATTTGCCTATCAAACGAGTGTTTGAGTCTTGGAAGTCCTCTCGTCGGAGTCGTTTGTGTCAAGAAGTCTTTTTTTCGTGTTCCAGCTACTTCTATTTTTATGTGAGGAACTGTTAACGGGCGAGTTTTCACGCAGCATCGCGCTAACACGCTCAGCGTTTCGTTTTCTCATCCTCTCCTTTCCCAACAGCGATTCGTAGAACGCGTTCCTGAGCAAGCGATTGAGCCAGTAATAGATCAGCGGATTCACGCACGAATTTAGGAACGTCATGAGTTTCACGACCGCGTTGAATATCGGTTTGATGTTCTTGAATGATGGCTGGAAGCAATGCGGGCAGACCATTCGGAGAAAATAGTAAAAGGTTGAAGGGCCCCAACAAATCACGAAGGCCCCGACCACCAGTCCCAAAGTACGTGTTATATCGCGTTCCCTTTTTTGGGTGTTTTTATCCTTCATCTCGACCGCCGGCTGCCATTCGTATTGCGAGCTCGTGGGGTTGTTCCCTTTCTCTAAGAGTTCTGACTTTCTATTCCGAGAAAATCTCAACGCGTAACTTACTGTATACACGTGACAGAATAACATTACGAGAAAGGGCGCGAACACGTTTGTCGTAATCACCATTAAGCTCCACTCTCGGGTCGGGTCGTAAACGCACGGTTCGTCTTCGGTGCCTTTTTGCCAAAAGAAAGGTAGGGCCGCTACAACTGCGGCGTCGAGCCATGATATCGTTAGGAAAGCAATCATCTTCTTCTTCGATAACCACATCCTAGAAATTTATAAAATAATTCTTGGTTTGCATATGACGTCATAATCAATCATTCGGCGCCATCTTGGTTGGCTCTACAAAGTTTACTTTTGTTTTTCAAGAGAACAAATTAACGTTACCCCCTTTCCATAAACAGCCATAAATCCGAGTGTGATATTGACCTTACCTGTGTGTAACAGGTTTGCTGACTGCAATGAAACGCTCGAGGCTGATCGCCATCAGACTCAACACCGAAGCGTACTCCGTGAAGAAATATGTAAAACGGAATACATCGCAGGTGAAACCTTCCCACCATCCACCGCGCACGTGCTTTTTCGCGATATACGCGGGCATGGCCAACGCCCCGCACAGCAGGTCGGCGACGGCCAATGATATGATAGGATAGTAGACGACTCTGCGTAGGCCCATTTGCTTGTAGAAAACAAAACATACAAGACTGTTCCCGATCACGGATACGAATATGAACACACTCAGCACGATCGTAACGCTTAAATGAAGTGCATCTTCGTCGATTGTCGTACGACGGTCGGAACGGAACGCAGTGGATGTTATTGTGGTTGTTGTTGAAGTGTTAAATAGGTTTTCCATTATTTCTTTGTATGGCCTAGAAAAGGACATGAGTTTATGTTATTCGAATTTTTGGTAATTTTTTATCTTCAGACGTCTCTCACATTGTTATCTTTAATTATTTCAGTCATTGCCTGGTCCTTTGCTAGAAACCCTCTGAGCTTTTCGGCATATTTTGATGTGGGCGCAAGTTAATTGACAGAGGCGGGGCATTTACTAATGTTCTGCGTTTCCATCCAATCAAGAAAACTATTTATCATAATATTTTCAAAATAGTATCGAAAAAAAATCAATGTTCTACGTTTTCATCCAATCAACGAAAACATTTATCATAATATTTTCAAAATAGTATCGCTGTATCGGGGGAAATATGCATTTGTCGAAGTACAAGAAGCAATTTTTCTTCGGAAATTAATTTTTAATCAGTCTATGATCACTACTGCCTTCGGCAACTACTGAATTAGAACGTTGTTCTGGAAATATTTTTACCGATTGCAAAACTTCCGGAAGAAAATTTAAAATGCAACTCCGAAGTGAAACATAACTTACAGAAAACCATATTGCACAGGAATTACATCTTGCAATCAAAGAATTAATTCATGCACGCTCTGACCTTCCAGCCGTAAAACAACTTGGCATGCGGTTAGGCCGCCATTGTCTGTGTCAAAATTTAGAGGCTTAGGAATAATTGGACCTCTTTCAGTATTACTCCGTTTCCTGACAGACAGGAATATATATACAACATAAAAACTAGAATAATTGAAAAGGAATTTATAATATAACATTTATAGTACGCGCGTGCTGATTGGTCGAGAAGCGTGTTTCTATAACTGTATAGAAACACGGGAATTTTCCCGCCGAACTGGTCAAGCGAAGTAATGTAGTGAGAATTTGTAATTGAATCGAATTATAATATTTGTACAAAATCTTTTTATTGAGTTATATTATAAAAGAAATAGAAAACATTTTTTCCTGTGTTTCTATACAGTTATAGAAACACTTGTGGGAGTTTGGGAGAACTCGAAATAACGTGGAAAAACTCGCCCTACGGGCTCGTTTTCCCACTGATTATTTCTCGTTCTCCCAAACTCCCACGCGTGTTTCTATAACTGTATAGAAACACGGAAAATGTTTTCTATTTCTTAAATAGTGAATGTTTAGGAATAATTTATGAGAATCATTCTAAATGGCATTTAGTACCTAATACGCTTAACTCAAATGTCAGGTCGCGTAGTAAATTTTATCGGTTGCTGAAGACACTAAGTCTAATGATCGATTCCCCGAAGAACCTGTACGACGTGCAACTGGTGCAAGATGGTTTTCTAAAACTTGATTTAATTCTTCTATTGATTTATCTTCCCACTCGCTGCGACTACAAACGACTGGTTTGCATAAACTGGTTGTGATAAACTTATAATTATTGTTCGAACTCGATGTATATTCGTTTCTAAATGCGCCAGACATTAGGTAATAACATTCACAGCTGGATATCGAATATTGGCATGTCAAACAACAGCTTTTGTTTTAAAATATCAAGAAGTGCCTTAAAACCCTATGCATTTTTACTGCTTTCTATCCAACGGCATAGCAAGCCAAAGAGTAACTCCTTTATATATTCATTATGTTTTTCTGTTCAACTCTTGTGGATTTTTTTTAATCTATATTGCTCCGACAACTTTTGCAGGCTAGACCAACTTAGATATATTCAAGGCATGTTTTGATTACGTGCTTATTGTATCTTCTTAAGCCGGGAAGGCTGTTTCCATGGAGTCTCGTGCGGTCTCTTTGAAACGAAAACAACAAAACCTTTTAATTTTACTAATTTTAATTTAAGCCGTACGTACTACTGTATCAGTCTAGCTCACTCCATAATTATAAATACATATTACATAATATGTTACTTGTACGTGCATATAGCTGCATCACTGCATGTGAAACTGTGAAAGCATAATTTGTTTGGTTTAACTTAGTTCGCCAATGTTTTCATTACCCTCGACAACACATATTTCATTCTCAAACCAAACTATAATTTACCCATTTACCAATCCGTAGGGTTTTTCCACTGCGTTTGATGCTGTTTATATTATATTGGTTTGCAAATTTCATCGCGGGTTCATATTTCCCGCGCATAAATTACTGCAGAGTTTGTAGCGATTGAGAAATTTTCTCCCAACGGCAACATTAATTCAATTTTCGTCACATTGTAGGGAACGCACGTCAACACGCTCTCCGTTTGCCTGTTGCGAGCCGAAATTATTAGCAAACGTCCACTCATATATTAAGATAACAAATATATTTCACATTTTAACCTAACTTTCGCGGGGGTTTTGCGAATTGTGACAGTTGCGAGCACGTCAGCCTAATGGTAAACAAAAAACTATCATATATAGTTAACATGGGTAGACTGAAAATGAAATATATTCAACTGTGGATCATTGAATCACGCTGTTCATTATTTTCCTATGTCAATATATGCATGAATAAAAGCCGTTTGCACACACATTATATATGTTAAATTGTACTTACGATTCGAAGTATTTTCCCCGAAGCTTTCTTCTCCCTTTCGTGTTTTATACTTTTGTATAAGAATTCAAAGTTCAATTGCGTTAAATTTGACGCGCTAATATGGTTTTAAATAGAATTTTGCGGCATCTTAAACTATTGATCTTTCATGCTTTGCGGTTCGGACGTTGAGTGTCTCAGAATCTAAATTTTCACATTCAATTATTCATGAAATTCCTATTTATGTGCAAATGTGGACAAATTGAAATGGCCTTTAATAATGAACATTTCGTTTACGCAGATGCAATGTGTTATTATCGCAGTTACATTTTGACTCGCGGCGGTAAGATGTTAAGTGACAAACATAATGATTGTAGAGGTGATGTACCAATGGACGACTTGACTTGTGCTTTAGGCTAATTTCTTACATCGATGATAAAAAGGACATTTACTGAAGGAGCTTACTAAAATTAGTAAAACTGCCAAGTTTGGCTGGGAGTTGTTGTAAATTACGGAAAATATAGCCATGCAAAGTTCACGAATTTTGTATACTTTTGAATTACGGCCGGAAGTTTGTAGCTAATTTAGTTACACATTTTACAAAAGTTACGTATTTTACAAAATTTCACAACCAAACTTGCATTTGCAGTAATTAAAGTAAGATCTTTCTAGCTGTGGTAATTTATTTCCTTCTAGTTACTTCCATCAAAATCTAGTCTAAAGCGCAAGTCGTCCATTAGCAAGGACAGGTTAAATGCAGAATTCAACTCTTCTCTAGGGCCCGTGCGTTAAATACAATTCAGGTCTTTAGTTTCGTGGCTGTCCTCTCAACATATGCATGCAATGGCACGACCTTGACCTTTGTAAGACTGCGCATGCGCGTAAGCGAAAATCCAGGCTGTGTTCAGGATATGAACTTAGCTTGCAGACTTCTTTCGGTTAAGAAAAGAAAGAAAATCGATAGAAAAGTAAATCCAAGAAATAAATATTAAAGATTCTGGTTGCCCACATTTGCTTAAAAATCCACATTTGCTTGGTTTCTAGAAAATATTCGTGCTGCTCCATGAGCCGTCGATATCATTTGGTCAGATTGATATACGTTGTCATGCATGTAATAAGCGTTCAAAAGGTCCATCATAATTTCAGTTCGCTTTTGTTGGTTTTTATAAAGCAACCGATGAACCGTATACGTGATATATATTTTGTTTGCCAAAACATTTTATGATGTAAAAAACTACATGGCAAAAATATCCCATGAAAGAGTTCGGTTTGTCAGCTTCAGTGGAAAGCAGGCGCTAATTACACTAATTATATATGCCGGCGATGTATTTTCGTTGAATAAATAGCGGACCTGCAGAAGGGCTTCTCAACGTTTGAACGTTGGCTCTCGTGTTTCGATTAGGCAATCGTTGGAAGCAATGGGCAATTTTCTAGCCAGAAAGCCAAATAGTGAACAAGAGAAGGTTTCCGCATTTTGCGAACGCAAACTTCAAAGGGTCCGACTCAAGTGACGCCTTTTGTCCTATCGTTATTCGATGTTAATTTACGATGCTCTAATTTGTATACGAGTAATTAGAATTTCGGGTATATCTTTCAACGCTGTATTCGAATACCATATGAAATTAATTTTCAAGAGTTTCAAGTTGTTATATCATTTATGTGATAATTTTTCTCATATAATTCCAGTCGGATTCTTCAACATATATACAATTTAAGAAGTATTATTATTTAATTTGACGTCTTCGAAAAGAAAAAATACCGAGTATTAGTATATTGCATGCATGTCTTTGTTCCGCCACCCTCGTTGAAATAAAGCCAATATTTTCTATTTTCAAGTAGTGTTTTGTTTCATTAGATCTCCTTTGAGCATTCAGTTGGCCGTGGCATCTTACATATGAATGTAAACATATACTTCAACGTAAGGACAACGAACTCTTGAATGGAACTCTAGCTTTTTATTAAAATAAAATTAGTCGATTTGAGCTACCTCTGTTATATGTAGCTCTAATTTGCTTCGGTTCGTTTTTCTTTGTGTGTTTCCAGAGTAAATTCACGACCGAATGAACGATATTATTGACTCAAACTTCTATAGCAGTTTAGGTAAAAAGCATGCGTTTAAAAATAATCATTTTCTAGGCAGATATATGCAACTTTCGCTTGTCAAAATTTCCCGCATATGCATTTATATGTAGAGAATATATAGCGCAGCTGCATGCATCCCACACTTACCACAATTTGTTCTTTCTCCGCAGTCAACGGTAGCTACTATAGATGTTGAATCTCAACAACTCGCGCTTGTCATCAAAAAAAGTATCAAGCATCGAAAAATTCGACGTTTTTTGAGCCGTATCATCAAATCCATCATTTAATTATCGATATAGCAATGCACGTTACATGCCCGTCAAGCGCCCTTATCTATTCGAAGCAGATGACACCTCCCATGCAGCGGAGCAAAAGAGCATTTTGCATAAAACGTATGCTTTCGGCATGCACGTATAATCATATTCGTAATATATGCCGCTTGAATCACCGATAATTGCTCTAGTTGCAAGAAATAATTAAAAGTCTAAAATTGTTGATTTTTGATATTACTTATAATGACGAAAGCGGCCCAATATAACCGAGCAGTTTTTTATTACGAAGAGAAAATTGAAAGGTTAAAAATTTTCAGTTCTATTTTGAGGTGATTTTTTTTTCATGTGTTTCCTTAATGTTGTTACTTATTAGCGATAAGACTGATATTAAAATATCATAATGTTGAGTTTCAATCAATTAAAGTTGCAGCTTAACTGAGGGCCTATCTATACGTGCAGTAAGCAGGTATACACACCACTTGAAGCTTAAATTCACAGCAATAAATCTAATGATTTCACGGAAATAAATGCATGCACGCAACATTGCGTTTACATGATGTTTGTGCATGCGTCACGCTATATGGTTATGGATGGGCGATTTGGGGATTTCTAGAATATTCGAAAATGTGAGAAATTTTGTTAGTAATCACACTGAAAGATATATTAAGTAAATTTTGTTCGAATGCTGGACAATTTTCTAAGTAAAGGTGAAAATATGATAACTTTCTAGCTGTTGAAAGTCTCAGCAATAAAGTTCACAGTTAATATTCGATCTCATATTTATAGACGGACGGTTCTATATCCAACGTATAAGTCTAAAATTAGACTGATAAGAATCGAAGATTCATGAATTGCTTACGTGTAGAATAAAGTCCTTTTTCGAACCAAAGAGAAATAAACAAGCACATTCAACGGAGTTACGTTTTGCAAATCTTCACTGTATTGTCAACTTTATTTAGTCCAGTCTGCCATTTTGAAATGTTGCTGGAAGCCTGGAAAATACGTGCTGCGCGCTTTGTTTTTATATAACACTTCGGCGGCAAGTTTCGAGGCCTCCCGCTGTCAGAAGCTTGAAACCGCAGGTGAATACCTGTAGTATAACATCGATTGATTGTATTAAGGTCATATAAGACTGTTTGAATAAAAAATGCAACAATGAATAGAATATTAAGTCTTCACAGCGCAAATACAGCCAACCGCTATCAAATATTTGACTTATTACTTATAACATTATCCGTACTTACAACACGCGGGCTAAGGGCATCTCATTTGTTGCCACGGAGAGAAATCATTTAATTTTGCAAACGAATTATCATACAATACAATATTGACGATAATTAAGTTAGGATATCCACATTATATATATATATATTATATATATATATATATATATATATATATATATATATATATATATATATGTATATATGCATTTAAAATGAAGTATGAATGGACTTTTATTATAATTTATACTATTATTCATAACAATGGTCATGAAATGTAGTATATACCTTATGCTATATACGAAAATATACTGCGAATATTTGTCAAAGTACCCTTGGCTCAGCACCTTTGAAAAACACCAAATATTGCTAAGAAGGAGAATTTTGAATTTTCAAGGATGTAAGAGATCCTTAAAATTAATTATTCCATGACACATGCGCAGTTCAATCTCCTAAGCTACTTCTATTTACTTAGATATTTAGAGCGTGGCATCGTCTAAAGCCTCTCGAGTCTCTAAAACACACATTTCTTTTGTGTTATAAGTTTATGAATTTTATTGTTTACAAGTTGTCGGCAAGGTCTCTGTTAATGGCATAGCATGCCGTGGTCACATGCTGATAGACTTCATAAAATAACATCCTTAACAAGAGAACTTCCTCGCATTTATTGCAAACGGAAGATCATCGATATATATGACACTTCTGGATATAGCCAATGCATATTGTTTTTTAAAAACTGTTGTTATACCTGCACGTATATATGAATGCATACCGACTCATGAATATTATGATCAAATATCACACAGTCTTTGTTTAGCGTCTATTTATACATGCTGACAATATGATATAATTTCATCAGTAGTATAATCTTAATTCACACAATATACCCAAACAGGTTGGCTTAATTGGTATCGGACTCCATTATATTGAATGGCTGTCACTGCATGTCACTGTACAAGCGCACGATGCCTACCGCGGCGCTGTAATGAAAACTGAAAATGGGCATTGTCGGGGCAATTCATGTTTTGATATTGACACCTATTATGCACTAGCCTTGCTTTTTGATGTAAAACACAACTAGCCACGTTAAATTTCAATTGAAATACGAACCTACAGTATATATATATGCACCGAAAGTATAGATGTACATTTTCTATGAAATTTGATTGTTACTATATTAATTGAATTAGGAGCGCGCCCGTTTAAAGTGCTTTGAAACAGCCGAGTTTAATTACATCCAATGTATATATATGTAACCTAAAGTGAATTCTATAAAGCATTATATTAGCTGACGGGCGTTATAACTACCTTAGCTTACCTCCGCAGTAAGATGTAGCTAGAATATATAGCGTTTAAGATAATCTTTTTAATGAGGAATATAGTCTAACATATAGTCTATAGCTAGAAACATCTTGACACATGCCGACAAAGTATTATTTAAACTGAGTCTATTTGATGTATGCATATATAGCCATGAACTCCAAGCACTTCAAATATACTGAATCGTTATATACATTATGATAGCTATATATATGAAAGGAATAACTAGTAAAAAAGTTGTATATAATTATATGACTATGAAATAGAGTCCACATTCTGTGTATTATTGGCTGTTGAGATACATGTATATATTAAAGGTTCAAAGTCTATGTATATTCAAATAAATTAAACATATACTTACCTGTCGAATTCCCACAGCCTTGCAAATTTCGCCTCTTTAATTAACTGAGATATTTGGCTTTTCTAAATATATACCGTCTTTCTATTTCGATCAAATGTTTATGTGAAATATACTTTCTTTATGTCTTTCAATAGTTTATTCAACCCTTATCATATGATCTCTGCTGCCCATGTGAATTGGAGAGATATATAAGGTTATACAAACTGAAACCATACTTCCTGCATGCCAGCTAGCTTCTGGGAGAATCTCGAACGAAACCCTGGCTCAATTAACTAATAATAGAGCGGGGAAAGTTTAACTTGCGTATCTATAACTGTCGATCGCTCCTAAATGCTGTTACTTCGGATTTGAGATCGATGCAAAACTCAGTTTTAACGGTAAATTGAAGTATTACTCAATATTGAATCTCTCACGTATCAGTATGTTTATTTAAGATATGTCACTAGAGAATGGTATGCGTCATTTCCCAACCAAGTGTGTAAAATATTCCAATCCAAGACGCAATATAACTATAAGCACATGTCAACCTCTTGAGAACGGGCCATGCCCAGTGCTATAACGGTAAAGCTGAACGGCCTGAACCTGTGCATTTCTGCCAAATCGAAGGCCTATATGAAAGTGCTTCTTAAAGGCTGTTCGCATGAGCCTGGTTACCGGGATTTAACGAAGCAAAAAATGGACTTTGAGGTGTTGAAATAAGTAAATAACACGATTTTGGTAGTCGTGTTATCATCTTAACAATAGCATGTGATCGTTTTGTTCCATAAAGACTTTTTCAATACCTCCAAATCCATTTCACGCATTGTTATAATTTCACCTGTTTTGGTGTAATATTCGTTATAGTAAATTTTGGTATGTATAAGTCTCATTCGTTGTATATAGGCTTCCCATATCGATTTTCCGCGTTGCACACGAGTTTTTCGTTTCACACGGTTTTTCTCTTCTGGGGGCGGTATTCCAGTCCTCGTACGAAGTTCCTTGAAGCTCGCGAACTTGCGTCGAATTGCGACGAACGTCGCACGCGACATCTTGATTGGTTAAAAACGAAACTGGTATTGCGTGAGGCGAGAATCGTGATTCATGCGAGGACCGTGGGAACCAGAGACCAAGTTTCTCTTACAATTGAACTCGTACGAAATAAACCTCTAGACCTTTCAAAGATGGACTCAAGTGACCATTTTAGAGGTCTTAGAGTTTTCCTTACACTCAAAATGAATGTACGTGCATATAATGTATGCAAAGTCATAATTATGTAGATGTAGGGGCTAATATCAGCAGAAGGTTCTGGTAAGTTTCCAACGTGCTTAAATCTGATAAGATTTCCTGTTTACATGGGCTGGGTTTTTACTTGCTATAGTTTTCTTATAAGTGCATTATAGTTTCATTGACCAGTATCGCTACGGAGACTGAATACAACTACATGTAGATTCTAAACATCCTGTACTGTACATTTTATTAGGTAGATCAATAATTTATTAGTATTTGTGTCCAGTTGAAAATAATTATTTAACTAGATTCAAATACTAATAAATCATTGAAAGTGACTGTAGTAGAATCTACTGATTACATTGTACAGTATGGAATGCCTAGAATCCGATATACACAGCCTGGAAATTCTGCCATTAATACATACATCTATCCATGTTTATCCATCATCCATTTATCTATATCCATATCTATCTATCCAACCGTCTATGCTGTCTTGCAATCACTTGCAAATGACAAATTACAGATCTTTTAGGATTAGAAGAAAACGAATTAATAATAATAATCTCTTTTACAGTTTTCCCCCTTCTTACTCGCGACAGCTGTGCCGAAAACGTTTCGTTAAATGGGAAAATTTTATTCCAGGGAATGTAAACATTGCGGTTGGCCCAACCTCGATCTACTAAAACAAATATTTCAGCTATTTTGCAAAGACGCAAGGTCATAAAATTAGCACTTTATATATTTAGAATAAACTTTTTTCATAGTTGTTAAATTACTCTCAAATATGATAACTTGAATGTGGGCGTTCTTAATTAGAACTTCTTGGTACCACCCATGCAAATGATATGCGGAAACTGCTCTGCATTAGATCTTATCTATGTTCCGTGCATATAATGGCTTTTTAGCTATATCCTTAAAATATTTCGTCATTTGCAGGTGAGGATCACACATGCATTAAATATTTCACATTCTGTTCTGGTTCTTTAGCAGTTCATTGATTCTGACTTCGTTTCTGATAGATACTTTTACTAATTACTGCATCCAGTGTTTTCGAGATCAGTGGTTCGTATCTACGATATTCATGTAACCAAGTGATCTCGCTTTCATTTTTTAGCCAATCAGCGCCAATCAGGAGGGTTGTCAAAATAGAAATCCACTCTGCAGTATTAAATCGATTGTATCTTTTGTTATTCCTTATGAAACCAGTAGAAATTTTGTGATTATGTTTAGTTATAAGAACTATAGTCCTGACATAAATTTGAAGCCGAAATAATTTATATCCCAAAAGATATCGGGTTGTTTCAACCGAGAAATGGATTTTCATTTGACAACTGGTCTCAGTTCTTTCCCGCCATTCCCTGGCTCCTGGCTTACTGGCTAAACATGATTGACATTGTTTTGATGTAAGCTGCCAAATAAGGTCATTGTTACGGAATTCCCAGTCCCCGCGCGCGTCCTCATTTGCCGTTCTCGTTTCAAAATTCGTATAAAAGCCTTCCGAAAATCGATGTTCAGCCAGAAGTATATGACAGGGTTCATGAATGAATTGCAAAACGTTAGGATCTTCATCGTTGCACCGACGATGGATTTGTAGCGTTTGAACGATTGGTCAGCGAACGACTCGGGAGAAACATTGGCCGTGAAATAGTAAATAGTCGATGGACCCCAGCAGATTATAAACACGCCGACCACAACGGAAAAACTGATCGTCGCTCTTTTCTCTATTTTCCATTTCTCGGCGCGTACGACCGTTTTTCGTCGGCGATGATCGGGTGTTGCCGACTGAAAAAGAAATGACATGATAAATGATAAGTTTTCCTCGTGGGATTCGCGGCATAACCTTGGTATTGAACCTCGTTTAAACTTGCAATTTTTGTTTTGATTTCGGTGTGATTTCCTTTTGATAGATCTAAACGAGTGGCTAGTCTTGAATGCTCTGATGTGTAGGTACTCTTATCTGTGCATCCCTGACTTTCCCACTCTTTCCCACCTCTTAAAAGGAGAAAATCACACAAAAATCGCAAGAGTAAAAGGGCTCGTAAGTTGGTAAAGGATAATATTCAATCTTACATGTGCAGCACTGTGATCTTGACAGAATTCACACAACGTCTTGCAATAGATATAACAATGAGACGAGAACATGATTAAGAATGGAAGAAAAACGTTCACAGATATTGCTACAATGCTCCACGTCGAAGTCGGCGAGTTCGTGCATTCTTTGTCTTTCTCGTTACGCCAGTAAAACGGCATCGTTGCAACGATCAACGCTTCGACCCAGCACGCAACGAGCACGCAAATCATAACGCGTGCACGCATACAGTTCATATACTTGAGAGGAAATTTGATGTTGAGGAATCGTTCGATGCTTATCACCATCAAACTCATGATCGACGCATACTCGGTGAAGAAGTACGAGAATCGGTAAAGATCGCAGACCAATCGGGCGTCGATGTTTTCCGACGACGCGTTCTTTTTCGTTATGTACAGCGGCATCGCGGTGACCGCGCACAGCAGGTCCGCCAAAGCTAGGCTGAAGATGGGAAAGTATTTGACCTTGCGCAGTGATGGTTGGGCGTGGAACGAGAATAAGACCAGAATATTTCCGAAGATAGTAAACACCATCACGGCTCCCAAGATGGCGCTGATAACGTCGGTATTGAGAGCGACTTTGGTGTCATTTTGAAAGAGGATTTCCTCGGAGCTGTTTAGCGGAGTTTGCATCGCGCTCAAATTCCGCGTTGTTTTCTTGAGCGTTCAGGTCGAACCTGGAAGTGCAAAGAAAGTAAAAAGTTATTATCTGCTTCAAATCTTTAGTTTCATTCTTTTCAAGCATTCTTACAACGGCTGTAAAAATCGCTATCCGGTGGATAGCGCCATCGCTGGATAGCCTTCGTACCAACCGGACCCCAAAAAAATCATTAACATATCCACTGCCGGCTTTATGTCGAAATATGACGCGTAATACGATATGTCTCTATATGAGTGGTCACCTATTATAGTTTTATACTGTTCATTATTTTTACAATGTGGTGTCGCTCAGATATGTTCAGAACGATTTCCAAAGGTTTTTATACTTGTGAATTGTGTACCACGGGAAGTCTCGCTTGAGGACCTCGTGTGCAAGGCTGGCAGATCCTTTTAAGTTCCGCATAGACTGGAATAGTTGGGGAAAACATTGGCATAAATACTGCAGGTAGAATATTTGTATCTGTCAATTGCCAGTCACGACAAACTACACACGCAAGCAAAAATGCAGGACGGAATGAAAGGTTTTTTGCGATTTGGTTCAACTCTGCAGTGCATTTGTAGTCGGACTACTTTATATCAAGCGAGGTTATAAACAAACAAATTCAAACACGATATTTTGAAAAATAACAAACGGATATAATCGCAATTCGCAAGCACATCAGACCGTTGATTATGCAATAGGCGCGATTTCACAAAGTCTCGATTCAAATGAGACCAACTTTATTTCATATACATAGCCGTAGATCTATACCTTTGCGTTTCCACTGCGGTTTCAAAAATGAAATAATCTGATGCGATAACAGGAAACCAATTTATCCTATGTCCACATTTGCCAAGGCAAGTGTTGTTGTAATAGGAGTGTACTATTGACTTGAAGGATATCAGTATATCGCATATAAACAGTAGCTACAAACAATAGAACCACCATGAAAAAAAAACATTTCAGGCGTCGTATTGACGTATACATGTATTCACTTAACTACGCATTTTGTATTAAAACTCACGAAAATAAATGCACGCGTTGTCTCTGGGTTGTTCAGCCACCAAAACATTTAGCCAAATAGCAGAATCGTACCTCGACGGTTTCACTGAACAAATTACAACGAAGTGAAAGCTTCAAAAATCGTTCTCCTTTCCAAAACTCAACGCGGATCTACCGCAGTCTTCAAGCATTTAGTCTAATACCAGATTTAACTTTCATGCGAACTATGGAGTTATCCAAACTGGATTATAGCATCGTCAGAACCGCTTTTACACCCCCCCCCACCCCTAACAGACGCATCTCTGACGTAATTCGTGGTTCGTAAACGGTTCGAAGCGGTTCATATCTCTATATAACACGCCGGTACAAGAAGGCTAAAGCATGTTTATTTTGATACATGCATGAAATAACATTGAAATATCGCTGTTTTGATAGGTCCGGTGATATAAACCATGCAGGAATTCTTAATCTCATAAAATATATGTCCAAATGCTGCTCATGTTTATATGCTAAGATGATGGTCAGTGTACAATAGCCTTGTGGTTAAAAAAAAGTTCGAAATCAATTGCTTGTTTTTATTGTAAATCAGAACTCGGAAATTCAACATTAAAGAGATATATTTTTATTCTTGATATGATGGCTGAAAGAACTCTATTATGGTCGGCCTAAAATAGCAAAGTATTAATTGACGTCATGTTATAATGTCATAAGCATCTAATGACCATAATTTTACCTATTGAGTTTGACCACAGTTAATGGTTTGACGCTTGTGTTTTCATTGAACACATTTAAATAATTAAACCGTCAATAATTAATTGTTTTTATTTTTAAAAGCCTATTACAATTATAGTGTCGGCGATCAAAAGACAATTATTAGCGAAACCAATACCCATTGATACACTGTTGCAATATATACACTTGCCGAAAATGCGTGGATCTCGTATAGGCTGGGGCTTGTCGCTTGCACAAATATTTTGATTACAATTTAACAGACACCGAAACTTGACATGATTTTTGTTACCAGCTTGCATGCTCTGTCATTAACAGCTTCAATTAACGACCCCCTTTTCCGAATAATGGCTTGCACATGTATATGATAATTATTTTAAATGATTAAAAAAAGTTTATTTAAAAAAAAGTTTACTATAGCAATGTAAACAGCATGCGAAGTATTTTATTACGAGCTCTTGGCGTCAGTTTATGTAACTGCGACAATGGGTGGTCAATGAATGATATTCGCTATATAATTCCTGGTCAAAGCAAATATTTTCATGCGATATGCGTTTGAACGTGTTTGGAAAAGCTTTGAACTTGTCAGTTATTTAAGGCGTTGAAAAAACGCAGGGTGCCCAATACGTCGAATTAGCCAGGTGTCACGCAAATTTGAGGTACATTACACCACATGGCAAGCAAGATCATATTGAATTCTCACACTGAATCAAACAAACAATATAATACAAAGCAATCGTGCAGCCAAATTCGTCGTTTCACCCTTCAGGAAAGTGCCTTTAGCGTCGAGCACAGCAGTCTGCACGTACGTAAAACAAAACTCTTTATTTTTAAACAGAACTCTTTGTCCCAGAGTAAACATGCGACTCACCTTATTGGCTGCATGCAATCCCACGAAGCTCCTCAAAGACGAATTACCCTAAGGACAGAACAGAGAACATATAAGAATAATTATGTGATATTAGTTTTTAAGATCATGGATTCATTTAGACAACCATGTATAGTGGTTTATACCGTATTACATTACATTGCTATCTCAATTCTCAAATGACTAGCCGAAATTATCTCCCCCAAATCTAGGACAATCTGTATCTATCTATCAGTGGTATAATGAGTAGCTATGTAATGCTATAATGCTATATAACAATATATGAGTAGCTATATCGGAAACGTGATGTTTCTAAGCTCAAGGACGCCCCGTCTGAAATGAAATTTGCATTATATATAATAATAGGCAATTAATTTATATAATCGATATCAAAGCATTTAAGTCCTAAGGTTTTTACATACATATATTATGCTTAAACGTACAACAGTATAACCACATAAATGAAAGCGTCTATAGACATCTCACTATAATATCATATTTACAAATTCCAGGCACCTTCAAACCGACTGTGAATTTCTCTCGATGATTCACACAACGTCTTCTTCTTAAACGGTTCAACGTGCTACCATGGGTTATTGGTAGGGACGATTGATCGCGTTCAGTCTGACTGAGTGTGAGTGACCCACACGTAACCGGAATAACGAAACTGTATATTATGAGAATGCTGAATAAATCTGATTCGTCTGGTCTTTGTTGACACGTTCGTGATCACACGTACTTCGCCCCACAATTCATCAATTTGATGAGTATATAATTATATAATTTTTGACCTATAAAGTTCTTCTTACAAACACGTCATCAGTTCCGTTTGACGCTCGTGATAAAATTCGTATGTATATTTTAATATTTACAATCAGTGTATTAAAATAAATTCAGAAGAAAGTTTGTCTTTATCGTTTAATTACAAATTTAGATCAATTGATGTTGTACCAATCTGATGTTTTACAGCCAAAAATAAACGCTTTCAAAAGAAGAATACGTTCTTACACATATTAATAATACATATATATTGTACTCGTATAAGCGAAACGTATGCAATTATTCAAACGCACCTTGCTTCTCCGGGCGCTGATCAAACGCAGCTGTATGGCCTTGCAGTATCAATGCCAACTCTGAAACACCAAACATATGTACAAAAATATTAAATTCGAACGTTCAAATTATATACAGTCACGCAGTATTTTGCCTCGTCAGCAAAACTTGTGCTTCTCGCCTTTCTGAAAATACCGTAGGAAATAACCGTTGTTATTTCACATAAACCTTTGGCAACAATCTGACAAGCATATCAGACGTGTATTGATAACACATGCACCTACCTACCTACAGGTTATATGCAACTGTCAATAGCCAATTTAGTGCTAAGCCATCTATAGGAGAGCGATTCAAAGAAATACTATAACGGAATTTAAAACAATTATACAGTATAACATAGGGTTGTAAATGTCTGTTCCTGGAAATGACGTAAAGGTAATGATGTCAGGGATTCTGAGAAACGAAATAGATCGAGGAAATACGAAGATACTGGAAATTCCCTTAGAATTTCAACGCTTAGAATTTGTGCGTGTTGATAAAAGAACTCATTCGAACGCGGTAGGGCGCAGTCGATACTTAATTGTACATATATGCATGGGTCAATGAGGAACATCTTCTGACCTAAATGAACTCGACCATACATCTTGAATCATCGGGAAGTGTTATCCCGCTTTTTTTTTCGTTGACTAAGTTTCGATATTTGAATGTGCATCCCGTGTACTTTGGAGACACCATCGGTACTGAAGTAACTGAAGTATATAAACAACAGACTGAACTATACAGATACCTTTATTCCGCATTTTTGCGATAGTCACTGCCATATATAAATATCGATAGCTTAAAATGATTTAATTACTTTGTCACGATAACAATCGAAGGAAACTTAACAAACGTGACCTTCCATGCAACCCCCGCAGCCGCAATGCACGCTCTGAAGTGTTATCAAAAGATTATCTATGAGCTTTCGATCGATAAAAATTATTAGACGTTTTCAGGAGCTGAAAGAGGCATTTAGAGAACGTTTTTGTCCGTTTGAGTCGGGGATTCGCGTAATTACAAACAAGCAAGTATCTCCTTAAACAATTCATCAGACTGAATAATAATAATATGTCATTAGACCAAATCATATTTCTCTTTAAGTTCACACGAAATGCATTTCAGTCAACATCAAAACGTTTTGTCATGTTGTTGATATCGGTCACAATCATGTAATTTATGTTATTTTTCTGTTTTTTTCCGAGCATAAAATGACGTTTTACCGCAAGGAAGGATTAGGAAGGATTAACTATAGTCTATATCACGTTTTTATATTCGGAAATGTTTCTAAGCCGTACGTTATTATATATCGCTATTTACACAGCTTGTGTTTGCTTTGCCTGGAATGCATATATATATATTACTGATGGCTTTGGTGATTGATTCTTACACAAAACGTGCAAAAATAACGAAATGCCATATACGTATTATAGATACACTATAGATAATTTGTAACTGAATGGAACCGATTCTTTGAACCGTTAATATTTGTATATTATTGACTTTGACTATAGGTATTGGCATGACAGAATTGGCTATTTTGTATTCAGAATCGTGTATTACAGTGTTTTAAGGTCTGTTCACATGATCCAATTTTGTCAGTTCCTTTTGATGGATGTTTTATAGTCTGTTGACTTGCAATATATATTATGAACAGCAAACTGATCAACTAAGGCCGACACAGTACTGCTTTATCAATAACAAATTACATTCCATACGTCAAAAATGAATTGGATCGTTTGAATGGCCTTTAGAATGCATGCAGGCGCATCAAATGTGGTATATATATCATTAATATATATAACAGTTGCCTAAAAACTACGATAAACACGTTTACGTTTCCACGCCGCAAGGGCCTTAATTCGTCATGCATGCATAAGAGAGTTGGATCTCTTAGAGCAACTCCCGAGAAAAAGACAGTGCATGAGGACGAAACATCGAAAGCGTTATTTGCCTTTGGCATTTTTACCAAATTTTATGATTTTACCAGAGTTATATTACAAGAAAGTGCGATCACGCTGTTTCTTGCTTGTATTAAAACCTACTAAAAATTTACTTAACTTCAAAAACTTTGTTCAACCGAGAGTTGAAAAAAAGCTGCGGGTACGCGGGTACCCCCAGAGGAAGGTTTGCTTTGAATGAGGTTTGTGAGGAAGGTTTAAAGTTAAACAATCTAATTGATCACATGCAAGTGCCAAAAATTCAAATATTTCTTAATGCTGGTTGCCACTTGACTCACTGAGTGACGTAACGTTATTTTGAGGAAGTTTTTGAAAACTTGAAATCCTACCCGGAGTAAGGTTGAACTCTTTTTGCAACTCTGGTTCAACCGGCTTTATAGTAGGTTATATATAATTGTTATTTTTCAAAGTTTTTAAAGTTTCGACACAATTTTAATAACACTTGCCACTCGTGCAGGTAAGGAATATGAACGATTATTATCTTTTTTCTTTGGCTGTATAATTTCAAACATTATCAAGCATTTCGAGCATCATATTTCAAACATTATGATTATTTCATTAACTGATTCAAGATATATTTTGTGAGTCATTTATCTCTCAATTTCAGCATTTCCCCTCCTGAAAATGATAAAGTAGACATGCAGAGTCGGGCTGCCATACTGGGTTTTTATCTGTATCGTTCCGTCTTTCAACATAAAAATTTCAAGAACTCTAGATGAGAGATAAATATTTCAACGATGCAGCTTTAACTACCGTGTCGCAAAAACAAAGCATAATTAAAGCCATGCGTGCATGTATGCACTATGTATATACTTTTTAGAATTTCCACATCAAATGAAGCTCTTTGAACTGAAGACTAAAGATAGTTTTCATTCCGAGATGCATTAATAAGTTTTAAGACGTAGCCAAAACTAAAGATATGTTGATGGTCCCATGCACGATAAGTCTTATTTGCCGTTTTTCGGATGTTTAAAGAGGTTTGGTGGGGAAGAAAGAAATTACCCAGATAATAACTCATCATCAAATGGCTTCATTTCTTCCGAAATTTGTGGGTGAACATGCAACATGCATGCATTCAAAATGTCCGCCGTATAATTTTGGCAATTGTATTTAAATATATCAAGATTATTTATTTGAATATATTATACAGTCTTAGTATACATCAGAATTTACAAGTGCCATTATTGGCCATCATATTTTCGCATCTCGCGTGACTGATAACATACTAAAACAAACATGCAAGCCGCATTAGCACATGTAAGCTAATCGATCAACGAACTCCTGTTATTGCATGCATAACCCGTTAAAGGCGGTATTGAGGCTAATAAGGCGGTTTAAGGCTATATAAGCATGTTTAAAGCGGTTTAACTGCAAGATTTTGGCGATAGCTAAATATCTCTCAGCTTTTCACAAGTCCCATGTTTTTGGCTACAACTTTCTTGGGAAATACACGTTAAAATTCCAGCCGAGACAGAAATTAAAGAAAAACGCCTTTTCGAATTTGTCAGTATATTGCCATGAATAATAATGCAATAGTTTTATAGTTCCAATTTTCCACGGATAAAAAAAAGATGGCAGAATGACAAACTCAAATTTTGTTTTCGAATTTGAATCAATTGAGGAAATGATTTTGAAATGTTTATATCGCATCAAGTGTAGTGAGGAATGGATCCCTTTTGAATACGGGCATATAGTATATATCAAGCAAAAGGATATTGTGTTTTATTATTACTTATTGATTTGTACTTTATAATTTCAACAGAAAACTTTACAGCCTCTAAAGTTCGTCAAGATAGCCAACCTCGCCTATTTTTATGTCATCATCGAACATTTAAAACTGTTATTGTAACCGATTTCAGAATTTGCAAAGAGTATATATATATTTAGATTCTTATAAAACCGGCCGTCGAATATTATAACTGAATTAACACAAACCACACAGTTAGTTCAGTTGTAAATTTAATTGGTTCAAAAGAGGAAACGTCATCTTCAAAGGCTCGCACGCAAATTAGGTCAAATTTCACCGCGTTGAGGTGAAAATCATCTTGTCAAAGTCACGTTTGAAACGTTTCTATCGAGAAAGTTATCTTGCATGTCGCTTCCCCTAAACGAGTACCCAAGTAGCACAATAATACTTTCTAAATGCTCAAATGTAATATGGGATTTGTTGATATATACATCACCAGAAAAAGCCAGGAGAAACCTACCTTATAGATTCTCTGAATTGATTGAAATCTTTATATACCGTTGCTGACATAAATCAGTTTGTAGATATTTACATGCACTTGCTTGCATTTTCAACAATAACACGCGTGAAGTTCATATTTGATTTATATATATCGACATGTTAATGAATCACACTTATCAAAGGAAATTTGAATGATTAATCAACCACATTGCCGCGTTATCTTTCGCATTTAACGCACACGTCATATAGCGTCAGCATTAAGTATTTATTCTTTTCTTTTCGTTTGTCAATATCTGATTCCGACAGCCCTGAATGTAACCGAAATTTCTAGTCTTGACCTTAGTTTGTTTCGTTATCAAAGACTTTATTATAACAACAAAACCACGAGATTGATTTGGTAATTGCCAAAAAACAAATATACCGCCTCACAACCCTTTCGCGGTAGCCAGCTTTATTTCCTAATCGTTATTGATCAGTACGTTTGCATTTCAGGAAATAAGTTGACCGCTAGCATAGAAAATAGACAAAACTTACCCAAAACTTATGTCAACGCTCGTGTTCTTAAGCACGTACGACGAAAAGACTGCTATTAATATAACGTTGGAAAATGCAAAACACTATAGAAAATATAAATTCAGTTCATGAATGTCAAAATTACATGACTACATATACAATACAACGGCTTCTGCGTTTAGACCATCACAACCCAGGAAGACCCGTTGACAAAATTGCTCAAACTTCCCACTGATGATCATATATGTTTTAATTTTTTGGAGGCTTGTTCAACATTCATTCATTCATAAGTCTTTATTAAATATTTAGCCCCTTATTGTATACAGCTTATGAAACCAATATTGTGTTTGATAGTCGAATTCATATTAGAGACGCGGAAAACTCGTCTTAGACAGGAAACTCATTGAAGACAGGAAACTCTTCTGAGTGAAATGAATCCGTTCACAGAGGGGTTCCTCGTCCGACGTTTCCCGTCTAACTTTCCCGTCAAATTTATGGACAGCACATTACTTTTGAAATAGGCATTACTAATCGCATTTTTTATCATCGTGCAGTAAAATCAACATTTTTTTTGTCTTCAATGTAAAAACGATTTGGCTGCAGTTAGTATGGCATTAAAATCAATTCAGTGAGGATTGACTTGTAGTCTACTCTATGATGAACGTTTGTGGCTGGAAGGTAAAGTTTCTTTGAAAAATATGAACTTTTTTCTGCGAAAGAGCGTGTTAGCATTGGGTCAGTTGTTGTTTCCGCTTGCTGTGAGTCAGCTGTGTCTTTGTTGACAAAAATGGGACAACATGCGGAGAATAAACTGACTCATCCGCAAAGGAAGCCTTGACAAAATTTATCACTGGCGTAGCGTTTTACCTATTGTTTTGACTGGAAGTTTAAATTGGTAAAGATGTTGTTGTTCATCGAGAGACTTACAGTACATGCCGCCATTTTTTTCCATGATGTTCAACAAAGCCGAGCATCCCAACCTTCTGTAGACACCTCCTCAAAAAAGTAGCAGATTTGTGCTGGTTGTATAAAAGACTATATAGCTAACTTTTAACTGTAGTTAAGGACAGAATTGGCCAATCAAAGATGTTTAGTTCTGAGTTAACTAGGATTTAACTATGTAAAATGTAAGGGTAAGTCAATTACGATTTCAGTTTGCACTTCATTCGATGTAGCTAAATTCTAGAGGTTGAAAGGGTCTTAATTTTCAAGTCGAATTATACACACTTCAAAGTCAAGCCAGAAACAGTTGATTGAAAAATGAGTCAGCTAACGGTCCTCCGGCAGGAATTGAACCTACGCTTGATTCTTACCCTAATTAAGACTCTTTTAACCTCTAGAATATGCAAAATGTAGTTAAAGAGTTTTATACAACCAAACTTATACAACTGAACTTTCCAATCTTCCTCGAATGATGTGGCACACTGAAAATCGGTGTAGGTCAAGTGATTTGTTTTCTTGCACGTTATCTACATTTTATATTTTTATCAATTTTTTCGAAAGAAGGCTAGGGTTATTTAGGAATCTAAATCTGTCCGAGTTCAAAGCTGACCGCGCCAGAAAAAAACGTGATTGGAAGAATGCAACAACTTGTAATTATAAATGTTTCATTTAGTTGTGATGGCCATAAAAGATTTGCCGATAAACTCTCTTCTATCATAATTACATACTTGAAACATCTCCGACTAATCATTGTTTTTTAATTAAACTGATCCCTTCAATTTTTGGATTCAAATTCGAAATTCAAAAAAGCAGGTGTAGTCTTTGGAGTATAAACCAAAATAGCGCCAACCATGATAAATTAAGACGTATGAATGAAATAAAAGGAATAAGGAATAAAAAATGATAGTGAATACGTCCTATTAAATGCGGTATATTCGCCTGGAGTAGAAAAAATATTGAGCTGTTCTCCCTGAGCTGTTCCATTGCCAGATTAGGCCTCCCTAATTGCTGGCTGTTCTTGGCCTGCGAACAGACAGCAGAATAGTATTCTAATTTGTTTTCAGTGTCTACCTTTTTTCCTTTTGCTTGTTTTCCCCTCATACAAAACATGTTCTCCCCCATTCTTTCCTTCCTCTCTTTCTATCTCATCTGACGAAGGCCCTTACGTCGAAACGTCGAGACGTTTTAAGGCTATTTTAGGCAGTTAGTTTACGTATACTGGTTTATTTATACGATTCAAAATGGCGTATCCTCGGGCAATTTTCCAAGGATGACGAAGCATAAACAAACGTCAATCGTTGCGGACAAAACTGATCATCTCATATTTAATTTATTTCACTCGCGAGCGTGTCATAAGGAGCGACAAGGTTTATGTTATAATTATAACCGGAAATATCATCATAATTCGATCTCATTTCTTCAGGAACAACAGCACCGGCCTCGACTCCAAAATCATACACCTGTACGGTACCCCTGTGCCTCCGATGCTGGATGAGATCGTCAGCATACCACATGTTCATCCGTGGCATCTTGTCCACGGGTATGTTTGCCGTGATTAATCGTTCCGCGTTAAAACGGCCAAGTCTCACAGGGTGGGACGCCCGCGTTTCCCATAGGACCCCACCCATTCGCAGGTCCCATACTTTGAGAGTACCATTGTAAGCACCGCTGACCACTTTCCAAGAGTCCATTTGCACCGTGGTCACTAAAGATAAATGACCTCGCAGGCTCATTTGGGGATGTTCGGTCCTCAAATCGTAGACGCGTACACGATTGTCCTTGCTACCAGTCACCAGGCCTCCCGGAAAGCTAAGATTCAAGCACGTGATGTCGGCGTGGTGGCCGATAAAAGAACACAAACTTCGGAGGGTCGCGATGTCGTAGAGACGCACCTGGGATAAAAAGACAGAAAAGGCTGTGGTAAGACAATGGTCATAAAATGCAAATTGCCTTGCTGAAATCTTATATAACCAGCACAAGTAGTATCCCGATTCCGCTTGAACCATGCCCTACCTTAGCCGTAAATTCATTGCCAATGCCAAATCCAAATGGTGCCCAGCCAATAGCGATAAGGTCTCTATTAGAATCCATTGATGTCACCTTCGTTCCAGCAAGTTTATCGAGTTCCCTCGTGACATTCAGCTTCGCTTCGTAAATGAATACATCTTCTTTTAGGGCAAGTGCGAAGAGTGTTTTGTTCTCGTCCTGTAAGCTTTTTATGAAATTTACCTAAATGAAAATAATTGCGGCATTCCTTAATTCTACTGACTTATCCCAGATAGGTCATTTTTGGATTGTTCTTTCTAGAAGTCCATTAAGGATAACATCTTATTGATCCAGCGTTACTACAGTACAGGAGGAAACCTAAACTAAACTAACTTTATTTATACTGAATAGCTCTATCAGTTCTAAACACTGGTTTTAAACTGTTCGTCCTAGACTAAGTCCAGTAAGGATAATATCTTATTGATCCAGCGTTACTACAGGAGGAAACCTAAACTAAACTACTTTTATTTATGCTGGATAGCTCTATCAGTTCTAAACTGTTCTTCCTAGAGGTTCAGTAAGGGTCATCTCTTATTGATCCAGTGTCACTACACGACGAAACCTAAACTAAACTAACTTTATGTACACTGTTTTCTCAACATATCCAGTCAAAATCATCTCTTTTTGTTACAGTGATACTAGCAGTCCATTCATAATTTTCTAAAAGTTAAACGGATGACATAGAGCACTGGAAACGACCTCAGAAATCCGTACTAGACGGACAAAAATTATTTCACCTTATCTTCAAAAGTGTGGCTATGCAAGAATTGCCATTGTCCATCGTCGTTGACTTGATCGACACGAATGTCGGTTCCTGTGACGCTCAGAAGTAACGGACTGGTTCTGGACGTTAAAGCAATGTGATTGGCCGCTGTACCGATGTGATATTGGTAAATTGGATCAACGCTGATGTCGGTATGCCAAATATTTACAATACCTGTATGCATCGGAAGATTTTCAGTTATATCATCATGCAACAGTAAAATTTTCAGCATTAAAAACGTTTTGCAAACCTGAAAAGCACCTAAAAGTATGTTTACCAAAGCAGGGGTACGCCAAGAAGAAAACTAAATCTTGAACCAAAGCAACTTTTGATTCATTTTATAGTGATAACGGCGTTGACATTTTGCTATGACAGTGTTGATAGCCGCGTTATATTTTGAAAAAACTTGCTTGGTGTTTTGCACCAAATAATGTTCAAAACTTAGTCCATTACATATAATCTAAAGAATGAAGCTAACATAATTTTTCCCCTAAAAAAAGCTTTCCCGCCAAAAACGTTTTCCCGCCAAAATACACAACATATAAAAAAATCTCAATATATCAATGTCAATGTGTCAATGTGACATGCTCTCTGAACTAAGATGAGTCTTTTGGTTTTCAAACACTGTTGGCTATAAAGTAAATATATTTGTCCATGTCCTGCAAGTGAGTTGTGAAATACAATTTCAATATTATACAGTATTTGTTTTTCCATGGTCCTAACCTTATTATCCACCTGCAAATTTAAAAAAAAATGGGAGGCCATGCATTGATCATAAATTAGTATCTGGGATAATTTTTTCCCACCAACAACTTGAAACCTCCTTAGAAATGATTCCAACAGAAAATTAAATTTTAGTTGATTATTCTGAAGGTTTGGGAACTATATGGCATTGAAACTCTTACTCAGTTAAGAGAAACAGGAAACAACATGGAGACAACCCACCACAAGTAAAGGCTGTGGCACAAACACTGCCAAGTCCTGCAACACATTCAACGCTAGCTTTGCTTGGGTCCTGATGAACTTCTGCTGATGGTTCAAGAGAATGTTGTCGATTGGTTTCAACATTCCATAAGCATGTTTTACCATTGGCGTAACCTGCTATCAAGACATCACCATATAACTGACATGCTGTTAAAACCCCACCTAAAGAAGAGGGTTTAGTTCAAGGTAAAAATTCATTTCTCTTAAGATTTGATCATATTAGAGGGGTGATTTGTATAAGAGAGGTGTGTAAGTTAAGAGGGGTGGTGATCATATTAAAGAGGTGGATCATATTAGAGGGGTGATTGTATAAAAGAGGTGTCTAAGTTGGACGGGTGGTAATATTAGGAAGGATATTTTTATTTGAGAGGAGATCATATTAGAGAGATGATCATATTAGAGAGGTGATGGTATTAAAGAGGTTACCATTTAAGTGAAGTGTAAAAAATTAGAGAGGTGGTTGTATAGGTGTTTTAGCTTGCATGCAAATTAACCAATTTCAGATGTTTTGACCATGGAATAGCCAATAAAACTTAAAAAAAAGCACCTTTTTCATATTCAAAGGTTTGAATCTGACAGATCCGCTCTTTCCAGTTTTGGGCGACCAAACGTTGCTTTACCATTTGATCCTTAACGATGCCTTTCCAGCCAAATTTTTCCCTTACATCACCACTATGTCTGGTAAAACCTAACCTTTTGTATAGGTTATACCATAGTAACTCATCATTGGCAATGAACGACCAAGCCTTACTAACGCATGAGCACATGCACAAGTCAACCACATCTAAATGGCTGAAGATCTTTATGCAGACCTCCTTTGGCAGACTGATGTCAAAAAAAGGAATCGATGTTGTTTCATCAATATCTCTGATCAACAAAGATAGCAAATCCTCGTTCGCTTGGCAAGGTAATTTTGGATCATGTGTTTGCTCAGTTTTAGCACTAATTTCTGTAGCTTCTGTTCGATTGTAAGTGGGAATTTCAAGTGTAAGCAACGCTATTGGTTGTTTCTGCTCTAGCTTAGATTTCTTAGAAACACTTTTGAAATTCTCAGAACAAACTGGCCCTTTGGAATCTGATGAGAAATTACAACCATATAATGTACGTGTGTCTTCATGTTCTGCAGTGTTTAATATATTTTTTACACGTGGGTTTCCGCCTTTGGGTTCATTTACACTAGATACTGGGTCAGTTTTAGCCACTTGGATTGTTTTACAATTTTCAGCAAGGTGCTGTTTTGTTTTAATTTCGTGTTTCCATTTTTCCCTGAACGAGGCAAGTTCATTGTCTCCCATTTCAAAAACGCATCCCCAATATACTTTCTAACCTGTCCATTACGTATCAAAAGTGATTAAACCCAGCAAGGGAAACGTATATTGGATGTGAAAAGCGAAAACTGAACCTTCCACGATGACAACACATGTAGAATGTAGATCATTTCAAATTGAACAGATTATATTTATTAAAAAACGATACTTATGAAAGTCCATTCGTGTGCAAAGCGTAGTTAATCCATCAGTAATATCGTGATAAATATTGCAGGATTATATTATGAGCTTTTCAAAGGTGCAATATTAGAACAAAGAAGTGCAATTTGCAAAGAAAATAATGAAAGATTGAGAAATGTAATTTGTAATCTGCTATATTTAGAATCAAAATTCAAAATATTTTGTAACGCGAAACTCCTTTTACTTCTTGCTGATTTTCCTGCGGAAAAGAATTCCCTATTTTTAACTTTATTCTAATAAAATACGTTCAACTCCAGTTTTCAAGGATAAATACGTGAACTTCGGAGGAATTTGAGCAACTGTCAAAAGTGCGGAAACATTTCGCGGAATCGGCGAACAACAGTATTTTAGCGGGTAAAATTTGGCGCCGGGAACAATCTCACAAATTTAAAAGGAAAATGAGCGATCATAGAGAAAGACGAAAATTATGTAGTTCAAAAAGAGTGCCTGTATTCTTAGCTTTATTCCTCCTGATCGCCACAACCACCATCTTCTTCGTATTCCCGTACGTATCTAGTTACTTCGAGGTCTAAAATATTTCAAAATCCCTCGAAACAATGTTGTATTTTTTGTTGATTTTAGATGTCGATACCTCGTCACGACGGTTTCGCCTTTGATAGCTGTGTACGAAGCGATTTTAACCTTGGTTATCATCAGTAACTTTTTCCAAGCTACGATTCAAGATCCTGGCAAGATTCCCAGAGGTAAGTGGCCAGCAGAGTTTGGTTAAAATGACTTGTTTAAAACCTCAAAATTAAAACCGAGTATGTGTAAACAGCATGAAATTGTGTATTTATATAAAATAATATTTATTGACTTCAAATCAGCATCGGGCAGTCCTTAAATATTTGAACACATTAAAAAAACTAACGTAAAGTGATGTTATCTGTAAATATGCTTAGCTTTGTTTCAAAGTTATAAACGGAGTCTCGGGGAAAAGCATTTAAGTCTTCAATAAAATTTTGAAGAAGTTTTGAAAGACGAAGATTCGAAGAACCTGAGTTAATTCTAGTAGTTTCATTCACTTTGAATTTTTACACGTACGTGTTAAATGAAATATAAAGTAATCTATTTGACAAATTGAAACAGGCCAGGGATTGTTTTTTCCAAGGTTATTTTGAAAATATATTTTGGACAGCCAAGGTTTCGGATTTCTTTATAATATATAAACAGGAAGTTGAACATCGTATTGTACTGTCACGAATTCAGACATGTTTGATTAAAACGCAACAAAGCTATTACCTCTTTTAACCTTTCATTTCAACCTCAGCTGATAAAATTTAGATTTAAATGAAATGGGAAAGTGAAAACCCTCACCAGTTGTCACTCTATGTATAGCTGATATGAGATTCCCCCCCCAAAAATTTGACAATTCATTTATATACAGCAATAGATCAAAGTAATCCTCTTACAGTGGATAAAAGTATGAATTTTGGCACAAATTTAGTTATACCCAAGACACTTTGGAACATTCTAACATAAATATGGCTGCAATCTTCCGACCTTCTTCTATATAGCTTAACATGAATTTCCCCATTTCCAATCTTGGTAGGGAATTTATCATTTAGAGTAAAAACAGCAAATCTTTACTCTGACAACAGACCTTTATGCAACTCAGCTGTATAAATGACACAATGTATAAAGGAAGACTTAGTTTGAATGATCAAAACACAATTTTGAAATGGCAGACGAATTTTCATCACTAAAAATGTTTTGCTATAAATTTAAGTTGCCTTGAAAGCCATTCCAGAGGATGATTTCAAATCACCGCTGTTCAAAAGTGTTGAGATCAATGGGATCCAGATTAAAATGAAATGGTGTGAAACTTGCAAGTTTTATCGACCACCGAGATGTTCACATTGTAGCCTTTGCAATAGATGCATTGAGGTATGTATAATAGTCATAGTAAACAAAATACTTTAACAATAGAACAAACTTTAGTGACACTTCATCCTTAATGGGTCTTACTTTCGAGTGGAAATCGAACAAAATCTGAATTTTTTGTAGTCTAGTTTCAATCATTGCTAGCATACGCATGCAATTTTGAGATATATCCCTGTAGGGTGGAAACTTAGTCCATGACTACAGCAGGGAAGGGGACAATTAAAATTTCCAACACAAATTTGTTTAAATGGTCTGTATATTTTAGGTGTTTGATCACCATTGCCCCTGGGTGGACAACTGTGTTGGCAAGAGGAACTATCGATATTTCTTCCTGTTCTTATCATCCCTCACCATACAGCTCATCTCTGTGTTCACCTTTTGCTTGGTGGCAACCCTTAAATTAGATGGTGATTTTAAGGATAATAATGTTATTGCATCGTATCCTTAAATATGAAGACATAGGTCACATTCTGGGATTTGGAATTATCTATGTTGTGAAAAGAATTTGAATAGAAGTTTTCTCATTTGCCTCTTAAAATTGTTCATCTGGGCCCGGTTGTATCAAGCCTGTTCAACTTAAACAGTGGATAAGTCAAAATTAAATAACACTCTTACATATCTCTCTTGAATGAGTCAACTTATGCACTGAATATGTAGTTGTAAACAGTATCTTAATTTGTATTAAGTTAAAAACATTTAGTTTGCTTCTTGAATAAAATGATAGACTTGCTTACAGGCTTGATACAACCGGCTTTTGAACCACGAAAATTTAGGTTTAAAATAACATTGGAAAGAATGATTATTATTGCATGATAGTGATTGGTAGTGTATACTCGTTACCTATTCCTTAACTTAGTCTCAGTCTTATAATAATGGTTATATGTGGTCTAGTGGCCTTTCCAGTCTTTGGCCTTACTTTCTTTCATATTGGGTTAATTTCCTGTGGCAGAACAACAAATGAACAGGTACTGTAAGTAATGGTCAAAAATCTTTGAATCTGTGCATCTAATACAAATTATCATGTGCAGCTAGAATATTTTTAAATATTTATTACCACATAATCTGATGGTGCTACTCTGAATTACCATCAAGTGAATCATATGATGTTACCCGTCTTACCGACCTCCTTTGCTGATAGAGTCACATAATTTGAATGCTTTGTAAATGCTTTTTGATCCAACTGAACTATTACGTGAAGAGCTATACTATTAATTAACCTAGAGTCATACCCACAGTCATGTTACCACAGTTTTATCTGAAGACTTGTATTGAAATGTTTTTGCATGACTTATCGTGATTTTCAGGTCACTGGAAAAGTTCGAAAAGGTGTCAATCCATTCAATAGAGGTTGCTTTGCAAATTGGGAAAATGTATTTTGCTCTCCTATACAACCTCGGTAAGTTTCTTTCAGAGTTGCAAAAACACTCTAATTCATCACATGCTTGTACCAAAAACCCCGATATTACATTATGCTGGTTGCATGATTCATGTTTGACGTGACGTCATTTTGAGGAAGGTTTTCAAAACTTGAAATCTTCCTATTCGGAGGAACTCTCAACTCTTTTTGCAAATCTGGCTTCCTACTCTAATACTCTTGTTTTTCAACCTGGTTTACAGTTTTATTGAGTATTCTACAAAATCCACTATTAAAAGTCTGAACATGATTAGACAAACACTCGTAAGAACAATTACAACAACTGACAAACAGAACCTCAACTATATAATTACAACATAAGCAGCTCTGTTTTCAACGGCGACACAAGAGATTACACGTTATCCGGTTTATGTTTAGTTCAATGCCCGCCTCAAACACCCATAATAAAATGCGTCGTTCTGTTCTTCAATTGCAGACACTTGCATTGTGAAAAACTGGACGAAGGAAGATCAGTTGTAAACGGAGAAGCTTCACCTCACGACGTGAGGTTTGAAATGGAAACGTTGCCGAATCATCAGATGTCCTTTACAAACACGCGAAATTCCAATGGGACGAACTCGACTAAGGTATATACCTGACTTCTTCTACTGTCTTCGCATATCTTAAACTTTCAATGCCTTCTTGCACTTGCAAAGAAGAAAATTTCACTGAAAATTCTTGGCAAAAATTGCAGGTGTAAATGGTGGGCTCTCACACATCTACTTAGAGGTTATTTTTTTTTTAAATTGTGTTTTTTTTATATTGTGTTTCACAGACGGACGGAATTTCACCCCAACCGTTGCAAAGAACGAACCTTGAAATTCCGGAAAACCAACCGGAGCCCAGTTCGCTGCGTTCCCCACGAAGTCCCAACGCCCGGGGTTCCACACCCGTGTTCTACACCCCTGATAAACAGCCCGGGCAAATGAAGGTTTATCGCGAGGCGGAGGTATGACGTAATACAGTTGACGGCAGCCTGCGGGATCGGGGGGGGGGCTGATGATTACATCATGAACAACACGGGGGGCTGTGCCTCTCCGAAGTACTACAAAAATAACATTTATATCATTGACCAGAAAACTAGAATGGGTAGCCAAATAATGTAACTGTTGTTAGTTTTTTTGTTGCATTTAGTGAATCGCGTTTAGAATTTTGAAGTTATACATTCTCCATTCGGGATTTTCATCTATGAATGCCGTTCTCTAGACTTGCGGTAAATTGCCATTACTGTCATTACCAGGAGGATTTTGCATGTTGATGAAATGCTCCATGAATTTATCGCTTAAACTTGATCTACATTTGCTCAAATATTTCTCAAATTTCTGTAACCGCCGAGTTCACGGATGATGCATTCATAATCACAGATCAGTGTTCATAATAGGTTTTAATCAATTTGCGAGAGCCTTTCGAAATTATTCTATTTACGCGTTCATGTGACTCACAGTTTACAATAATAGTTAACACGAAATCGAGACTCGAGACTTTGTTCTGAAAGTCTGCTCTATGACGTATTTCGGAGAAAGCACGTACCTGATTGGTCAACTGGGCCCATTGATCAATCAGAAGCATGCATGCTTTGTCCGGAAACTACGCCACAGAGCAGACTTTTTGGGAAGGTTTATACCACAGACTAGCCTGGGCGGTTCGCTAATTTACCTTCAATTACAAGAACTTCTGCTTGAAAATAACTTGTGTTGTGCGCCTTAGTCAAACACTCAAGTTCCTGTAGTTTAACGCGAAAAGCCTGATGCAACACGAAGTTTGATTGGCTCGTTAGCTTTGGGCAGCCAATCAAACTTCGTGTAACATCCGGTTCTCCGCTTTTAACATTATGAAAAAGTTTACTATAAGCGGCAAAAAAGCTATAAAAATTCAAGGTCTGGTCAGTGTCTTGTTTGTGTGGCACATAAACATTGTGTGTGTCGAAGCATGTTTGTAGTGTTAAAATTGCATTTATTTTAATTTGTAGAACTTGGCACATAATGATAATGTAACAATAATCTTATCAATATACAAATTATTTATAGAAATCTAGGCTACATTATTTACCACCGTATTTTACCGCTTTCGTATGAGACCCACGGAGCTGAAAATACACTGGATCTATAGAACTATAATATTACTCAAAAACAAACCAGAATTGGTAAAGTACCCAGAGAAACAATTGAAAAGAATGAAGGAATAACAACTTTCCAAGAAGGGTAACTATGTATTTCCATGGTTAAGCTTCAGTTAGTGTCACTTTGTTTCTAAAGTTTTCTTTTGATAAGCAAAGTTTTACCTCTGTTTTGGGTCTCTAGATTTTCATTCAGTTTGACTTCATTTTTAGTAGGTAATGGTTGCATACCAGTGTTTGATATGAGGTCAGTGATATTTCTGAAGATTTAGTTTAAAGGTTCACTTCTCATGTAGCATATTTTAGCAGGGATAATAGTAATCCATTATTTTTTGAGCATTTAGCACATGAAAACTTGTCTTACCAGTTCAATGCACTGCAATGTCATAGTAGGGTAACCTTAACTTTTCCCTTGTAAAAACACAATATGATACAATTGAGATATGACTATGTCATTCTATCTTATAGTTATGAATCGAAGAAAACATCTAAATTTTAGTTTTACTTTGAAACATCAATTTCAAAATATTCCCACTCAGATTTTGGCCTGAGTGCAAAGTCTAAAGATATCATTCTACCCCCAATTTTTACAAACGAAAGCTGTCCTGATCCCCATCGATTCGCTTTAGTTTAATATAAACATCAGTTCCATAACCATGGAGTGTCTGTAGGTTCACAGCTCCTCCAAGAAATTCGGCATAGGCTCGTGAGGTCGGCAGACCAAAACCAAAGCCAGCCATACTGCCAATGGTTCCTGACAGATTTGCGTTATGGTTATAGTCAGAGAGGACGTTTGTGCTACTACCAGCTGCATCTTTTTTGAATGTGGTGAAGGAATAGTGAAATATCTGTTCCATCATTTCATCTGAAATTCCACCACCTCGATCTGAAATCCTGGAAAAAAATGGGGAAAACAGTTTAAGGGGAAGTAAACACAACTTTCAGATCTTACAATGGTAAAGGCCTTGATGTAGGGATTTCATTTATTTAGTTGACAACTAACCTTATTGTGAAATCTGTTTTGTTGCTGCAAATAGTAATTTCTACCCTTGGCAAGGAGGACGATTGAAAGGTGTATTTGTCACCATGAAACTCAACAGTCGATCTAAAGTTAAAAATATCTGAAGTATGAGCCGGGAAACATTTCATGTGCTTGACCTGAGCGGCAAATTTAATATGGACTAGAAATTTTTACCTCATTGCATTTTTCAAGAGTTCCAGCAAAATATATTCCAGTGGCGAGGGGAAATATGAAAAGGATGTATCTGTGTGGCCATTGACGACTATGTTTGGGCTGACACCATAGTGATGTTCACACACCTGCCTGTAATCACAGTCAATAGAAAATATTAGCTATTTGCATTGACGAATGTGGCTGGTTGAGCAGAGGCTGACCTTACGAATTTACATACTTGACAAAATCCGCACATCTTTCAATCATAGTCTTCAAATGCAAATTAGTTGCAATACACCCAACGAAATTGCTCTAAACAAATAAAGATTGATATTTTTTTGTTGTTCCTATCATTAAATATCTAATGGTTAATACATCTCATATTGCGAAAATCGGTTACCTTTTCCTCTCGAAGAGCAATATGATGTTCAGCCAATAGTCTCATGCCGAGACGTGATTTCAATGTTTTATCCAGGAAGGAATGAATTGTTCCATACTGTTCCATTTAAAGATCAGAAACCAAATATACAGAGTAAGTTCATATATTTACTGTAGGGACAGAAAGCTAGGATTCTCTATACTATGTTCAACTTACACGTACTTGATGTTTGCAGCCTTTAAAACCACGAGCCAGGGATGTGACAACATGGCCATGATCATCCAGTAATGACCTCACAGTTTTGCTGTACTTTTTTTCGGCTTGTAAATCTTTTATCTGAACTCAGGCACAATTTATTAAGTACTACGGAAACTTAAACAACATCAGAATAGCTTGGAAAATTCTTATTTTTACCTTGGGTATTGAATAAAGAAGGTTGAATGCACGGATGTATAATTCATACTAAAACAGAAGAATACAGAAAAACATGGGAATAATTTGCCTAATAACTGGAGAGTGTTTTTGCAATAAAATCACTACTTACAGTTTCAGAGATGTCTGGATTTACTGCAACAATGTAGGGAAGTGAATGAAAAGCGACCAAGCGTCTAGCAACCCTTATGACAAGCTCGTTTTGAAGAAACTGCACATTTCTCTACAAACAAAGAATGTATGAATTAAGATCTGAATACCGAAAAAAAAAATTTTTCAACGTTTTGATAAGTCAATATAGCACTTACAATCAAATGTGCACCATCTCCAAATTTTCCAGCATGTAGCATTTGATATGGTGTCATCTTGATAGATGGCTGCAAAATAAATAGTTTTTCAAATGGTCACAACACTGACCATACTAGCTTTTGCATTAATTAATGATTTGGTAACCTGACCCTAACCCTTACCCAATTACTTATACTAAAGCATTAGAATGAAGGATTATATTTGTGGATTCTGGACATGAAATCATTACCAATGACTTGTTCTCAGAAAGTCCCTGCACCAAAAATATATAATTACTAGAAGTTCAGGTATTTTGTATAGACAGCTGAATCTGCACAAAGATCAATGGATAATCATTTCTAAGCCAATATGTGGTTCTCAGAACTTGACCTTCGAGGGCATTAAAAAAAAAAGTTTCTTAGTCGTACGTTTCGGTCGTTTCCTGATATTGAAATACGTTGAAATATATCTGTTTATAATTGGAATTCATAACTGTCATCATTCATGCACGGCGGAAGATTGCCATCTAATTTGAACAAAAGAGGATGTTTGCAGAGTAAATTTTTAGCTGAAAAGCGTGGCTTTAATAATATATCAAATTAGCTAGGAATATTAAACTATATATTTGCACAACGCTTCGCTATGGGTATTTCCATGTATAAATTTACGAAGAGACGAAATGCAGATACAATATATGTCTAACAAAACACTAGCAAAAGATGTGATCTCTCAGTAAAAAATCGTCCACTGAAGTAGGATTGCATCGAAATGAACATTTCGAGTATAAAAGTTTGAATGGCTTGCACTTGCAGCGCGGACGCGTTTTGAAATCAGCGTCGATTGTCAAAAATTATGCCTTACCTTGGCAGCACAGTTTTCGATCGCCGCCTGATTCACGTACGACCATTCCTGGTTTTTGTATCTGCGCTCCGAATGGAGTTTAACGGCAGAAGAGATGCCTCTGCGCCGTGGATCGCCGGCAAGACGAGCCAAGCGTAGTAAACTCTTCATTTATTTTGCGCCCTTTCATTCGCCATGATGATCGTGGTGCTGGACCGCTGGTGGTGGTGTGATTATTGTTTTTGTTTCCGATGTATGTCGCAATCGAACGATGAATCATCCGCACCGGAAGTCGATGATACCTATCGGGGAAAGTTTCCCAAGGGGTGATATTCCTGGCGTTTTTTCTCCGGGAGTATTCCACCTAGCGTAGTTCTCAGGGTTGTTCGAAAGGCGCTTAGCTTCTAGGTTAAAGTTCCTAAAGTTACTGAATAAAAAAGCCGAACATTGTTTTTGGCCTTTGATTCCTTTGTTTTAAACAGATATGCTATGTTGATAATTTTTGGCTTATTTATTCATAAAATCTGGCGACCCTGGGGCCGGTTGTACCAAGGCTGGATAGCGCTATCCACCGGATAGTGATTTTTTCAACCTTTCTAAAAATGTTTGAAAAGCAATAAAATTTTAGATTTTGAAGCAACAATTATTAAGGAGGATCCTCACTTTTAGAACACTAAGATTAAATCAAAATTTTAGCCAACAACGGGCGATTCTGAAGCGATTAAAAAATCCACTATCCGGTGGATAGCGCTATCAGGCTTTCATACAACCGGCCCCAGGCCTATACCATGGTTGTGGATTTTGAATATTATATCAAAAGTATTTTTAAAAATTTTGCGCATTTGTTTTTCATTATGGACTTCGACAAAAAGATAAATTAAATTAAATAACACTAGTCGTTCAGCACAAGACCTTGTGGTCTAGTGGCGAAGACAATGGTCTTCCAAGTGGTAAACCGATGGTTCGAATGTTCTTAACTCTTTTTCGATGACCATCGAGAAAAGTATAAAGTAAATGAATTAACCATTATCGTTCAGCAAAAGATCTCGTAGTCTAGTGGTGAAGACAATGGTCTTCCAAGTAGTAAGTGGATGGTTCGAATCTGTTCTTAAGTCTTTTTCCTCATGACCTTCGAGAAAAGTATAAAGTAAATTAAATAACCATTGCCGTTCAGTAAAAAATCGCGTCGTCTAGTGGTGAAGACAGTGGTTTTCCAAGTGGTAAGTTGATGGTTCGAATCTAAGCGTAACTCTTTTTCCGTATGACCTTCGAGAAAAGTATAAAATAAATTAAATAACCATAGCCGTTCAGCACAAGATCTCGTAGTCTTCTGGTGGAGGCAATGGTCTTCCAAGTGGTAAGTTGATGGTTCAAATCTGTTCTTAACTCTTTTTCCTTATGACCTTCGAGAAAAGTATACAGTAAATTAAATAACCATTGCCGTCCAGCACAAGATCTCGTAGTCTGGTGGTGATGACCATGGTCTCACAAGTGTTAAGCCGATGGTTCGAATCTAAGCTAAAATCTTTTTCATTATGATCTCTGAGAAAAGGATAAAGTAAATGAAATAACCGTAGACGTTCAGCACAAGATCTCGTAGTGTGGTGGTGAAGACAATGGTCTTCCATGGGGTAAGTCAATGGTTCGAATCTGTTCTTAACTCTTTTTCCTTATGACCTTCGAGAAAAGTATAAAGTGAATTAAATAACCCTAGCCGTCCAGCACAAGATCACGTAGTCTAGTGGTGAAGACAATGGTCTTCCAAGTGGTAAGTTGATAGTTCGAATCTGTTCTTAACTCTTTTTCCTTATGACCTTCGAGAAAAGTATGAAGTGAATTAAATAACCATAGTTGTCCAGCACAAGATCACGTAGTCTAGTGGTGAAGACAATGGTCTTCCAAGTGGTAAGTTGATGGATCGAATCTGTTCTTAACTCTTTTTCCTTATGACCTTCGAGAAAAGTATAAAGTGAATTAAATAACCCTAGCCGTCCAGCACAAGATCTCGTAGTCTAGTGGTGAAGACAATGGTCTTCCAAGTGGTAAGTTGATAGTTCGAATTTGTTCTTAACTCTTTTTCCTTATGACCTTCGAGAAAAGTATAAAGTGAATTAAATAACCATAGTTGTCCAGCACAAGATCTCGTAGTCTAGTGGTGAAGACAATGGTCTTCCAAGTGGTAAGTTGATGGTTCGAATCTGTTCTTAACTCTTTTTCCTTATGACCTTCGAGAGAAGTATAAAGTAAATTAAATAACCATGGCCGTCCAGCACAAGATCTCGTAGTCTAGTGGTGAAGACAATGGTCTTCCAAGTGGTAAGTTGATGGTTCGAATCTGTTCTTAACTCTTTTTCCTTATGACCTTCGAGAAAAGTATGAAGTGAATTAAATAACCATAGCTGTCCAGCACAAGATCACGTAGTCTAGTGGTGAAGACAATGGTCTTCCAAGTGGTAAGTTGATGGATCGAATCTGTTCTTAACTCTTTTTCCTTATGACCTTCGAGAAAAGTATAAAGTAAGTTAAATAATCATGGTCGACCAGCACAAGATCTCGTAGTCTAGTGGTGAGGACCATGCATGGTCTCACAAGTGTTGAGAAGACGATGGTCTTCCAAGGGGTAAGTCAATGGTTCGAATCTAAGCTGAACTCTTTTTCATTATCACTTTTGAGAAAAGTATAAAGTAAATGAAATAACGATAATCATCCGGCACGAGATCTCGTGGTCTAGTGGTGGAGACCATGGTCTCCCAAGTTGCAAGTCGTTGGTTCGAATCCAGGCTGAACTCTTTTTTATTATTACCTTTGAGAAAAGTATAAATTAGATTAAATAACCGTAGTCGTCCAGCACAAGATCACGTAGTCTAGTGGTGAAGACAATACCTTTCCAAGTGGTAAGATGATGGTTCGAATCTGGTCTTAACGAGCTCTTTTTCCTTATGACCTCCGAGAAAAGTATAAAGTAAATTAAATAAGCTGTCCAGCACAAGATCTCGTAGTCTAGTGGTGAAGACCATGGTCTTCCAAGTGGTAAGTTAATGGTTCGAATCTGTTCTTAACTCTTTTTCCGTATGACCTTCGAGAAAAGTATAAAGTAAATTAAATAAGCATCACAATTCAGCCAAGATCTCGTGGTCTAGTGGTGAAGACCCTGTTCTCCCAAGTGGTAAGTCTATGGTTCGAATCTAAGTTGAACCTGGGCAAGTCAAACTTGTCAACTAGACAAAAGTATATTGATAAATGTAAGCGTTTGGGTAACTTTGGGAGAATAAAGAAATTAATTCAGCTTGACCGCATTTCAAATGCAAATATTTCGCTAGCGAGCCATTTCTTTGCAAGTGGAAATCCAGCTTTAGTACCACTAACAAAAGATTTGATTGATTTCATTGCATTGTAATAGGCTTTCAAATAACAAAAGCTTTCAATTTTTATGTCAATCATTCCGTGCCCAGAAGAAGAATTAATCATATTATTTAAATCTGAGCTGTCAGGACGGGTCTGTCACCCAATAGTTTGGCTTTATTCTTTATCGCAAGGAGCACTGGAGCAGGCAAAATGGAAATGATCTAGCTCAGGCTTAAATTTAAGGCAAGATTACTGGATGAAAATAAGCCAAATTAACATAATCTTTGTCTCACCAGTTAAAACAAACAAAGGCCCGCTTATAACAATGTTGGGCTAATTTATTAGTCATGCATATACCATGCAACCTGTTTGAGGCTTCATTTGGGCGCTGGTCTTCAAAGCATGAACACAAGTCACTTCAAATGCTCAAAATTTCGTCGGAAATCGCTATCAATGATAACGTCTTTCTACAGAAGAAAAGTTTAGTATCTCTCTCGCGCTGTGCCGCTGTCGTTGGTGTTAAAAACAGGTACTTATATGCCTTTTTCTTTACGATTATCTGCTTGCTTTAGTGAGAGATTTTGGGCGAATATTTCAGCATGCAACGTGGCCCAACTTCACCACGTGTAATCCCAAAAATCCAAGTTTATTCGCCTTGTGTTCGATTTGAAATTGTTCTTATAACATTAACCTTGCTTTTTATTCATTGCAGACAAAATTCTGACGACTTAAAACCAAGCTTGACGATGAAATTCGCGAACAAGAGATTGATGACCGATAAATTGTGGCTGAAATGGCTCAAGATATAACTCGCCTTTGAAGAGAGGGCACGACTAGCTTTTTCTCGGAGCTTATTGGTGAAATGAAAAAGGTAATTATTACACGTGCTAAAATCCATGTGAATTTGCGGACGTTTTGATGTCGCGCGGTCCAGCTCAACCAGCTGAATCCTAGCTATAACCGTGCACCAACGTTCGCTTCAACTAGAGCAAATTATATCTTTCAATTAAGTTCTAAAGGCTTCGCAGAAAACTAACATTGCCTTCTACTCTTTTCAGGCAGAGTTATAAGAGCTAAAGTCGAACTAAAAGAAGTACCGTGGGCAAGAAATTCGCCATCGATAACGGCTGAAATTGTCCGAGATGACTCTCGTTTAATGAGACAGCAAGTCCAAAGCTGCTCGTCTGGTAGTTGCTGAAATGAACAGGTACATATCTATTCGTTTCTATTTAATTCATACACACGAGAGCCTATTTCAACGCGTGCTTTCTCCTAATATTTAAGTTTTTTTATTGAATAACTTGCGGATATCACCGTCTATAACAAGTATTGCTTTGTTTTACTTTAAGGTAGAGAGATTGAGCGAGTCAAAGCCATTTGAAACGAAGATTAACCTGTTCAAATTAAAATGTAAGTATTAAGCAACTGCCCATTTTAGATTTAGAGCAAACATAGGAACCTTAAGGTTTAGGACGAACAACGATGGCTGAATTGCTGTTTCTATAACGGAGCTTCGCTTTAAAAGTTTCACCACGCTCCCCTCCTCCATCATAGAGGGTATGCCTATGTGTAATGTTCGGGCGTAGTTCACCCTCCTGCATTATATTATGTACAGTTTTTATTCTTCAATCTTCCCGTATGTTAAAAATTGGTTTCTTATTCTTTTTTAAATTCTATTTCAGGTTGATAAGATATAAATCACCCGCCTCTGTGGAGCTATGATCGACGCCAAAACGACGATGAACGACGCCAAAACGACGCTAAACGACGCCAAAACGACGCTAAAACGACGCTAAAACCACGCCAAAACGACGCTAAAACCACGCCAAAACGACACAATACGATACGACGTCGAACAGCAGCGTAAATTGGCGATGTTGAAGGTTAGAGTAGCCTGGTGGTCAAAAAATGTGCATGCTAGGGTTAAGATGTGATTTCGCACGAAAAATGCATGGTCTACGAGCAATTCTTCTGCAAAGCAGAAGTTCATTGCTCGTCTTAAAGGGTCGCGATGTTCTTTAAACCATAAAGTTATTCTGTTACCTAGGTTCTGGCCACCAGGAACATAGCTAATGCATGATGCATGTGTAAATTAATTTGCATGTGAGTAAATAAATTCGGTCATAGGATCCGGCTGTGCGCTTAAGGGCTACGCGCTGCGCTTAGGGCTACGCGCTAAGGTTTAGGTTGATAAAGTTGCATGTTCAAACTAGGGTTATATATGTCACAACTTTTAGACAAGAATTTTCACATAAGAAATGGCTTAAAACGCCAGACACACGAATATTAATCACAGCCTCAAATGGCAAACATAATCCCATAGGTTCTTGTTCCATCTCTCGGAACGCTATTAGTTAATTTGCGGCTACGAATGTAGATTTTAATAATATAAGAGAAACACTGTTTTGTACAATATACATGCACGCATATGCAATTATAGCCTCGAAAGGCAAACATAATCCCATAGGTTCTTGTTCCATCTCTCGGAACGCTATTAGTTAATTTGCGGCTACGAATGTAGATTTTAATAATATAAGAGAAACACTGTTTTGTACAATATACACGCATATGCAATTGTAGCCTCAAAAGGCAAACATAATCCCATAGGTTCTTACACCTTGTTCCACCTCTCGGAACGCTATTCTTGGGTGATTTACGTCTACGAATGTAAACTGTAATATTATAAGAGAAACACTATTTTGTACAGTACACGCATACAAATTATAGCCTCAAATGGCAAACATAATCCCGTAGGTTCTTTCTTGCTTCCATGCATCTGCCTCTCTCGGCTCTTGTCCCATTGAAATAGTCTTATCCGGCCACATGCGGCTTTCGGAAATATAGATTGTAAAATTATGAATTGTAAATATACCATTATTTAACATGTCTTATCACATTTTGTAATTGATAAATACTGTATAGTACGAATGTATATAGTTAAAACATATTACCATATTTAGTTGTTTACATATATTAATACATATAACACATGAACAAACAGTCATGCAAAAACTATGCAAACAACAGCCTCTAATGGCAGACATAATCCCATAGGCTTCTTTTAGGTTCTCTCTCTTTTCTCTTGATCAACAAGACTAATTATTTTCAGAAAAATTTAAAGCACATACTGTCTTCCTAAAAATCTGAAATACATCAAACTATATATACAATCTACGCACACTTACTAACAAAATTTATACACATGAAAAATAAAACATGCTCTTAATGAATGTGAATTTATACTTGAAATGGGGAGGGAGCGTCATTCTTACTTTAGTTAAAAGATTACGAGACAACATGGGCAGTGGCATTGTAACTTTATTATTTTTCCAAGGTCTCTGTGAGATTTCCTATCACCTAGCATCGTTGAGCAGTGCTTATGGAAAGTAAGGCGCCACTTTTTGTCTGTACTGTTTAACCTTGCTGAGTGGTTCGAAGTGTTAGCAGGTATCTTGGGATATCTAATAACGTTGCAGTGTTATTTTCAGCGCTGTTCCTATAAGGGCAGCTTGCTTTGGCTATATGCCTTGGCTCTAAAAGTGTTTTATCAGTTTCTCAGACAAAAAAATTCTACTCAGTGCTGTTTCTTCAAAGGGCAGCTTGCTTTGGCTATATGCCTTAGCTCTAAATGATTCTATTAGTTTCTCAGACAAAAAAATTCTACTCGGTGCTGTTTCTTCAAAGGGCAGCAAAGTCTTAGTTTGGTTATATTTTTCACCTCTAAAAATTAAGAAATTTTTAAAAGAAATTAAGAGATTTGTACTCAGTACTACCTTTCACTTCGGCAGCCTTCCCGGCAATATGCCTAGGCTCCAAAAATGTTGTCAATTTGTATATAAATTTTTTTTTCAAATCCTGTTTCTATAAGAGCAGTGTGCTCTGGCTTTATGCCTTCGCTCAAAAAATGTGCAATCAATTTTTCAAGGAAAATGTTTCCTTTTCTGCTGTTTCTATATACGGGCAGCTTGCTTCAGCTATACGCCGAAGTTTTCAAAATGTTCATGAAACATCTTAAGCTAATAAATCCTTGAAATAATAAAGCTACAAAGTTTAAAAACTAAAAACCGTTAGGAGAACACTGCCTATGATTTGTCAGAAGAATAGTTTTTGTTTTTCGACGAGGGTTTTGAAATACCCTGAATCAAAATGCCCTGAATTAAACTAAGTTATATACTCTGCCATAGCAAGTAGGTTCTCAAACTGGATTGGGTGTATAAGTCTTTGTAGAATAAAATATACACGATCACTTGCATACAGCTATACACATAGATATACATGCATGTTTCACTGGTCAATACACCAACATAGTGACTATCACACTTTCAATAAAGCATGCCAAACTTAAAGTGCACATCTTACACCTTCTTCATATGTAAATATTTTGCATCCCAATTGATATATTTGTACATTATTATATATATGTAAGAGTAAAATAAAAGTAGAAAAATTAACCGTCTCCATGTCTCTTGATTTCAATAGCTAAATATACACACACGCTTTGTAACACATGACAATGCTTTAATAAAATCTGAAGAAAGCTTGTGTACTTTGTGTTTAATTCCGGCTTTCGGTCTTTCGGTGAGGGTTTTCCTCCAGGAACTCTGGTTTCCCTCGTAATAAAAACAGTGTCCGTGTGTTCGGAATCGCGTTTATGGTTGGTTTTCCATTCAAAATTTAACTTCTCCCCGGATTGATTTCTTAAAAGTAACAAAATGTCGTGTTAACCCCATTTCACGTTGATCTATATTCCGGATACAAAGTTATAGGAATATTTCCCAACCCAACAGGCATTTATTTTGTGGGTTAAAACTTGAAAAGTGAACTTAAATTGATGGAATCTGACTGTGCACACGGTTACTGGGTTCAATTCCCGGTACACTGTATTGCTCTCATTCGGGGTAAACTGCATGTTCTTCATCGGCAACAAAGCCAAGATCTATCATTATTAGCCATTTTAAATAACCTAATGTCACATGACAAATTAAAGTGAAGATTTCGTCCTATTCCAAACTACAAGAAAAGCAGAATTTTGGAGACCGCAGAATTTCGGCGCAAGGCAGCTCACCGACAGAAGTGGTCAAGTATTTGTTTATAGTTGAGCATTTGATGATAAAGAAGACGTTTGATGTTCAATGCTGTGATGAACACAGCTAATGAAGATGCAAGTACAGACATTCCTCGGTGATAGGACAAGCATTTGACCATTAAAACATCGTTTATCCATATCAAGATATTTGAAATCATAACCAAAGCATGTTTCCATATCAACACGAAACATGCTTGCAACTTTACATAGGACTAGAATTAGACCATTCAACCAGTATGATTATCCATGACAAAATATTTGACATCATAACCAAAGCATGGTTATATTGTTTAATCAGTGTTTGTATATGAGCGCCAAACATGCTGGAAACTTTACATAGGACAAGCATTTGACCATTAAAACAGCGTGGTTATCCATGTCAAAATCTTTGACATAACCAAAGCAATGCCGGGTTATATTGTTTAATGTTTGTATATGCATGAGCGTCAAACATGCTGGAAACTTTACATAGGACAAGCATTTAGCCATTAAAACATCGTGGTTATCGATGTCAAAATATTTCACATCATAACTAAAGCATGGTTATATTGTTTAATGTTTGTATATGAGCGCCAAACATGCTGGAAACTTTACATAGGACAAGCATTTGACCATTAAAACAGCGTTGTTATCCATTTCAAAATATTTGACATCATAACTAAAGCATGGTTATATTGTTTAATGTTTGTATATGAGCACCAGACGGAAACACAAAGACACACGAACATTTATAATTATAAATTTTACGAATAGTTATAGTGCAACTTTACTTCTTGTTACAAAATTTTGATTTGATGATTTGAGATTTAATAACGTTGCATCGTCGCAAAAAAATGAATTACAATGTATCTTACAAGATTATTATCTACACGTAGCTATATATTATATAGAAATAAGAATACCTATTTTTACAAGATAGTTCAAAATTTAGTTTAAAATTACCTATTTTAATGTATTAATCATGCTGGGGGAAGAAGCTGTTTTTAAACCTATCTGTTCTACATTAAAAGAGGAAAACTATTGAATGTTTCTTAAATTATATCGATGTTCGTCTTCAATCAGGGTTAGGTGACGCAATAAGCGGCTGCCTGATGCTATCTTTTTAATCGTTTTCTGACAAAGTTCGCTTCGACGATTACCAAGTCTAGGACATTGCAGCAGTTCTCGCGCTTCACTGTAAGATCGACCTGGCAATTTAATCCTCAATGCGCGTTTTTGAATTTCATCAGATAGATACCCAGGCGGTGCACAATGCCACACTGTACAACAATATTCTAAAACGGACTCCAACCAAATTATGATAAGATCATGCGGTGGAATCCCTCCTCGTTGCAAAACCTGCAGGATATATAATCGCTATGACGCTTTAGAAGTAATCATTGCGATATGTTCGTTACACTTTAAATCATCCTGGATAATCACACCAAGGACTTTGGCTATAGTTTCTATCTAATATCTGGTTTCCAACAGATGAGTTTGGTAAATCTGGTTTGTTTTGGAAAAAACAAATTAAATATTATTATTTAGTATACACCCGACTATTGTCTATTACAAATCCTACATTCTGATTGGCGACTCAACCATTGTCTATTCGTGATGGTGAACGTTTGGGAAAAATTCGCTCGCGCGACCGTATAAAATTGAATTAAATAAATTATTTTTCGGTGTAATTGCGATGTATCGATTATTTTCTCGAAATTAATATACACGTTTTCGTCTGGAGTCGCTCGTTTTTTGTTCCAGTCGCGCCTTTTTTGCTCGAGTCGCGCCTATTTGTCGCGACCCTCGCCTATTTGTCGCGACTCGCGAGGCGCGCCAATTAGATTATCTCGTTATTTACATACGCCAAAATGATTCCTAAGGCTCGGCCTGTCACAAACCGGTGTTTATAAAAACTTATCACTGGTTATGTAACATTTGTGCATATATTGAAGTATATTATCAACAATGACACCTAATGAATTCAGTAAAAAGTTGGCCAGAGGTAATTAAACAAACAATTAGAAACTTTAATCATTTTGTAAGTAGTTGAAATTTTATAGTATGTACGTCTAAACTCTGGCAACCTGGGCTTGAACCAGTTCAATTGTTGTGCATGCGATGCCGTTCGCCTATGTCCTGGCTAAGACTAGTTCGGGTAGTTGGTTTTACAACTTTCTAGTGTGAACCTTCTAATTTGATTGCTCACCTGTAATGCTTGGCTGGTCAATCAGGGTAATTTTAGTCATTTAATCAGGTAGACTTGCATGTGTAATGATGAGTCTGTGGATAAATTCTTGGAAAAAATGTTTGCATAATATTAAAAACCACTGCCATCTCGTATCTTGGTCGAAGTTTGCTCAAAATTTGCTCAAAGTCAAACTGTAGATAAAGCAAGTATACAGTATACTTGCTAAAGCACAGAAGCATTTTTTTTGCCTTCGACTTGTGAAGGATGTTATTTTACAAATGCCAAGCGGGAAGAACCACTGAGCTATATAATAATTCCTGGAGCACCGGCTCCTAATGTTTTGGGCTCAAAAAGTGAAGCAAGAAACATGGCGGATTTTTCGTGCTGACGCCAGATATGGTCCCACTGCGCAATGGTAATGACCACTGACAGGGCTCAATATTGAGCCCGCTCCAACATTCATTCCCCCCTGCATATTTTTTTAAAACACTTAGCGGTAAATTGTTTCGTTATGAATTTTTATTTTTCGACCTTTTTTTCTACTATTTGTTTATTTCATTTTAAGTTCTACACAACTGACACGTACTTGTCGTGCTTTAAATGTGGCATACGATTACTTAAAGCTGAAAATTTTCAGTAAATAATGGTGATATCTGAAAACATTAGCGAACTAAAATCTCGAAAGAATTTGAATATGAAGTTTTTCATATCATATTTCAAGAAAACGGAAATTATTTCCGTTTAGGTACGCTTGGTTGGCTTAAGTCGTATCACATATTCACCATTTATGATATGAGACAGAGTATTAACTCTAAACTACAGTTTGATTTTGTATGTGGGAATCAGTTCATTGTCATTTGTGCTCAGACTCAGTCTTTTCTATTCCCATTTGAAAAATTAATTCAAAATTTGAACAGGTCCAAGATTGCCAAACTAGCTGAATAAGCTGATCAAAAAACACAGGAATATTTTCCCCATTTGTCCTTTATATTTACCTTGGCAAATACGACCATGGTCATATTCGCCGGAAAATGGCGAATACGACCATGGTCATATTCGCCGGAAAATGGCAAATACGACCATGGTCATGTTCCCCGGAAAATGGCAAATACGACCATGGTCATATTCGCCGGAAAATGGCAAATACGACCATGGTCATATTCGCCGGAAAATGGCAAATACGACCATGGTCATATTCGCCGGAAAATGGCAAATACGACCATGATCATATTCGCCGGAAAATGGCAAATACGACCATGGTCATATTCGCCGGAAAATGGCAAATACGACCATGGTCATATTCGCCGGAAAATGGCAAATACGACCATGGTCATATTCGCCGGAAAATGGCAAATAAAAAAGAGTCCATTGTTTTTAAATGTCGAAAAAATAGTCGAAAATAGTCGGATTCGTTTGAAAAAAAAACAAAAAACAAAAAATATTTTTCGAAGGCAGCCGGAGGGCGAAGGACTGAAGGAGTGCGCCTGAAGCACTGTATCGCGGTTGTCAGTGGTCATTCCCATTGATTGGGACCATATCTGGCGTCAGCACGAAAAAATCCGCCATGTTTTTTGCCTCATTTTTTTGTCAAGAGCCAGTCCTCCAGAAATTTAATATAGCTCAGTGGGGAAGAACCCATGGCAACAGATAAACATGGCGGACGAAGCGAGTGGATTTCATTTTGATGAATTGTCGAAAGTTCGTGTTCTTGAGCCAGAGGTTTACCAACAAACTCAGGAATTGAAAGAAGAATGTAAAGATTTCGTCGACAGTAAGTATATTGTGGCAAACATTTGTTAAATTATCTTTTTTTAAGTGAAATTTGAACTGCATGATTTTTTTCCATTTTGGTCCTTCCGTCCTTGCATGATTTTGTATATAATTTTGGCAACTTGATACGTTTTGTAGTCTTTTGAATCGACTTTATAACATAGTTATTTTGTAGTTATAGTATTTTTGGTGTAAAAACTTGGACTTGTGCAGTATTGAGTGGCTCAATGTCTATTATTTTTCCTCATATCTGACAGTTTATAAAATGTAACTTTATGTATAAGATATCCACTTTTTTATTTCCTAGAAATATCTGAGTTTCAAAGCATTGTGGGAAATTTTATTGGGATGGTTGATGGCCTTGCCAAGGAAGTTGAAAATGAAAAAATGAAGGTAAGGTTATAGAATTATAAAAGTCCTGAAATTTTGAGACACCACAGTTGTCTGATAAAGTTGTCTGATATAAGTAGTACCTACAGTAGAATGATTCTCTGGTCACACACATGATACTGCAGTGCTCTTCTGGAAAGTGTGCAAATTGTGCAGCAAATATTTTAAAAAAATACAAGTAAATAAATAGAAGACATTAAAATTGTGGCCCTGATTGCTTGGTTGCATGATATATACTTGCCATACTGGCGGTGGTAAATAGACATGCCACTATATAATTACGCCGCTGTTGACAAGAACGAGATGCTATTTGGAAAGCAAAACTGGTCTTGGAAAGCTAGTCTAAGGTTACTAACCTGATGTGACATGAAATTATTATATTGTTGCACTTTTTTAGGCCATTGGTTCAAGAAATTTGTTAAAATCAGTTGAGAAGCAACGAGAGACAGAGCAACAGCAATTGCAGGCTTTGATTGGTGAGAAGAAAGTCCAACTGGAAAGGTATTTTAGAATTCATTGCAGTGCACCTTTAGGGCTGTGCGTTATTTCCTCACTGTACTTTTGGCCCAATCCAGATATCGACGTCAGTACGAGTCACTTCTTAAGACAGAAGAAGAGCAAAAGGAATTCATTGAGCAATTTGTGCTTCAAAAGTGATCCCAGAATTAGGATACAAGGTATCTCATGCACAGCACCTTGCTGGAAATTTGCAGCAATTTCCAGCCAGGTAATCATGTACTCTGTATTTCCATAATAGAATATAAAGTATATGATTAGCTCCTCCAAATGAAGGCTTTGTTGAAATCTGCTAGCATTTTAGCAAGATTTTGTAGAGGAGCATCACTTGTTTTACATGCACTGGGAAAACTAAAATATAATACTTTAAACATATTTCAGCTAAAAATAATATATACTATACACTGTTAATTACTATCTAAGACCGGTTGTATAAAACCCTTCAACTACATTTTGCATTGTTAAATCCTAGTTAAGTCAGAAATACACAACTCTGATTGGTCAATTCTGTACTTAACTACAGTTAAAAGTCTAACAGTTACTAAGTCTAGTTAACTAGTCTTTTATACAACTGGCCCTTGATAACAAATAATACAAAGTAGCTTGAATATTATGATAAAATACATTTATTAGAAACTTAGTTATACTATATATTACTCTGTATTAAAACATTATTCAACATAATCAATATTATTTGTCTCAAACTTATTACAAAACAAGTTTTCAATTCCCAGATGAAACCTAAATTCCTCTGGTAATTTGGTAATGTCAAATTCATCAAAATATGATCTATCAGAAGCAGTTCTGAAAGCTAATTATAATATGTAAAATTATAAACTTGTCATTGAAAAGCATAACCCAGTATATTTACAAAGTTGGCTTGTTTGGAACAATTACTATTCATGACCTAGTATGTTTGACATACTTTCATAATTGTAATTACTATCTCATGTCTTCAACAATAAAATAACTATTGCAAGACCCATCACAAAGATAAATATAAGAATACCATAATTTCTTTTTTCTTCTGGTGGTGGACATTTTCTGGTACGTAATGGATACAGATACTGTTCCCTAAATGACATGATGTGGTTCCTAGCACCTGGCCAAACGTTTGGTCCTTGCAATCGATACTGGGCCGCGATAGTTGTACCAAAGATACATTGATAGGCCAGTTTGGGGTCATTTTTGAATATTGACCACAAGTTTGGCTTTGCACCAATCATTTCACCAAGTTCATTCATGTATGGGACATATTGAACCTTAAAATATTTCAGTGTATTACTAAACACTATATTCTATGTTAATTGCAATTCAACCAGGTGGACCTTAATTATGATAATTGTTTGCAATTTTAACTCAAATGGTCAAATTTTAAAAATGCAGCACCCAGGACAAAGAAGAACCTAGAAACGTCATACAGTGTGTATTGATTCTAATCTTACCCGCATGAAGTTGTATTTGGTTACCCCCGATTTTGACCATGTGCGTTCCCTGTTCGCAATCTCAGTTTCCATATCTTCCTTGCTCGGTAACTTGCATCTATTGGCGAAAACCTCTACAGCAACTCTTGCCTGCATTTCACTGACAGGGGCGACAGGGCCATTCACCACCATAGCTCCTATGACAGCTAGAGTATGCCAGTCATCGTCTGGCAAAAACACATGCTTATATAAACTAGTGTAAAATTCCTCTTTTACTTCAATAATGTCCTTTGCAAATGGATAAATTGGTTTAAAACCAGTGGCCAAGACCAAGGCATCAATTTTTTCTAAACTTTCACCCCCGTGGAGAATGACTGAATCCTCGGCTATCTCTTTGATATCCCCTTTGACTATTATACTCCCAGTAATGATACGATGGACAAGTTTGTCTGTGCAAACAGGAAATTTAGTTACACCGAGGATGCCAGTTGGATAAAGGCCAAAGTTTTTGAAATTGACTTTGTTGTTTAGCAATGCTGGTGATAGTTTTGCCAAATGTTGCATTGGAAGAAAAGAAGTGACTCTGGAGATAGAAAAGTCAACAGGTCGCCCTCCAGAACCGAGACGTGTCACAGCATAACAGCCACTTCTTGTGCTGATGTACACTTGTTTGGCATGATCATGACTTAGTTCAACTGCAATGTCCACTAGTTAGTGAAAAACAAATCACATGATTATTCGCCGCATAAATCACAATGAAAAGTCTTTTAGAAATCTCCATCATAAAACTTATGAAGGAGGGTGATCCTATCCTAGAGTCTCCCCTCACCCACCAATAGACCCTGATCAAAACATTTTCTCCATGTGGCTATTCACTCAAATGCAATATTTCCATCCTTACCAGCAGAGTTACTACACCCGACAATAACAACTCTCTTTCCACTGTATGGATGAAATGTCCGGTAATCCCCGCTGTGTACCTTCATCCCTTTAAATTTTTCCATCCCTGGAATATTCGGCCACACCTGGTGCCAGTAGTGACCATTGCATACCATCACTGCATCAAATGAGGTGGTTTTAATCTCAGAATTGTCTTCATCCAACTTTCTATAGAGAAATGATGACTTTTTATTTTTGTGTGGAATTGATCTCATCCTGTAAACGCTTAGGGTGTCATTTAGTTATTACCTGGTAGACACAATCCATTTTCCCGTTTCACGGTGATCCGTGCTCCGTTCCAATTTCACAACTTCCGTGTTGAATTGCACGTATTTCGCCAAATCAAATTCTTTCGCGTACAACTCAACATATTTTTGCACTAAATTCTGCGGCAAATAGTTTGGAAACTCCTTGGGGAAAGGAAAATCTGAAAACGCCGTTAACAGTTTACTAATATTCGTAATGGTGCTTTTATGAACGGAACCAAGATTTGGTCGAGGGTCATCCGTATAATTCCACACCCCACCAAGACTTGATTGTTGTTCAAAACACACAGGGTTTAGGCCGACATCACGACAGGCTTTGATGCTTGTTAAACCTGAAACACCACAGCCGATAATGGCCACGTCCCGAGTAACAGCGGCCATTGTTTACCAATGTTTTTTCCATCGTCAAACTATTAATAATTGATAGTTATCAAACTAATTAACAGCAAACTAATTAATAACAGAAAATAAATATCTGATCAATGTTGTAAGCACTGATACAGTTTTGTCTCATTTGCATATTAAGCGTCAACCTTGATTATCTTTGCAATAATTTAGATATCGAAGTCAGTGTCGATTACTTCAAAAGACCGAAAGACAAAAAAATATAAAGCAATTTTGCGTTTAAAAAGTGATCCCAGAATCTTTATACAACGAACTCGTGCACAACACCTTCCTGGAAATTCACAGCAATTTCTGGTCAGGTAAATTGTAATTTACATTTCCATATTAAAATATAAAGTACGTGTTTAGTTCTTTCTATTAAGCAGGGTTTTGTTAAAATACGCTAGCATTTTAGCAATGATTTGTAGAGGAGCATCACTTGACAGTTTTTACATGCACTTGGAAGCCTAAAAATAATAACACAAAATGTTGTATATTGTCAACTGATGAAAAATATTTTAAATACAGTATATTAAAACTATAAAGTAGCTTAAATGTTATGAACAAAATACATTTATTAAACACAGTTACACTGCACTCTAATCTACAAAATCTCAATAATGAATATATTCTTCAACTATTTAATAGTTTTATGTCAGTATGTCACTATATATTATTTGTCTCCAACTTGTTCTGAACAAGTTTTTAATTAGGAGGTTCTAAGCCGTAAACTCTTCTAGTAAATAATTTGTCAATTCTTTGTCAAAACCAAAAAACATATTATCTATCAGAAGCAGTTCTAAAAGTCAATTAATATTATTTATATTGCAATTAGAGCTACTAAATATGCATGATTTAGCTTGTTGGAAAAAGTTAAATTAATGTGACCTGTGTAAGGCACATGCACTTTCATGATTGCATTTATCACTTCATGCCTTGAGCATAACAGCAACTATAGCAAGACCCACGACAATGATGAATACAAGAACACCATAACCTCTTTTTTCTTCTGATGGTGAAGACTTTCTGGTACGTAATGGATACAGATATTGTTCCTTAAATGTCATGATGTGGTTCCTAGCACCTGGCCAAACGTTTGGTCCTTGCAATCTGTACTGGGCTGCGACAGTTGTACCGAAGATACATTGATAGGCCAGTTTGGGGTCATTTTTGAATATTGACCACAAGTTTGGCTTTGCACCAATCATTCCACCAAGTTCATTCATGTATGGGACATATGGAACCTTAAAAAATTTAAATTAAACATATATTATATGTCAGTGTATTACTGCATACTATAGTCTATGTTAATTGCAGTTCAACTAGGTGGGCCCTAATTATGATAATTGTTTGCTGTTTGCAATTTAACATTAAATGGTCTAATTACATCAAATGCAGCACCCAGGACAGAGGAAAACCTAGAAACGTCATACAGTATGTGTCATTACTTGATTCTAGGCTTACCCGCATGAAGTAGTATTTGGATGCCCCTGTTTTTGACCATGCCCATTCCCTATTTGCAATCTCAGTTTCCATATCTTCCTTGCTTGGTAACTTGCATCTTTTCAGGAAAACCTCTACAGCAACTCTTGCTTGCATTTCACTGACAGGAGGGACAGGGCCACCAACCCCAACAGCTCCAATGACAGCTAGAGTATGCCAGTCATTGTCTGGCAAAAACACATGTTTATATAAACTAGTGTAGAATTCCTCTTTTACTTCAATAATGTCTTTTGCAAATGGATAAATTGGTTTAAAACCAGTGGCCACGACCAAGGCATCAATCTTTTCTAACGTTTCACCTCCATGGAGAATGACTGAATCCTCAGCTATCTCTTTGATATCCCCTTTGATGATTATGTGCCCTGTAATAATACGATGCAGCAGTTGATCATTTACAACTGCAGTTTGATTCACACCAAAAGTGCCTGATGGATGAAGGCCAATGTTTTTGAAGTTGACTTTGTTGTTTAGCAGTACTGGTGATAGCTTTCTCAGATATTTCATTGGCAAAAGTGAAGCGACTCTGGTGATAAAGAAGTCAGCAGGTTGTCCTCCAGGACCGAGACGTGTCACAAGATAACATCCACTTCTTGTGCTGATGTACACTTGTTTAGCATGATCATGACTTAGTTCAACTGCAATGTCCACTAGTTAGTGAAAGAAAAAATGGTTCAAAAATTATCCAGCATCTCCTCTTCCCCCTATCCGCCATTATAACCCGATCAAACATGTTATTCACTCAAATGCAATATTTCAATCCTTACCAGCAGAGTGGCTACATCCTACAATAACAACTCTCTTTCCAACAAATGGATGAAATGTCCGGTAATCCCCACTGTGTACCTTCATCCCTTTGAATTTTTCCATTCCTGGAATATTCGGCCACACCTGGTGTGAGAAGTGACCGTTGCATACCATCACTGCATCAAACAAGGTGGTTGTAATCTCAGAATTGTCTTCCTCCAGCTTTCTAAAGAAAAATAATGACTTTCCATTTTCTGTTTTAATAGAGATATAATTAATTTCATCTTATTTCATTTTGTCTTGTTTTATTTGTGAATGTGTGTGCCTTGGTGTGAACCTTGACGAAAGGTTATCGTGGGAAACACACATTGAATCTATCTGCTCTAAAGTTAGTGCTGGTATTGGTGCAATAAGACGAGTTAAACCTTTTGTACCACTGCCGACGTTAAAATTGTTATATAATGCTGTTGTACAGCCTTATTTTGATTACTGCAGCCCATTATGGGACAATTCACAATTGCGGTATTGGTCTTAAAGATAAACTGCAAAGATTTCAGAATAGAGCGGCAAGAGTAATCACTGGGGCCACTTACGATATTCGATCAGTTGATCTACTTAGAAGTTTAAATTGGAAACCTCTTGAATTTAGGCGAAACTACCTAAAATCCATCTTTATTTACAAAATTCTTAATGGCCACACCGCTCCCAATCTTAAAGAAGTCTTTCGTCCTAATAGTGATAGAGGCATTTCATACAATCTCAGGAATAGAGAAACTGATTTAGCACCACCTATGCCAAAAAAAGAATTTGGCAAGAGGTGCTTTAGTTATAATGGTGCCCTGCTTTGGAATAATCTTCCACCTCAGGCTAAAATTGCGGAATCTGTGATTTCTTTTAAATCTATATTACAAAGAATGAGTTGAAACTGACTTGCCTGTGTTTCATACTTATACTCCTGTATTTTGTTTGTAACTGTTTCTGTTCCATGTCCTTAATTTCCCTGTCCTACGTCCATGTAATTTTGTAGCTTCATTTTTTTTAAAATATCACGCCCCTCATTGAAATCAGTCAGCCTAATGACTGTTGAGGCTAGCGTGACGAAATAAAGTCTATGTATGTATGTATGTATGTATTTATTTTATTTGATACATTCATCTCTAGCCATTGATCTCTATATAGTAGCTGATTTCAACAATGAACAACATGAACGATAAATAATGGACCGCCTAAATTGGTACAAAATTGAATCGTGCAAAGTTGCAAACAAACTTTGATATTACCTGGTAGACACAATCCATTTTCCCGTTTCACTGTGATCCGCACTCCGTTCCAATTTCACGACTTCCGTGTTGAATTGCACGTACTTCGCCAAATCAAATTCTTTCGCGTACAACTCAACATATTTTTGCACTAAATTCTGCGGCAAATAGTTTGGAAACTCCTTTGGGAAAGGAAAATCTGAAAACGCCGTGAACAGTTTACTAGTATTCGTAATGGTGCATTTATGAACGGAGGAAACATTTGGTCGAGGGTCATCCGTGTAATTCCACACCCCACCAAGACTTGATTGTTGTTCAAAACACACAGGGTTTAGGCCGACATCACGACAGGCTTTGATGCTTGTTAAACCTGAAACACCACATCCGATAATGGCCACGTCCATTGTTTAGGAATGTTTTGTTGTGTAATTTTATTTACTTTTTCACGACGTGTATCGAAATTGAAATGTTGTTACATCGTGTCATGTCACAAATTTATTCACACTTTTCAGAAAGTCGCAATCGTTGAAGAACGTCATGTTACATTCACGTGATGTATTTGAAACTTGAGAAATTTATTTATTTGTTTGTTTGTTTGTTTCTTTATTTATTTATTATACTTTTATCAATTGTTTGTTCAGCTTTCTCTTGCTGACAGTTTACAAATCACGCCGTCCATTGGTTGCAGACTTCCTCGTTCATGGATTCGTTTTGTTTGCCCAGGAAGAAGCTGGAACGTGAACGTTTGCAAGAATTTTGCAAGTATCACTTTGCTTTCCATCATTGCGAACTGCTGTCCAATGCAATTCCTGGGCCCCAGCGAAAATGGAAAGTATGCAAACCCGGAGATTCGACTGTCGTCGCTCGATTCCCAACGTTCAGGGATGAAATCTCCGGGGTTGTCCCAGAGCGCTGGATGGCGTCCCATAACAAAAGGACTGGCACTGGTGGTAGTTCCTTTGGGAATTTGGTACCCGGCTAGGGTAACATTATCGGGTGTTATACGGATGATCCCCGGGGCTGGAGGGTACAAACGTAAAGTTTCCTTCAGACAACAGTCCAGGTATTTGAATTTTGGTAGGTCGTCGTAGGTGACGTCATTTCTAGTGCTCAGGACGTCGTTGATCTCTTTTACCGCTCGATTCAAGGCTTGCTGATTGCTCGCCAGTTCCAATAAACAAAAAGAGAGAGTTGATGACGTAGTCTCGTGCCCGGATGAAAAGAATGTGACGAAATCGTCAATCAGGTCTTCTCCGGAAAGTGTCCGATCCCGACCGTCTGACATAATGTGGCCTAAAATATCCTGATGAGACAAAACATCATTTCAATCAGTTGTAACAATAGATTAGATTTACTTTGGAATTGGGAAATACAATACAATTCTACCTTTGGGTTGTCTTCACCTCGTCGGATAGCTTCGTGTCGTGCTCGGATAGTTTCGCGCCCAGTATAGCGAAGAAACTGGAGTGCTCCAATGACTTGCCTTTGCCTCGGGTAGGATCTGAAATCCCATTTATGAAATGGGTTCACGAATGCCTCTTCGACACCCTTCATGATCAGGTTGTATGCCTGAATAAACGGGCTGTGCGGGTCGTTGATGACGTCGAGGTCGATTCCAAACCCCGCCTTGCAAATTACATCCAGAGTAACCAATGAGAACTCGTCAACCATCCTGGTTTCCAGGTCTCTTTCAGCCTGGCCGTGCAATTTGGTCAAAAATGTATCCGAACTCTGATTAAAGTTACACATAAGATTGCGTAGGTACAAACGGTGGAATGTGGGGTTCATAAGGGACCTTCGATGGCGCCATTGGGAATCGTCGAGATTTGTCAACAAACTTGTACCCATTGCCCTCTGACCGAAAAGGGTCTCCAGGCATTCCTTGTAAAATCTTGGGTCTTTAGGGAATTTTTTGGTAACAAGGACGTATTTTATGTCGGAGCTGCTGGCCACATTTATCCAAGGCAGAAGAAATAGCCATATCAACACCACATCGCCATAGACCAGGTGACAGTCGAGCATGAACTCAAAGGATGAACAACCATTATCCAACTTGGCTTTGATGTCAGGAAAGTTCCCTGGCAAGAAGAGCAATGCTTAAGCAAATCTCGTTTCATCATACAAGGCGTGACAAAATGACTCCCAAGAGTGCGTTAGTCTGGTATTTCATGTAGCAAGAACTGGGAACAAGGACATGGTTTTCCACATTCAAATATATTTGTCCTATGCTCGACTAGTTTCTTTCGAATGCAAGAGACCTTTCTTATAATGACCTCAAACGCGGAAAGTCTGATGTTGCACGAAATTTGATTTGCTCCACAAAACTATCGAGCCAATTAAACTTCGTGTAACATCATACTTTCCGCGTTTGACGTCATTATGAAAAAGAGGTCTATTGTTGACTACGTATGTACGTATGAATATATTAACCTCCCCAAAGTAATCAAGCGGTTTAGCTGCGGTCAATGCATGTTGGAGGATTTCTATGTTTCAAAACTATTTAATCTCTTTATTCTTATCTGTTGTCTAATTATTTGAACTGCGCCTGTGAGCCTTTTGACACGAGCGACGGAAATATCAAACACGCTATCCTTGATCCCTACACCATGCAACTTTCCTCGCAACTTGCAATGCAATTCTACCTCTGAGGCATCTAAAGTTGTCAAATTACTCAAAGCGAACATTTTACATTTGCAAAGTAACATCCCTCAGTATCATAATTTTATTGCACGTTGCCAAGGAAAATTGCATAGTGTAACAGCGCCTTAAAGGCCGGAGATCTATATCTGCTAAGTTATCAGCGGCACGCGTGGTTATTAGCTCCAGCATTAAGGCTGTTTTCCACTTTTCAATGTTACCTTTGAAAAAACGAAGTGAGTAAATCGAAGGAACTTAGATTTTTGTACATTTTAGTATGCATTAGTTGACCTAGATGTTAAATAATAAAAATTTAAAAGCATTTAAAATTCTCCGTACGTGTACGTGCGTATAAAAAACGCGTAAGTAGAAAGCAGTCTTTACAGCTGTCGCGTTTTTTACGCGCGGTAAATTTCAATTGCCTCCAAATTTTTATTATTTAACATATGGGTCAACAAATGCATACTAAAATATGCAAAAAAAGTTTATTTATTCAGCTAACTTTTTCAAACATGACATTATATTGACATTTATACGGATCTGGACTTTTAAGTGCGTGTTCCTGCGTATAAAAAACGCGACAGCGGAAAGCATGCAGCCCTTTCGCTCGTGTCGATGATGGCTTGATTACTAGAAGCCGGATCAATGATCAATTTGCCGGTAATGGCACGTAGCTAAGAACCGCAAGATTGACCACGAATATTTCCCTCATCTATCATTGCAAATGACTGATAAATATAGCTACTTTATGATAGCATAATATGTAAACAGCAGGGCCGTAGCTAAACATATTCGTATATTCGCCTTACAACCAATATATATCTTTTAAAAGCGATTATGAATATACTATGTCCCTATGAATATCACAATAACAACAAGAGGCCATTTTGAATTTTGTTGTAATAATTTTTAATTGAGTTGCTGAATTACAAGTCACGTACGAAACATCTTTTCGAACATGCATTAAATTGAAGAGCGAATTGTAATCGGCTTTTGAGTCTTATAAAATTTATAAGGATTTCAACAGGGCAAAGTAAACTTTTAATGACAAATTCTACATAAATAATTGTAATTCATATTTGTATCGCTGGCCATCCCTTTATTCCGCTTACCTTTAAAAAATGAGCTTGCGGGCGGACCTGGTAAATGGCCATATTTTATTCGACGTAAATAAAGAATATAGAAGCTCACTGATAACAGCAGAATAATAAATAGGAGAGAAATTAATTCGGCAAATTGTATGATGAGGTTTGTAAATGACTCCATCTGTTTAATTTAAGTATATGTCAGAATGCCCATGCTGTGAATATATTATACGCATCGTTACGTTTCGGACCAAAGTGTGGCGATTTTTATCATTATTTAAAAACGCATTAAATACCCCAAACACTGAATTACGTGTTCCTGTGTAAGCTCTGCTGTCGTAATCTAAATATAAGCCGATTAGTCTATCTTTTTGGTAACCGCTTGTTTAAAAGCGCTGCTCGTAGGATAGATTGTTTATTTAATATCGTGTCTCGCCTGCGAACGAACTGAAATGGCCGTCAAAAAAGTCGCAATTATCGGATGTGGCGTCGGAGGTCTGACCGCCATCAAATGCTGCCTCGATGCCGGTTTGCAACCGACATGTTTTGAGCAACAATCGAAGTTCGGCGGTATTTGGAACTACACGGACGGGCCACGGCCTAACCTTGGCTCCGTCCACGCAAGCACAATAACGAACGTCAGCAAAGCAACAATATGTTACTCCGACTATCCGATGCCAAAGGAATGGCCGAATTACATGCATCACAGCATGTTCATGAAATACCTTGAAATGTATGCGAAGGAATTTGACTTGGAGAGATACGTGAAACTCAATACGACAGTGGAAAGGCTTTCCAAGGCCGCAGATCACGAGACGACCGGAAGATGGCTCGTATCCTACACAAGGTAGACGAATAACTGTCTTAGCTCTCAGGGTATTTAAATTTTAAAATACCTTCTACAATTGCAACTGAATTCTTGAATGGAAGGAGTTGTAACGAATATTTGAAACTCGGGTTCAGCGAGTTACTTTAATTGAATCAGAGTTTGATTCATAATTTGATATGCATTTTTGGCCCAGGAAATCGATACAAATCAATCTCAAATTCCGATTTAGAGAATCCACGGATTTTCCGGCGAATATTCCAAGGTTTACTTCATTTTTATTTCATTTTTATTTAGTTGGCGGCGAAGATAATGTTTGCTCGCCACGAATTTTTATTTAGATTGTGTGTAAACAATTAATCTGAAAGCATTGTGCTTGCATGATTAAAACTGTGTTTTAAACATTGTAAAAAAGAAAAGTTCTTGGCTGCGGAATATTGCAAAGTACCGAAGATATAGCCAAGCGTAGTTGGCAAATTTTGTATACTATGTATTATGAAGAGTGTAACTAAATAAGTTTCAGACCTACCTTCGCCCACAATACAAAGTATTCAAAAATTGCCAACTTCGCATGGCTATATTTTTGTGTACTACTTCACATTTTGCAGGCAAACTTGGCAATTCTGGGTTCGAGGCACACTAAACTCCCTTTTATTTGTGCAGTGATAAACGTTTTTATGTCTGTACAATTCTTGCGTTTGAGAGACTCTTTTAGACATCACATGCATTCGCAGCCTTTCATCGAAGACAATTATAAGGCACAGCGTATGCTTTTGTGTGAATTATTTACGCAGTTGTTTATGCTGGGCGAAGTAAAGTAACCTACTCTGTTGGATTTACCTAATAACATACACCAGGAGAAGAAAATCGACCTCAAAAATCGCCGTGTAGCCGGACTTAAGACGGGGGCTGTACGTTTATAATACGAGTCTGCTAAGCCCGTCTTATTTAAGACGCGAACAAGCGTTTTGCATAATTTCCCCTTGTTTGAATGGCCGGATTGGCCGCCTATTGATATTAAAGACCTTTTCTGCATAGGAAGTATGCATTAGGGCTTCGATTAGGAACACACAGTTTTGTAATGCACGTCTTCGTGATTTTTATGCATCCCCACTTGCACTGCACAGCCGAGGTAATGGCGGGTAATCCAGTTCAATCTGTTTCATCCAGTTGGCTTCTTACATCATAGCGGCTATTCTATACTAAATGTATATTGTGCAACATGGCAATATATTAGGTTATTAATCACACGAGGTCTGGCTCTGTACAAAGAAATATCGCTAATCTTTTCAGAAAATCCGAAGATGGGAAAGTTACGGAGGAGAATCACAAGGGTGAAACGATTGAGGAGACGTTCGATGCGGTGATGATTTGCGTTGGACATCTTTGCTATCCAGCTACACCTAAGTTTCCAGGAATGGAAGATTTCAAAGGTGTTCAAGTCCACAGCGGGAACTACAGAAGTTTTCATCCTTTTGTTGGGAAGAGGGTTGTTGTTGTGGGTAGCAGTTATTCGGCTGGTAGGTATTGCTGTTTCTGAAAATCACTGATCCCGCTGAAACTTCGACCCAAATAATGAACCGAACCGAAAATGACACTCGTTTGATGTTAAGGTCTGTTCACACGATCCAATTCACTTCTGATTGATGTTTTATAGCCGACTAACCTTCAGTTTATGGGCCGTAAATCAACTAAGATAATGCAGTATAGCCTTATCAATGACAGACTTTATTACCTACGTTAGAAGTAAATTGGATCCAAAAAATTTGCATCGTGTGAACAGGCCTTTAGTTGTCGAAGACGATGATGCTCTGGTCGGGAGATTCTCAAACAACGACTATGTTTTTAGGTGATATTTCCATTGAGCTGAGCCTTCACGCGTCACAAGTGTACCTGAGCACAAGGCAGGGTAGTTATGTGGTTAAACGTCTCGTGCCAGGCTCCACAAAACCGTTTGATCATCAGATCACGCGGCAAGAGAGTTTCGTCAACAAATATTTCAATCGCAGCCTTTTTAAAGGTGTTCTCAATACAGAGTACGATTTTGTACGTCTCGGTCTTCAACCTACGGGTAATTGCTTTGCAATTAATAACAACTAATTAAACTAATATATATGATACTTATTTCTCTCATTACACCTGCAATTAATCTGTCACAGGAGTCGCGATGGTTCAGCAATTTCCATTCTTCGGCGAGGAATTGCCAACCAGAATTATGTCTGGTCGCGTGATCGTAAAGGGGGCACTGAAGGAACTTAGGGGGTCGTCTGTGGTCTTTGACGGTTCGTGACTGTTTTTGTTATATCCTCCACCATTCTGGGAGAAAATGAAGTTCTTGAGTATTCTTAGAACGTAAAATTCAATAAGATCAATTTCATATACAAAAATGTTGCAATACATAGAACTGTTATTATTCACAAATTAGTTCGTTTTTATAAACCTGACAATTTGTTTATATTCGATTTTTATTCCATCCTCCACCGTCCATAGGGAAAACGAAGTCCTTAATGTTGAGATTTTAAATTGGATGAATTTTCACAGACATATAAAGTTATAATGATTGATTTTGTATGCTTTTTATTGACCAAACGATTTCCCCACACAGGTGAGGACGTGGTGGACAACATCGATGCCATAGTGTATGCTACCGGTTTTGATTTGAAGTTTCCATTTGCGTCTGATCTCATTGAGGTCGAGAATGGCCATTATACGAGGTATAAATTTAAAACCAAGTCTGTTTCCGACTTTTCTATATGTACAAATCTGATGTTTCCACTACCAAAAAGCATTCGCTTCAATTCGTCCATGATTTGCATTTAAATTTACTCGTGTTTAGTTCGAGGGTGTCACTGGTTTCGACTTTCATATAGGTTGTTTGCAATTGCCGCCATCATCTTGGTTTATTTTTTAAATTCAAAACATGTGCACAAATAATTTGTTCGTCTTTGCTGTATTTTAATACCCGCACAATAACACGACAGAGATGATAAGCAGTTACAAAATATACAAGGAAAAAGTAAATCAACGCAGTTGTTCTCTTGAAAAGCAGAAGTAAACTTTGTAGAGTCAACCAAGCTGTTCATTAATGTGAATGTCATCAGATTATTTTTTCAACACTCAGGTTGTACAAACACATCTTCATACCGGACGCAGACCAGCAAACCCTGGCTGTGATAGGGCTCATGGAGACCATCGGAGCACATCCTCCGATCTGGGAGATCCAAGCCAGGGTGGCTTGCGAGGTGTTTGCCGGAAGGTGTGTGCTGCCGAGCAAAGCGGACAGGGTGGCTGAATGTGTGGCAGAAGAGGAATACCTTACGAAGATTGGCAGACCGAAGGAAAAGTTTTTGTACGGTGTAAGTGAACATGATCGAATGTCAAGTCAAAAAATTAACTTTGTTGCAAGCTTTACACATACTGACAGTCACGTTTTGCGTCAAGTATTGCTTTAGTATACGATGTTTGTCCTGTCTTTACAAGTCGATTTTTAAAAACCATATCTTTCAGGTTATGAATATTCCCTACATGGACGAAGTGTCCGCGTTGATAGGTGCTAAGCCAAACCTGTGGTCCATTTTTCTAAGAGACCCTAAACTAGCCTACTGCTGTTTCTATGGGCCGGGAATCGGCGCCCAATATCGACTACAAGGGCCAAACACCTGGAAAGGTGCAAAAAATGTGATAAAAAGCGTCGAAGAAGATTACCAATACCCGTTGAAAGCGAAAAGATGCGAGCCGATGATGGCGAAGAAGGAGTCTTCATATTTGTTTTGGGTTCTTGTTGTGGTTTTTGGAGCTCTCTTGGCTTACTTTCTTCGTTATCTTTTGTGAAGAATCGGGCTAGTGAAATGAGGCACACCGCTTTTCGAGGTAAACTAGGTAATGGGAAGTCCTATGTACATGGGATGACTGAACTTGGTTTAGAATTATATCGTCATGAATTAATATACATATACGACGATAATGTACCTTGTGAATTTAGATTGTATACATACTGAAAATTTGCCCAACTGTGGCTGGGCATCTCCAAGATCATAGGATAGATACTTCTTTATTAAAAAATCTTTTTAATTCTGGGGGAAATTAAATGTAAAAATTGAATTGATGGCGACATGTCAATTAAAACAATTCAATCGATGGCAGACTGGCGGTGGAGAAATGTTCCACATCGATTTTGGTGAGTTTTGTTCTCCATACACGACGTTCTATAAATATTTCAACAAAAACATGATTCACCAGACACTGCAAATACTGAAAGATGCGGACAGCGTCATAGTAACATGCTCTTTTACCAAAAAAATTTCATATTTTTAACTGATGAGTCGTTTATCAGACGCATCGAAATGTGAGCATGCTCACTAAATTGACATCTAACACTATACATCTCTGCTTAGACCATTATACTCTACTCTAGCACCAAAGTTTGATAGAGTCGCTAATAAAGCATCGTCAATAGTCATTAAAAACATTTAAAGACCCGATTAAAAGCACATTAATCATTAACCTCGGGTGATTCTATAACGCGAAAAGTATGGAATTTTTTTCACCCAATTTTTGGTATATCGAAATATCGATCAACTAAAAAATTCAGTATCGAATGAAAAATCTGAAAAATCAATATCGTTATTCAATAAACCGATCTTTATCAATATTTTGATCAACCGCAACAGCCTAATATAAACTTGTGTATTTTCTTCTTCAAACATGTAGTATTAGCTCGCTTAGAGCAAAATGTCTTCAGCCTTCTTATCTTTTTATTTCATAATGCCATATGAATTAATTAAATTCATCGCTGCAAATTTGACACTGAAGGTCTGTTCACACGATCCAATTTTCTTGGATCCAATTCACTTTTGACGTATGGCATATAGTCGGCGATTGATGTAGCTGTAGTAGTACATTGGCTTCAGTGGATTTGCTGCTGATATACACTACAAGACAACAGACTATAAAACATTCATCAGAATTAAGTGAATTGAATCCAACAAAATTGGATCGTGTGAACAGACACTTACGGCTTGACACCTAAGAATATGCCTTCAGGGTGCGAAGTCCAATCCAATTACCATATCTACACAAACGTGCAATCATATTTTACCGGCAAATAAAGTTAACCAAAATGGTTGCCAAAAAAGTCGCAATTATCGGCTGTGGTGTCGGAGGTCTGACGGCCATTAAATGCTGCCTCGATGCTGGTTTGCAACCGACATGTTTTGAGCAGCAATCAAGCTTTGGTGGCATTTGGAACTACACCGACGAACCTCGACCGGGTTTGGGCTCCGTGCATTCCGGCACGGTAACCAACATTAGCAAAGCAATAATGTGCTTTTCTGACTTTCCTGTGCCCAAGGAATGGCCAAATTACCTTCACCATCGTCTGTTTATGAAGTACTTACGATTGTACGCCGAGAACTTTGGCTTAGAGAAGTACGTCAGGTTTAATACGAAGGTCACAAAGCTATCGAAGGCCACGGATTACAACGAGACCGGCAAATGGGCTTTATCTTATACAAGGAATACAAGGTATCTAATATCTATAAACATAACAGTTGCTATAATCAGGAAGTTACAAGGCAAGGACTGTAGATTGCAAAATATATTTAGATATAAACCCAATTCACGCTGTCTTTTAATAAACAGTGACAGACTTCTATAGGCCAGACGCGAAAGTCTGTGTGGTGTAATAAATGTCGCATGTGGTGTTACAATGTTGCATCTTAAAATTATCGACCGCCCTTCGGCTGTTACGGGCTGCAACTCCATTTATGCGATTTTTATGATGCTTTAAGAGCAACAATTTTTAATCGATTCCTCTCGTGAATTCGTCCGAAGTCAGACTTTTGATATTAACCACTATAGAAATTTCCTGATCATGAGAGATTAAATTATTGCATTGTCATAATGAACCCCCCCATTGCTGTAGACTTAGGGACAATCTACCGGGATTCTACGAAGCGTGAGATGACTTTGAAGTATTAAGATAAATCTATAAGACGAAACTAGCATATGTTACTGTCGGGGTGATCACACGATTGCCCGATCTCACGTTATTTGCTGATTTCATTCCTCCAACATCATCTCGCGCCTCGTTGAACCGGAATCTGTATACAGCCCCTTGGAATTTTTGGCATGAATAATATGTGTGAATTTCAGTCTGTGAGGCTACGCTTTGAAAGTGCTGTGATAAAATTATTGATAATACATACATAATACAGAGGATATACCTATTACCGCATGAAATTTACATAGCGTATAGTTACAATATTTTTAATGTTGCATGGGTGGTCGTGCGTGGATCGATTGTACACATAGAATCATTTCGCCAGAGTTGCAAAACGTCTTTCTAGCCTTCCTTTTGAAAGCCTCTTAGAAAATATTCCTTAAAACCATTGCTCTTGATATTTTCTTTTCAAATTTATTCAATTTGTCGAAAAAATGCTGGAAAACTCTTCTATATTAGCTAAGTATAGCGTCGATTACTGATATAGAATTTACTTGTCGTCTGGTCGGGGCTGCGATGATCAGTATGTAGTCAAAATTTATGTGTTTCCCACTATCTATTGGAATGAACTAGGGTCTTTGCAATCAACTGCGGTCGTTGCATGTTTTCCATTTAGGCAGGAGTTGCTGAAACTTTTTAAAACGCGGATTGTTGATCCAAAACTGTCCGCTGTAAAATCGAATTGTTCTCTCCAGTGACTCATCACACGCATGCATTACTGTATCACAAATCGATAGTTATTAATAATTAATTACTTCATGCATGGTTTTCGTGTTTGGATGGCCTGATCCAAACACGCGGGAATGTTACGAGTGTTAAGAAAAGCGCGCACGTGCATGTTTAGATCAGGCCATCAAAACACGGCGGGAAACCAATAAGTAATCGCTTTATAAAATCATGGATAGTTAAAGACTATGATTTTTTTATCCTTGTTATATGTGATTTTACTATACATGATAAAATTAAAAAAGGAGGTAGTGTTCCAAGTTTGATTTCCATACGCGAATTAAATTTCCGTGTTTGGATTGCTTCGACCAATCAGAACAAACGTTATATACATGTTATTTTTCCAAAATTTCAGGCAGGCCGAAAATGAGGCGCCGAACAATGGGATCCAAATAGACGAGGAGATATTTGATGCTGTAATGATATGCACTGGGCATCTTTCCATTCCATCCATACCTGATATTCCAGGAATGAAGCAATTTCAAGGTGCTAAAGTGCACAGTGGAGATTACAGAAGCTTTAAGCCTTATGTTGGAAAGAGAGTTGTTGTCGTTGGCTGTGGCTCTTCTGCAGGTTGGTGCTGTAAAAAACATGCCATTATAGCAATATTTCAAATACCCAGGGGTTGCGTAATCGGGAAAGATATCAAATATTTTAGTCTGAAAACCACCAACTCTGTGCTAAATCACTGAACCTAAACGTCCCCCACAATAGCATGTATCATGTGCGCATTCTGTTGGGGTATTACCAAGTTAATTTTGAAATATGCCGAAAGATCTTTGGGTGGTAATAAATATCCCGCATACACGAATGTAATCTTAACTTGAAAACCTATAATGCAGGAAGATATGTCCGGGATTTACGCACCGAGGGAGGGGTGCCTCGAACGGCGGACATCTTGAATTTATGATTCTCCCTTTTATTTAGCCCCCCTCCTCTCCTCTCGGTTTGTTTCTTTCAACACACGACCGATATGTGGAACTCCAAAATCGTTGTTTTATAAAAGTTCTTGTAGCCATAATACAACCTTTAATCTGTAGAATATAATTTAGGCCACATTCATAAATATATTGGTAGTATATTGAAGTATACGTTTCATGAGAAAGAACTGACCTTTCAAGAGGCCTTTTAACCTTCTGGTTGCAGGTGATATTTCAATTGAGCTGAGCCTGCACGCATCTCAAGTGTACCTCAGCACAAGAAGCGGCGGTTACATCGTAAAACGCCTAGTACCTGGTACCACAAAACCGTTCGACCATCAAATCACGAGGGCTGCGGGTTTAGTAAACAAAAATTTGAAGCGATTCTACGTTAGCGGTGTCCACAACACGGAGTACGATTTTGTGCGTCTTGGACTACAACCCAGCGGTATTCATCTCAATTCATTTTGTTTTCATTGAATTTTTTTTAAAATTATTAATACGTTTATTAGTACTAGGGAAATTTACAATAATCGATCATGCATTAAAACTAAAAATTTTTCATTAAAATTGATTTGCCGTTATGAAAAGAGGAGCACACGATACGATATTGAAATACAACGCAGATTCTGGCTTTTCAGGTGTCCTTGGAGTTAATCAATTTGGATTTGTCAACGATGAACTACCGACTAAAATAATCACTGGTCGAGTTATTGTAAAAGGCGAACTCAAGGAGCTACGAGAAACGTCTGTAGTATTTGGCGGTGTGTGTGTGTTTTTTACTTTTATAAGTTGCACGCTGTCAACAAAGATTATCTCCAATGGGTAAATTATCTACAAAATTAGTGAACTCATGTAGTAAACCTCGATGGTGTAGGCAGGTTTCCTGATATATAGTCTTCATTCAGAACGTGAAAATGTTGAGATTTAGATCTACACTGTTACATGTAGCTAATACCAACGTGATCATTTTCGACAGGTGAAGAAGTGTTGGAGAATATTGATGCTATCATCTTTTGTACTGGGTTTAAATTAGATTTTCCATTTGCACCTGATATTATCCCTGTCGAGAACGAACATTATGCAAGGTTCGTTATAAATTATTGAGCTGTAAATCATATTTATGTTATATAACAAAGGGGGAATTTCGTTTAAACCAATCAGCAAGTTTGTTTACATTTACGGTAACCCAATCAGAATGCATAAGTTTTGACTGTAAAAAGTTCATTATTTACACCATTTTACATGAAGTATCAAATTTTATAGGCATTCTGAAAAATTTCTTTCCTGAAAAACGTAAACAAATATGCCAATTATTTGAAAACAAAATTCCATTTTGTTATGTTGTATATTTATTCATCTTCTGTCGATGTCTTTGTTATATTCCAGGTTGTATAAGCATATATTTATCCCGGAAGCACATCGCCAAACTCTGGCATTTATAGGCCTGATTGAGACCGTCGGCTCGGATGTACCCACCTGGGAAATGCAGGCCAGGGTGGCTGCCGAGGTTTTTGCCGAAAGATGTGTTTTGCCGAGCAACAAGGACATGCTGGCTGAATGCTTAGCGAGGGAAGAACAGCTCTCAAACATTGGTAGATCGAAAGAGAAGTTTTTACATGGAGTAAGTGCAATGGAAAGGTTTCAACTTGCATTTTAAGCTTGCAAACGTTTTACAATATATGGCGAAGTTTGAGTTTTAATTCACATCTTGTCAAAATTGAAACACAAAAAGCTTGAAAAAGGATAAAATGAAGTCTATTAAAACTTTTCAAAGTTTCAAGTTTTATTTAACATATGGTCTCAACATTTTGGCCAGTTTTGCTGTCCATTTCGTTAATGTTCAACCTTTGTAAATCTCGTTTTAAAACTGACAGTATTTTCATAAAATTTCGGATTTACAGTGATTTACAGAGGCGAAGGTGAAAGTTTAAGAAAAAAGATTGATATATTATCATAAATGATGTTTTTGTTTCTTTTGAAATGCACGCACGATACAATTGCAAAATGTAACATTAAGACTTCGTTTGAAGTGGGTTCAATTTTATAAAAGAATAGCTGAATCTAGCCGAATGAATAAAAAGATGGAATTTCATTTTAAACTAATCGCCATATTTGTTTACATTTTTCAGGCAAAGCCAATCAGAATGCCTAAGTTTCTCATACTTCATGTAAAATGGTAAATAATGTACCTTTCTCATGTAGTCAAAATTTTTGCATTCTGATCGGGTTACTGAATATGTAAACAAACGCGCTGATTGGTCGAAAACGCAATTCTTCCTTGTTAAATGAACAACTATAAAAATCCCTCTTTCATTTGATGAAACATTTCAGGTTCCGATGATAGCCTACATGGACGAGATTACTGAAATGATCGGAGCAAAGCCTGACTTGTGGTCAATTTTTGCAAGAGACCCTCAACTTGCCTATCATTGTTTGTTTGGGCCTGCTGTTCCGGCTCAATATCGGCTCCAAGGCCCAAATACCTGGGAAGATGCAAGAAAAAATATTTTGAGTGTTGAAGACGACTACAAATGTCCGTTGAAAACCAAGAGATGTTCGCCGGTGATTAAAACTAAGCCTTATTTCCATCGGAATTTTGCTGTGGTTTTAATCATCTTTTTAGCGTGTATTTTTTGTTTCCTTTCGTAAAGAAATATTGTAATACATAATGTAACCTTATCTATCGCCTTTATTTTAGATATCTGTGAAAATATGCTGATATTTTGTTCTTATATTCGGTTAAGTTAGCGCTGGAAAATGTCGAGTTTCAACGTGATTAAAAGAAAGTTTTTATTCGGTTTTAATTTGCAAATAAAACACATAAAAAAGGGCAAATGATACTTCGAGTCAAACTGCTTAAAACTGGGTAAAAAATATGACATTCTGGTATGTATTATGACGAGTAAACAACAATGTAATTTGAGGTAAAATTCAGGAAAGATTCAGACATTTAATGCAACACATTAAATCATTTACAATATCTTTGGCCTGAAAGTTACAGACATTATTTACAAATTTAGTTGCAGTATTTACAATTACCGTTTTTGTCTCATAATTCTTCGGAAGAGTGCTTCTTTATCGCGGAGACTTGCAGTGACAACGTGCTCTTGGTTAGGGCCATGTTACTCTTGAAGTTTACCGTTGACCGTACATTAGCTCGCGTTCGCGGGCGGCAGTGTAGCATTTGCATCACGGCGTTCCGGAAACGTTTAAAGCGGAAAGCGTACACGAACGGGTTCAACGCGGATTGTACGGCTATGATTATGAACTGCAAATCTTGCAAATAACGCAGGGTCTCACAGCTACACGTGCTGCACCATTTCATAGTGTATATCACGACACACGCGGGAAAATAACACGCGAGAAATATCGATATGATTACCAGATAGGTTTTCGTTAACTTCACGTTCCACGGATTAGGGAGCGAATCGTTTTTTTGACTTTTAGTCGTTGGAATCATTCCCTTTGCGTCGTGGTGCGTTTTAGACTTAGATTCGTTACCATCGTGCGTTGCAGGCGAGGAACTTAACCTGGATTTGTGTTTTGGAACGACCGCGGGGGATAGCGGTTGTTTTGAGGGCGACCTATGATGACGATTTACCGTCTGCAACCCGACATTCGCCGACTGCGATTTTGTTTCACTCGACATCGTTGTTTTCTTTCTTCGCTGTATTGCAGAGTTTCTCAGCCTTTTGTTGAACGTCCTCAAGATTTTGGTGTACGTAAAAATACTCACGCCCAGAGTCCAGCCGACCGCATTTGTGCTGAAGATCAGAGCATAAGTCGTGTAGTTTGTGACGAGATAAATCGATGACAGGCCTATCGATGTCAACCAAAGTATAGTCCCCAGGAGAAGAAATCTTCGTACACTGAAGAACAGTCTGAACTTAAGCGGCGAAGTAATTGCAACATATCTCTCGATTCCGAGAAGACAGATGCTTAACACGGAAGAGGTACAAGATATGAAATAGGACATGTGAAGGAACTCCAATTCCACGTGCTCTACACGACCACCCGAGGCTTCTTTCACGTGGACATAAACCGACAATGGTTCGGTCAGGCAACCGACCACCAAGTCGGCGACGGCAAGACTCAGCACGAAATAGTTAAAAGGATTTCGGATGTTTCTGTTCGATGTCTTTAGAACTGCCAGGCAGACTAGGACGTTTCCAGGAATTGTAACCAGAGCCAATAGGCCGGAAAGGATTGCGGTAGCGTAGGACTCCGCCTGTGATTGCGAAGTCATGTTGGAATTGCACAAAGTATCCAACATAGCCGTAAATTGTTTTGTTTTCGAAAAAACTTGCTTTTCAAAGTGTGCAGTTTTAGCACAACGTTTTGGAAGAAGAAACCCAAGCACTTCTCGACAGTCACTTCCTTTTTGTTATAACTTCCTCTATTTAATTAAACGGAAGTCATTTCCTACCATTATCATAAGAAAAAAATGAAAGACCTGTTATTGACAGACTAATTTCCATTTCATTCAATTTCCATTGCCGACACAATGAACGCTTTACTTATCCAAATCCGGACGTTTGTTTCTTCCAAACTTCTGCTTCGTTATCTCTTTTGAGGAGGAATTACTCTGACGAGGAAGATATATCTCACAATCCTATATCCAAAATACAAACAAAAATGCTAAATGAGACAAATTAATGCAGTTTTTCAACATCCAAACGATATTTTGTTTACAGGATTCACCTGTCTTACGTTTTGAAATGAGGATGTTTTCAATATTATACGTAATAAGTAATAATTCTTCGAACGAGAACGAGAAAGAAACCATATGCATTATTTATTTATGGTTTCCAGTCGACTGCAGTAAAACATTTTTCGATCTTCTACAATTGATTGGAATCTGTTTCCTATGAAACGAAAACATCTAGTGTAACGATGAAAATGTATTATAATTTATATACATGTATATAGAAAATGCATTGAATATGTTTTTTGTAATCATATTATTGTATAGGCGGTCCACGTTTAGTTACACATTGGAAATTCTCCCGAATTACTTGTTTTTTAGCCTTTTTTAATTTGGGTGCAAAAAATGCTCTAAAATATGCCATTATATGATCTAGGCAGATGATTTTGAGTGTTCATATCATCTGTTTGTGACTAATAGATGTAAACTAAATGCTTTTATGGTAATTCATCCACATCCGCACACCAACTCTAGTTCATATTTAGTAATAGGCATAGAAATTAAGGTATGTGCACACGGTAACGTTTTCAAGCGCTTTCACATTCGTTTTTATGTCAAAACGGTTTCAAACACTGCCAAGTTACAATAGAAGTTCAGTAAAGCTAATTTAACATATTGAGCATATCTTTTCGCGTCTAAACAATAAAACATATATTGAACGTAGTACGGCAGTTCGGAATGTAAACAAAGCAAAGCACTTGTTTATATATTACAAACTCGACATAAACTTTCATGAAAAAGATGCGAGTTTTTGCAAATTCAAATGTGCACTTCACTAGGTAAACATTTTTAAATTGTTTGCTATTTCGCATGCAAATATAGTGAGAATCCGCTCTAATCCTTTTTCAATACTGACCGGAATTAAAGGTTATCTTTTTTGCAATTATGGCGAATGGCAGTGTGATGAATTTTTGCATGAGCTAAATGGCTTTTTTCTTTGATTTATTAATCGGCGTTTTATCATCGTTGATATTTAGTCTACATCATGAAGTCACGTATAAAAAACGTGGCGAAATCTTTCATGTCGATTAATGTTTACTGTAGTGATTGTTGATCTGGGTCCAGTTGAACGAAAGCTGGATAGCGCTATATCCACCGCCACCGGATCATGATCAACGTTTTTCAACCGTTTTAAAAACGCTTGAAAAGCAATCAAATTTCGGCTTTGTAACCAACAATTATTAAAGAGGATCCTTGATTTAGGAATACTAACGCCCGGCTGTATTCAAAAAGCTCACTCACACTCATACTCATCGAGTGTGACATATAAATTCCGTTAATGCTGATCAATGAGAAAGTTTTTTCTGAATAGATGGAAAGATATAAGGTAAATCACTAAAAATCAAGCTCCAATTCAGCTGGAAATACCACCATTACAACCGTCACAACGCATTGCCGTCACAACGTTATGAGAAGATTAAGATCTCCCACTCAATGAGTTTGAGTGTGAGTGAGCTTTCAGAATACAGGCGTATGTCTAAGATTTAATCAACCCAACAACGGCCAAAATAATAGAAGTTTTGCATTTCTAAAATATTTATCTTTGTCCTAATATTTCTTTACTTGTATGAAAAACAGTCCAAATTCTTCAGAATACTCACGAACAGTATTATATACAGTCTCAAGGAATTTATTTATTTGCTCAAAATATATCTATGGAACGAGTTTAAAGCTTTGGTCATGTTGAAGGAAGTCTACATATTTGCGTTGAAATTAGCGGCGATAACAAATCTCTTAAAATTTTCATAATTATCAGGTCGGTTGATAAAATTCGATCAAATTAATGCTGTTATATTGCAGAGGCTTCTAGTGCATGTTTTCTAGCACATATATTAATTGCTTTTACTATATATTGGACTGATAATGAAATTAATGGGAATCGAGGTGGCGCTGTTATCAGCTATATATTTTTAATGCCTTAAAGTGCGGTCGTTTTACCTTCGCTCAGAATCTCTCCTCTTTTGTAGTCTTTTCTTTATCAGAAGTCTTTATGATTAATCTAATATATGTTTTTTATTCCTTTTTAATTTTTGCACCCATGCAGATGTTTAGTGTGAAGTCTAACTAAAACGGACGGCTTTATTTCCAATTCATTTACACAAATTTTCCCCTCCACGTCTATTCGTGATTCTGAGTATTTCCTGTTTACAAAAGGACTTGATTAGCCGGCTGTGTTTTAGAAACTGCGCCGTTTATATCCGCTTCCCATGCACCTCACGAGAGTGTGATTACTTATCACTTTTCACTTTTTCAGCAAACATCTATGCGAGGGGGAAGTGAAGAAGAAAATAGAGTTGCTAAGCAATTTTCAGTTTAAATCTTGAACTTTAACCGCATGATTGCAAGGCCGTAGCGGCTGTATGCCATTTTAATCAATTCAGATATATATCTTATTATATAGTCACCTGCTATTATATAATACGAATATAAAAAGAGTTAAAGCTTATTGCTTTGTTTAAATCTGCTATTTAGGCGGTTTTTGTTAAATGATGCATGTACAAACCTGGGATTCGTTTCGACTTGTGAAGTAGTATGACTATCCAAAATATACAGTATTTCTTTACACCTTTTCGATATTCCAAAGAGTTTAGAAATTATTCTGTTATTATGGACAAATGTGTTTGTCTTGAAGAGCACATCAAACAAACTTCCTTATACAGTATAATTATATATATTCTGCAATGCGGTTAGGATCCCTTCTGCTTGTGGAGTAAAACCTCGATATCTTTAACGTCTGGATAGTCTTTATGAAGTCCAAAGAGCTTCGTTTGTTGCTAAACAAGATTTTATCTAGATTCAGGCTAGTTTGCGACAACGGCCATACGCGAATGTAACACAGCCAACTAAAATCCAACCAATGGCGATTTTCCTTCCGCTTCCGATAGTAACAAAATACAATTGAGACTTTGCAAGTAACCTTCACGCTTCCTTTCAGAACTTTTCAGTTCGTTTTGCACGGCGGCAACAACGGTCTTTCGGCAGCCGCTTCGTCCTATTTCTTGGCTTGCTGAGGTCTGGAATATACCGTAACGGCCACCCATAGGAGTCTAGTTTAAACAGCTTTAGGTAATAACATTCCGCGCGTTTTCAATTCATTTGTGCTAATAGATTGTTTTCCATAATTAATTATAGATGCAGTAAATCCAATCTTTTCCCTATCTTTTTCGATCCTATTCATCAAGTCATTTCGGCAAAATAAGAATTGAATTCGTTTGTACATTGTTCTGCTCAACGCCTGGCTTACAGGGTGTCAAAAACGAAAACATTTTGCACAAATCGATTGCGATAGAAATATTTCGCGTCAATTTAGTGTTTATTTTTGTTACGTATCGATTCATCCATTAGCATATAGATTAATGTTGCTATTTCGACTTTTTGTTTTTTTCTATTTATGTTCTATACGCGCATATAATTTGAATAAAATTATATATATACCGAAGGCAAAGTTCGATTATTTTTCTAAACACAGCGCTTTATTTTATACCTTTATTCCTTTAATTATTTACTGTAGAACTATCAGAGATTAATTTCAGCTTAGAATTTTGAAATTAGGAGTATGAATTGGCTTTGTGTAAATACACAATAATTCTATATAAGACATATATACATGCATATATATTTACAATTACCTTTTGTATGATTAACAAACTCAACGAAGCTAGATCCTCGCCTTCATATACGGGATAGTTTACGATTAAAGTTTGATTTTAATTTAGTAATCGTTTTGAAAACGCGACCTCAAAAATAGGATATTATCGCATATATGTGTTATTCATTAGTATATAATAAATGGCAGAGCAAGCTCTAAATATTAATAACCACTTTGCAGGATATTAATATTAAATTATTATCCCGTTGCGACACGGACACCATTTTGCATGTGCAAACAAAACAATACTATATGACGAAATTGACAGATGAAATTCACACCGCGTAGCATATCAATGTTCACAATATTAGACCTGTCTATTTTTTATCACACAGGCAGGAAAAATTATCAACGCGAGTTGATAATGTAACTATAAGCTACAATTTTTTTAGAAGGGGGTATTCATTTTGCCCGAACGTTGATTTAATTTCCTGAATGTTTCCATAGGATTGCTTTCTTGTGAAATTGAATTTAAAAGCCATACACTTTCAAGACGAAGAAAGACCGTATTTTTTAACTTTACTTACAACGAAAACATTCATCTATTTCTTCTATATTATATATATTGTTGGCTTTCAAAAATCCTAACTGCTGGTACGACGAAAAGCTAAATTTTTCTCAATATTTTATATTTTTTATTAACAGACGAGTTTAATTTCCTTCTCTATATCAGACTGTCAACTGATTCCTATCTTTTGTTTTCCTGGAATGATTAAGATTCTATGTTTGATTTTCAATTACAATACAACCAATTACATCGCCATGAAATTTCCGGTCTATTTGCTGATGTTTTTACACATAAGTTAGTCAAGATTGCTCTACTTAATAGCATGAAGACTGAAGTCTATACTTGACCAACCATTTTACTAGCATTATTTGTCGCAAAATTGAAGAGTAGCTATTTGGGATATCTCAACAATTTCGGCATTAATGAAGTGTGAAGTTACTATGTTGTTAAATATTTAGTTGTATCTTAAAGGAACTTCAATGTCTAAAAAGAGATAAGAACTAATTACTTTTGCGGAAATTCAAAAGCTCTTTTAGAATCAAAAAGGATTTCAAAACTTTTTCATGAAAATTTCTGCTAAATGACATAATTGTGAACATGCTTTGAATATCTTTCAATAAATTGTGAAATATTGAAAAGAACCACTTAGCTAATGTTACGTCCTGAATACTTTAAAATAGCTATGACGGAAATGATAACTTTTTGTGGCGCCAAGCGACTAAATATAAAGACAACGATCTCGTGCAGACTCAAGCGGCATTGACAGTTCGAAAATAGTTTGTCCGGCACAAAAGAGTCTCACAACTGAATATATAAAAATATGATGAAATATTTCGACTTAATATAGTTTGCTGTCCGCCATCTTGGCTAAAAAAACCTCATTAAATTAGGGCAAAAAATGAGAAAAATGTCAAAATCTCGTAAAATCTTAATAGTATTAGCACTTTCGTCAATACCCAGCAATTTCGTAGTAAATAAGACGCGAAATTTGTTCAAGAAAAATATTTCATTTTAAAAAGATTTAAAATTTACCCTGCTCAAAATGGCGGAATGTGCAACGTTTTGTTAAAAAGTGAAATAACTTTCCAACGGAGATCGATAAAGTCAATCTATAAAATAGACTCTTGTAATACACTGAATGTTTATTCATAATAAGACGAAGTCATTCTTATTTTTAATGTTTTTTCAACGACATAGACAAAATAGACGAAAAGTCATTTAAATTCGCCCATCCTCACTACACGAACGCACGTTGTTTACCACCTGCATGGCACGTGACGCGTGAGAGGAACGATCGTAATCGCTGCATGTCTTGAAAACGTTTTTACTCAAAGATGGAAAACAAAGTCAAAAGCAGGTGTATTCTACGTGGGCGATCATTTCATAGTTCATATTTATATATTTATGGCGTAAATAGACGTCTCCGGTGAAGTTGTGTGCGAAATCAAGGCTAGCATCTTCAAAAATTTATGTTATTGACCGATATATAACCTAGAAAGAATCGGCAGTTAAAATAGATCTGATCATCCGTCCTGAACGAACTTAATAGATTAAAATAAGAGATTGTAGTTCGAAATTGTTATACAATCCAAAATTGATATTTTTCTAGTCCTTAGCTGTGTAGGAATTTTATCTTTTGTACAGGTTCGTAAAGACATAGATACAATTTGTCTCTAGGGCCTACAGACAGTACAAATCCAGCTTTACAAATAATAAAATTAATAGAAAAAATTTCCTTTGTCTCAATCGAGATAGACAAATTTGTCCAAGAATTGATTACGAGAACTCACGGACTATTTTTATAAGAACGTTGTGTTGCACACAACTCCAGACTAAAAATTTCAAATTTCTGCCCGCAAAATATCACCGCCCGCCATATTTGCCCGAAAAGGGCCTGCGGAGGAGGTAGTTTGGAATGCGTGTTAAAATATTCATTTTCAAATAACTCGCATATAGCCGCTTAATATGCGCTTAAAACATATTTGTAATATTGTTGCTCTTATGAAAGGACCGATTATCCCTTTAGAGCTATACGAAGCAAGGTAATTGTGTTGGCGAAGTTGCTCCGGAGTATTTTAGAGTGCCCCTCGGCTAAGTGATTCCGCCTTTTTTTTGACAAACGAGCACTTTATCCGAATTCCAAATTTGTTCAAATTGTCGGCCATTAAAATTTTGCGGCACTTGAACGACTTGAAAGCTGCCATGCCATGGAGACAGAGTGACGGGTTGAGCCCCCGCTGATTAGAAGGTAGAAAGGAACGCGGGCTCGAACGGTGACGAAGTAGCAAAAATTCGATAAATAGCATGCATACTAGTCTTATAAAACACAAATATCCATCTATGCAAATGTAGCGTTGGGCTGCATATATCTGTGACACAAAATCACTGTTAGTTGTCTCGGCATTGAAATGCTATTTGCGGCATCTGTATTTATACAAATATTATAGCGTGTGCAGTATCTGTGTTTATGCAAATATTATAGCGTTTGCAATCTCCTCAACCACCATACAAAGTGCTAATATAGCTATAAATTATTCTATTGTTATAGTTGAATGCCTGAGCAATTCGCAAGACCCTCAGGTGCTAAAACGTTTGCTTTGAACTTTAAACTGACTTCTATGATCATAAAAGTTAAATATAAAGTAGATCACACGAGGTAACAAGGGTGCTTCTGTTAAATATCGAGCAACAAGCATTTAATTTAAACACAACAGTCAAAGTCCAGAATAAAAGGAAGCCAAACTTTATATGCAACTAGCTCAAAATTTAACATTCTGTTCATACTCTTATATACACTTTGACTATTATGCGTCACCTTGTGACGAGCGGTTCCAAAGTTTTTTGTCTATAAGTCCCCAGAGAAGGATGATCAACAAATATGATAATTACTGGTGCGTTCATACGCATGAGATCATATTTTCTCTCGTTTGAACAAGCGTTTCACGTGCGTTGCATGGACCCAGTAGATCACAAGAGAAGATGTTCATATATACTGATAAATACCTATGTTTCGTTTGCTGTAAATCTGTCATTGTTTTCCCTCGTATATTGTCTAAATCGTGTGAATTTCCTAGCCTTAATTCAGTCAAAATTATGGCTCTTCGAGGCAAGACTAGTGGGCAAGACCTTTACACCATTCGTCGACAACGGGAAGCGAGGTTTGTGGAGTATCGTGTATCGATCTGGTCGCGTGTTTAACAGTTTTGTTTGAATATTGGGGCGTTTATAAGGCTGTGTTAGGGCACTTAGTATTCGTATGCGGTTCTACTTAAAGCTATTACTAGTAACTGGTTTCTATAGAAGCCAGTAACTATGTTTGAGTATGAAAATTTGGCTCCGTTGACACAGCACTAAAACCGGCATGTATTGACGCTCGTGCTAATTATTATATATTATATAGCATTATTCAAAAACTTGCCACGGATAGAAAACCACGTTAATCTATTTAAAACGTGTATGAATAGAGTGGTCAGCTAAAAGGAACGTTTCCTAAACAAAAGTTGACCCAGTGCTGTGGAAGCGAAGCATTTTAGTGACAAGTAAATGCTTATAGCACGATTTGCACGATACTGCATGTCTTTCTGGATTACAGAAAGCCGCATGCGTTTGGCGTGGCTGTATTTGCTGCGTTCTTGTACACATTTTGTTTAACTCAAACGAAAACGTGTGTCAATAATGAAAATCGATCCGCTTCGAACCGCTAAGAGCGGCTTTTGCAATTATACGCGCGGTGGAGCTCAATATATTCATTCAAATATGGCGGCAATCTTTAATCTTTTGAGTCAAAAGTTTAACAAGTTTTGACAAGCTTCGGCATGCTTTAAAAGGTTGTTTACCGGAGGCAATTTTGCTGCGGCGTGCGACACAATTTGGGAAGCCGGAGGGTGTAAACATAGATGTGAATAAAGCTCGCTGGCGGGGAGGTTTCTGCAGGCGTCGCTTTGTCTGGAAACAGTTCAAATTACATTTATTCTTGCAGTCAAAATTAAAACAATACATTGCGCATTATTTGCTAGTGCTTTATGATGACTTCACTGCGTACAAATCTTCTGATTTGGGACTAAAATTTACGGTTAAATAGTTGGCGTGTTGTCAATGTGTGTGAACGATATAAACACTGTTTAAACCACTTAACTATAATGCCAAAATATACACTATAATTAAATGTCCTTCCCTAAGAAAAACTACATATTTCTGTACAATTGTTATTATTAGCTATAATCTAATTTCGCTAAAATTATAAAACACACCAAAAGCACACTAAAGTAAGAGGTTTTGTTATGTAATTAGTGATAGTAAGTCATATACCAGTTACATAGAATTCTTGAAATATTGACCTTTTATTTATAGAATGCATGTAGGAATGTTTTTGTTTATAGCTACCGGTATCGCACATGCATGTGGCATGTAACGGCGATTGATAAAGATTCTTAGATTCGTGAATTTTTTCACTACTCGGCCATTTAGCAATAATAATAGTTGGCGTTTCAAATTTTGAGTTTAGAATTCGGATATGGTGGGTGTTCCATGCAATTTCCAAAAAAGGCCACGTTTTAAAATTGGATGTATTTCTGCCAAGCGCAAGGCTGTGCGTCCCATGGTACACTGCAATATTTGATTGTTTTTTTGATCGTGTAAATGTAACATCGTCTTCAAATGTTAAAAATATATCTCGCAATCGCCTCTCTATTCACCGAATACGGTTTTGTGATGATATAATTGTAGAATCGTCTCCAAATGTCAAGATTTTATTTTGTAATCGCCTCTCTATTAACCGAACACGGTTTTGTGATGGTGTAATTATAAAATTGTCTCCAAATGTCAACAATTTATTTTGTAATCACCTCTCTATTCACAGTCAGAACACAGAAATGTGAAAGTAGAAATATATTTAGTCAATATAGGTTATAGTTAACGATCGTTTAAACCAATTAGTTTTTTGGGCGCGGGGACTTGAACCACGCGCATTGTTTGAATTCTCGCAGAACGAAATACGGGCAGCTACGAAACGGTGCCTACTCAAATGCTGCAGTCGTGGGGGTGCAGTGCAATTATCATCATTAGCTTTTCAAAAAATCGTCTGCTAATTTAATCACCGGAACTGTTTAAAAGAGATAAAAAATGTTTCACCTCTTAAATGAATGAAGTCGACGTTTCAATCATTGTATGAATAAGCTAGATAACTGTTGACCTCTTTCTTTTCCATTCTAGCTTTAGGTTAAATATTTTCTGTGAGAATTGAACAATTAAACCAAACTCTTCCTATGCCGTACGATAAAACTGTCAAATAAAAAAGATAAATCTAAGATTTGGACGGCCGATAAGAAGGTAATCTGACCGATTGCGTGTATGAAAGACAGCCTAGTTATGCATATACATTGTTGACAATGTTTCCAAGTTATTAAGTAAACATCAAAGGTAATAATTACTTGCAACAAGTACTTCACATTTCTCTTTAACGCTTTAAAAAATTTACGACCATTCTTAATAACCTGGACACTTGTCATCTTTGATCCTAAATTTAGGCAAACCTCAGAACGGACCTTTCCACTTCAGAACCACTGAAAGAGCCGTTTTGTATTCTTACGATATTTAAATTAAAGATGAAATTTGGAGAGCACAATTATTATATCGGACCAGATAATTACAGCATTCATATATCAAATGTTTATTGTATTGGTTTTAATTCTCGTTCGCTGACCACTGTGTGATGCGTATAGTGATGCTTGTACGAGTAATGTTTAAGGATTTATAGCGTACTGCCGTAGATAATTCTCCACCGATTGTGCAACGCTAAACGGAAAAGTGCTTCGATGGTATAAACATAAAATTTCTGACAATCAAGGCAGATTTGATAAGGTAATATATCTTTAATTCGTTTGCTAGTGATTTGTAGATGAAACATCCGTTGTACTATATGTATATTTATACATGGCCGGACCAAAACAGCCGGCATTTTAGGAAAGTTTAGGTATAGTTTAGTCGTAACCAGTAATTTTGAACAATGCGGAATAGCTTCACTTGCAGTCTTGTGATTTTCTGTGTTCATTGTATGCAAATCAGTCTCTGAAACGTACAAGCTCTACTCTAAACTGGAGAGGCATAAAAAAGTGATGTGAAACCGGGTTAGTTAAATATGAACGCGTATAGTCAACGACTAAATTATGGAGTTCGATATGGGTATAGACAGATAATAAGCTATTTCTTAACAAACTAAAGTTTCAAACGCGAAGATCGCCTGAGAAGTATTTATAATTCATAATCAGGATTGATTTTTCATCAGATGTGGTATAACAACTTCCCACATATAAACTAACTTACCTGAGCAAGACCCTCCCAGTACCCACCCTCATTTGGAAAAAATAACTAGACGTGTTACATTATCTGTTGTTTGACGGCGGCTCATGTCCCGAATGCATTAATGATAAAGTCAAGCGTTTCAGCTGACCGTCTTTGTTACTTGATAATGCATTTGGCGCTGACACATCTTCTGACAAACCATTCGAGAGTTTTCCGTTCAAGTAGAATCTTGACTTGCCTCGGATGTAACTTCTTCAGGCGGGGAAGTAAAATAAATTCCGATTCCGCTTTTATCTAGAACAATCGTTTTTACTCAATTTGTCCCTATGTAATTACCAAAGTTTCCATTTTTTTTCAAATCAGAATCTATGATATTCAGAAGTTTCCTTATCGTTCAGTCACAGCTAAACAAACAGTGAGGCTTGTAAACGAACCCAGCTGTGTTCATATCCCATGCAGGCAGGAATTTATTCAATCCCAGACAGTAAATGTAATTCATTTGATGTAAACTTTAGAATCGACGATCGATAAGACGTGAACTGAATACACGTGCAAGAGAGGACAAGACGTGTAGCAGTTCCTTTCTCGTGTGGCGTTTGAAGAATCGTTTTGTGTTGCAGACGAGAGGAGAGAAAACGATTACAGTAAATGATACGAACTGTAGGAGTAGTAATTCAAAACGTGCCGGCCCTGGAAGCAAATTAACTGACATCCTTTCAGCCTTTTCTCGAAGTGTTGAAATCGAGATCAACAGAACCTTGTGTATAATTATATCCAGTAATTCTGTGCGAGCCAACATGTCGAGTTTAAATATTCAGTGTGGTCCAGTCAGCTCTACATCCACCCTGTCCTACGTAACGGCTTCAATTTCCGCTGCTCTTTGTCTGATAACGATTCCTGGTAATCTTATGATCATCGTCGCCGTGTACCTTGATCCCTATCGACGTCTGCGCACGCCTTTCAACATAGTTGTTGCCAATCTGGCTTTTGCTGATCTCTTGGTTGGTTGCATAACTGAACCGCTCTCGGTGTATTTACACATTAAGGAGGGCCTGAGGCGAGACTTGGCGTTCGACGAAATACGAGTGCTACATCTTTCATACTTTATTTCTTGCACCGCATCGGTCTTAAGCATATCGTTGCTGGCTATTGAGCGTTACATTTCCATATCGTACAGTTTTAAGTATCGACTTTACTTCAAGAAAAGGCGTTTTGTTCTGGTATCTCTAGTGGTTTGGCTGGTCGCCATAGGTTTGTCAACAGTTTACATTCTCACGAGTTTTCTGTTTTATTCTTTCGTCTTCATCAACATTGCGGTGTTTTGGACTTTGGGCGTTACCACGTTCTGCTATGTTAAAATTCTACGAAAGTTGAAGGAAGCTCAGAAAACCAACGTAGAGCCGGATACAGTTATCGGAAATACAAACGCATTGAGCCATGCCTGCCCTGTAAACAAGGCCTATGTTGTGAGATTGAGGAAATGTGCCGCTGTTGGTTTCGGGGAGAATGTCAAGGGTATTGACAATAACGGTTGTAACGAGGCGAGTAGAGTTGAATCCATCGACGAAAATGTTGACGAAAAGGATTCTGGATTCTCTCAAGCTAAACCGACTCCCAGTACAAGCTCTGACATGGAGGAGAATGCGATAAATGCCCACGAAAGCGTTGCTGGTTCTTCGATGAACAGCGAGAAATGCATCGAGAATAGCGAGCCTTGTGATACCAGTAGAGAACTTCCCCGAGAAAACGATTCGGATTGCGCTCAATCTGACCCCAGTTCAAACACTAAGTCTCACGTGATCGTACAAACCAATCAAAATGCGGCCTGCCCTCAAATGGCTGAACAAAATTGTGTCAATACAGACGCCATCCAAGCGAACGTAGCGACATACAACGAATATACAAGCAACAAATACAACATCTTGGTAACAAAGACATACATCATGATTTCGCTGGTGTTTTTGGCCTGTTATATCCCAGCCTTGTTGATAATCTACACGATGAACTGGTGCGATACTTGCAGTTGCTCGGCGATACACATCATGAGGGACTTGCAGTTTATGATTGTCATATTCAATTCGTCCATAAATCCTTTCCTTTACTCCATTCGTTTCGCGCATTTCCGTCGGGCTATATTCAAGATACTTCAAGATATTAGTAATGAGATATTCTACTGAGCAACTGTAGTGAAGTATAAGTCATCAAATACACGATGGTTAGTATAGAACTATAAAAAGTTTCCAACTTCCCAGAGTCCCCTAATTTTATTGAATTCCAATATAACCAACCTCCCACTGCCCCTTTACGCCCCCCCCCACCCCTATCACCCATAGACGAAAGATTTATCGGTAACTTTCTAGGGTATTAACTATTGTAATATTAAAGAGTGATAAGGTTATAATGAACTAGTCATTCGTGATGCTTCGGTTTGTCCTTGTATCTTGAAGCAGGAAATTTTCAGCCTTTTAAACCCGAAGTAGGTTGATACCCATTTTTGCGCAGTGAATATATTTACGAATTGGGGCTTTGGCTGGACAAACTTTTTTATCTTAATGTACACTATTCATATTAGCTAAATTGATTAACACTGATGAACAAGTCGAAGAGCATTTTATACTTTTCTTTCAATAATTTTTTCAGCAGAGAACGCCTCTAAACATCTAAGAGCTGAATGATAAACATTGAATAGATGTACATGTTAATACCGATAAAATAAACGCTTTCTGCAAATTTTATATTAGTATTATTTTTATAAGGTTCTAAACCACGTGTAAATAAAGGTAAAAAGACAAATTTTGTTTATAATAAATGTAACATGAATTTCTTCCTGCTCTCAGGGAAATAAATCAGTACCGGCTAGATTGCCTTCAGACGAATTTCAGTTCGCGCGGTATAGGCGCCGTACTTGCCATGCGCAAAACCTTATGCAAATTAGCTGAAAATATATTAATTCTCATTTGCAAAAACTTATAAGCTTAAACCAGGGCTTATTCTTTCGATATGCATTTAAATGCAGCAGTGCACGCTTTGCTAAGGGAAGTCTCAAGTAGGACTCCATATTTATCTCCACCTCCGATGAGATATTGACCGCACTATTATAAAAACAATAATTTCACTGGTATATTATTGAATTATTCAGTATATTTTACTATAATTTTCCACAGCTTTCAAGAAATAAATAGGGTGTCTCCCACCCTAAATAACTAAAAAAGAACGGAAATCACTGTTAGCTATATACATGAATTATACAATCAACAACGATACAATATATGATCACTAATTGAACATTCATGGTCTATATTAAATTGGTATGTATTAAAATTTATGTCCGAGGTGTT